>NC_053453.1:40660417-40977150 GCF_015227805.2 Hirundo rustica
TAGTATAGGGTGCCGAATGATTTATGGAACCATCTATAGTAAAGCAACCTCAATCAGTGTTCAGACAAACCAAACATATAAGCACAAAGAGGTCTGCACACATCCAAGCATACAGGACTTTTGGAACAATTTCACACTGCCACAAACCGTAGAAGTAGTTTGTCTTTGGGCCAAAAATACTGAAGGGCTTTCTTTCAAGTTTAAAATAAATATCACAGCCCAATCTACTACAGCTCATACCACCACCACTCCAACCCAACCACCAGTTATGCTTGGCTCCGGACGTTAAGAGAAATAACTGGTGTTATGGGAACAGGATTGGGAATTCTAAATACTATTAATGAATAAATTGGCTGCCACAACTAGAGATTTGACTAAATTACAACCACCACTACAGTCGTCCTTATTGGCTTTGGGAACACATCAGTGGTTGTTATCAAACATATTACCAAATTGGGAAAAGGTAAATGTGAAAGACCATAAATTAATAATTGATGTGCTCAATGCTACACAAAACAATGGTTTCTTTGGCCCTCAGCTGTATCCAGGCTCAATTGTGGATGCAGTCAGTTGCTGCCTCTATTAGAAGAGAAGGTGAAGAAGGCATTTTTCCTACTGAAATTCAGAAAATAATTTGGGACAATGCCACTGACTTTGAAAGAGAATTCCAATCCTGGTGGAACTTAGTAAATTTTACTTACAACCCCATTACAAACACAGCTACAGCTTTTGTGTTAACCATATGTAATGCCTCTGTGTATTTAATATTCCCTATCATTGCATTAGGATTGAATTATGATGGAGCTATTCTCTATCCGTCCGAGCATAGGGAATGGGCCCGTCAAATTGGTGAGAAATGGCAAACTGTTAACTTAGAATCCTGTATTGTCCGAGAACAACAAGGGCTTATCTGTGAAAGTAATGCAATTATAGCCCAAGATATTTGCCTGGATACAGAGCAAAATATCTGTCATTTTGAAATTCATCCTAACGAGGCCCCTGGAACAGTCCTTATATATATAGGTAATGGTTCTGCATGCTTTAGAACTATTTGTGGTATGGTATTTGTAGAAAACATAGTAGTAGACACTAAAAATCATTCAAATTTCTGTGCTTGCAATTTTACTAAAATTACAGGATGTGATTTTTCTTATAAAGCTCCAGTTACTTCTCATTACCTTTTGCAATCAAATTATACATTGATTCACAAACTAACACCTACTCCCATTGGAATGAACCTTACTTTGGTAAAGTAATTGTTGCTTCACCAGGACTTAAGAGAAATTCTGGAAAAAATCAAGAAGGATGGGCAGAAAACCCTGATAAGTGTTCATTATAGTGTGAAAGAAATACATCGTGTTATAGAAAGGGCAAGAAAAGATGTCTGTGGTGGTGCAGAACTGTTTTATTAGGTTTTTATAAGAAGTTTATGTTATGGTTCATTTCACTGTATCCCCAATGTTGTAACCCTTTTTGTGTTGTCTGTATAACAAGGTGTTTTGTGTCAGTCCTCCCACCCCCCTCTCTGGGGCAGCTTGTCTATCACTTTGAGGAACCCTCCCAGGTTGCAAAATCTCAGGGAGAGGGCTTCAGGTGATAGGTCCCCTGGGGGGAATTCCTTTTGCCTTGGATTTTAGTGGTCCAAGGTTTGGGGTGGGCACACCTTGTTACCCCCTGAATTCCCTGTTTTGTTATTTTGTTGTGTCCTCCCTGGAACCCCTCCCCCGCTTATAGGGGGTAGGAGGGAGGAAAAAACTCTGTCAGCGTCTCAGCCTCTCTGCCGCTCAGCTCTCAGCTCGGAGCTGTGAGCCTCTCTGCTCCTCAACTCTGGAGCTAATAAACACCTTTTAACCTGCTAAGCTGAGAAGCAGCCTTTTCTCTTCTGCTGCTGTCGGCTGTCACGACACAATTGGGTCCAGCTGCTAAGCCGCGAAGCCGAAACGAACTGGGACTGTCTGTGGCTGGGTTGACTCGAGCTAGCTGGAAGTCATCTCCCGCCCGGTGCGGGACAGAACCAGACACAGATGTCGAGCACAGGTGGTGGGATACTCTTTTTGGGTGGTCACCTACTGCCACAAGTGCCTTGAACAAATTGTGTCATCCTATCATTGTCCTTCTGATTTTAGTTTTAATTGGTTTTCTGTTTTCAGCAATCTTATTCATTATGAATTGGAGAATGATGAAATGGTTAATACGGTTGACGTCCATAAGTAGTGCTCATAACCTGGCCAATGTCCTCTCCCCTATGGACATCCACAAGGCTATTGACACAAGGCAATTATAAAATTTGAATGTATGTTTTGAAATTATTTCCTTTCGTAATCTTGTGAAAATTACTTTTGATTTTTGTGATTTGTTATGAAAAAAATATTTTGAATTAATACTGATTGTTATTATTGTTCTGATTAACTGTGATTTGTTTGATAATCTGAATTAATATTATTGTTTCCTTTTACTTTTCTACTTTTCCTTTTCCTTCTTTTTCTCCCTCTCCCTCTCTACATACTACCTCTGTTTTGCGGGATATACTACCAACGTTGATGAGTCCTGAAGACTTTGCAATGCCACTTTGGAACCCTGCTGAAGAAAATCTCTTGAAGACAATCATGAGTAATGGGGTGATGTAAGAGTCTGTCTGAAGTTCCCCTCATTTGCCTCATGATCATCATAAGGATCCTGAGGACCCCACTGCAGTTCTGGTCTGCTCGAGGTGGATGCTTGCCAATCGTCTGCAGGTGCATTTTCCTGTGTCACCACGCCATGGTACACGGGCTTTGAGCAGTGTAATGGTAGTTCTGTACCTGAAGATTGCACCTGCTTCACGGTCCCTGCTTCACGACAGTAGCCTATGAATTTCCCCACCTCTTGGCCAAGGGAACTTTCTGGGATAACTTTGGTGGTCCCCCATGGAAAATCCTTCATCTGCTTCACAACCACCGTGACAGACAGAGATCAAAACCCCCTTCCAAGGACTGAGATTGAGACCCCTATATGAAGTCCCTCTCAAGGACTGAAACATGAGACCCCGACAACCCCAATACAGGGGGTGGGGGCTGACTTAACCGAAGTGAGAAGTTTGCCTGGAGGCGTGATCGTTGGACCAAGAAGACAATGGCTCTCACTTACTGCTAAGAACATGGATTACCTGTTCCCTCTTGGTGGCTTCAATAGATTTACCTGTTCCTCCCGTGATTGAGGACTATAATAAAACCCCCTGAGTTAACCAGAGATTTTGAGAGACTCTCCCTGACATGACAGGCAGACCCATTGACCGGACCATGAGGACTTTGTCTCCATGTTTGGTAGCTATATCCCCCCTTTCCTCTATCTCTTTCTCTCACTCTTAATCTCTCTATTGCATTTGCTATGGTCAGTCAATAAAAGGTGCATTTGTTTTAATGCTGAAATCCCCTCTGTGTTGTATTTTGCACTCTGAGATCAGTAAATGAACCATCATGACCCCTGCTTGTACGAGTGGAACGTGACATAGGGGGAGGGATGAGTGTTTTTGAAGTTGCATTTTGTTTTAGTTTAAGTTTTCTTTTCCTCACTTTTTTTTCCATTCTTTTAGCGTGTTTTAATAACACCATTTGTTTATTTTTAAGTTTAAGCCTGCTTTACTTTTCTCCTAATCTTCCTCCCACAAAAAGAGAATAAACACTAAAACCACTGCACCAAATTTAGCAACCAAAATTAGTTAATATGAAACCACTACACTAATTGGTGTTTCTGCCTGGTTTTATTAAATTAAAACCATCACAAAGATACATATATCTTCAAACATGCATAGCTTACACTATAGGATGCATTTGTGGGTAAAACAATATATTTTTGAACAAAATAATGGCTTTAGAAAAGATTTTTTTTTTGCAATTGCAGAAGTACCAGGCCATGTTTCATAGTTTGTTCTTTGCTAGATGTATGCCTACAGACATACATTATGTCCTTCAAGAAAGTCTACAACTACAAGGGTAATTGCTACACACACCACTTGACATTACTTCAGAACTCTTCGTAGAGTGTGAATTTCAGGTACATCACATTTTGCAAAAAAAAAAAAAAAAAAAAAAAGGCCGTAGAGGGAAAATTCATCAGTTCAGAAATCTGCTATAATGGTATTTGTAAGTGAAGCTTAAATTGATAGCATGCAGTTGGGAGAATTAGCAATCCCTTCTTTACCTTCTTAGCTATCTGTATGAGGTGTGATGAGTTTAATTAATGAAGTATGTTCCACAGATAGAAACATTCCATCAGTAGGATGCTAGCTAAAATAAGAATTTAGTGCACTTCTTGTTCCTGTTAAGTTCACTTGTACCCCTACACCTCTAGCATAGCATTTCTAGTAAGACATATATCCAAAATCAGTACCACTGTTTACTGTTCCAGTGCAAATTCCTTTGC
The DNA here is from genome assembly GCF_015227805.2 of Hirundo rustica. NCBI lineage: Eukaryota > Metazoa > Chordata > Aves > Passeriformes > Hirundinidae > Hirundo > Hirundo rustica. The sequence goes on from NC_053453.1 coordinate 40,664,819, forward strand.
TTAATACTTTTACCTTCACAATGAACACACTATGGACAGAGTGGATAAATGTTAAGCATTGCTCTTCAACACCACAAGAACTACTAGGCATCACACATTACATGTTTACAGCTCAGGTTACTTTGTTCAGTGTTAGTGTGTACAACTAGCCTGTTACATATACTTAAATATTTTAGCTTGCCTGGCCTCCAGAGTTTTCTCCCCTTTAGGGGAAAGGAAATGTTCCAGCTTAGAAACAGATTGCTATCACCACCCAGAGGCCAGCCGCACACAATTGCTATAGGGATTTTCCTAACTAGATGGGCATCGGTCGCAGTGTTCGTGATCCAAAGAAGATAGCTTGTAAGGGAAATAGTATGAAGAGTTACTCCTTGGGAGTGGATAATGTACCTCTAGGAATTTGAATTGGGGAAGTGCGATTCACCAGTTGGGCTGAGGCAACTGATAACTCTTGTTAAGTCTACCAGTTGCACACCTCTGGTAGATAGTCGCTACACTGGACTCAGTCACGCAGTGGGATTGTGAACATTAGTCTAAGGCTGTGTGTGATTATTTCTGAGCTGGCACACACAAAAATATAATTGTGATTCTGTAGTAATTTTAAAACAGAATTGTTCTTTAAATTCAAAATTAGCCTACTTATTACAAAGGTAGGAAATATAAAATATAATTCTGGGGTTATTTTTCAAATTATAAGATCAACTATGTGTGACCTGACTGTGAAGTTGTGTTCTTCAGGCATATTTGTACAATGCATGCTACTACCAGCATCCAGCAGTGATCTCTGATTTCAGGGCTGTCATGGTGTCAGCACTGCTTACAGTATGTGCAAGCTTCTGTTTATTTTTATTTACTTATTTTAAAACTTTGACTACTGAACTCTGTTGACAGCAAAAGTCCTGTCAAAGTGATGAAAGTGTGGGCACAATAAAATTTTTACATTTGAGAACTTTCTTGAGTACTAACACTTGAGTACTTTCTTTTAATTTTCTTTAATTTTGTTGGCATGCTGTAGAGTAGGGAACTTCTCATAAAATGTCCACTTAGTCCTTCAGGTGTTTGAGTTTTTTTCAGGTTTTAACTTATTTTCAAGAAATAAGTCTCTCATTCTTAAATTGAGCGTTTTTGGAAAACCCATTATGCTACTTAGTACTTACTTTATGTTATTGTGATACAGGGAGGAGAGTGAGGTGAGGTATTTCACACAGCACTGGACCAGGGGGAACTCTGTGAGATAATTATATAGGCCTCAGAAACAGAAGCAGCAATCACTCTTTATGCTGAAAGACCGTTAGGGATATTGAAGATGACCTAAATTTTCTGATGAACTTGAACTCCACCCCTCATGCATTTTGAGCCAGGATAATACACTGATGTCATGTATTAAACCTACTGTAGTGGGTAAACAGTCTACTTCTTCTCATCCCTTAATCCTTTACCTGTAATCTGATAAATTATAAATCATCGCTGCTGCGGCCACAGCTGAAGTGATCCTCCCTGCCCTGCTCCAGTGATTTCCCGGGAGCTCTAAGGGGCGGTGGCACCCGGGATAGGGCCGGGGCGCGGGCGGGGCAGTTCGGCCCGGCCCACCGCGGGGGCGTCCCGCCGTGCCGCGCTGGTCCCCGGGAGCCGCTGCCGTTCTGTTTTGTACCGTCCGAGGACGTTTTGGAGCCCTGGAGAAGCCAGTCCGGCCCCTCTCCCTGGAAGGCCGTGGAACATGGGTTTCCTGGGCAAGGTGGCGGCGCTGCCAAAACTTAGGGGTGCGGTGGCAGGCCGGGGCGGCGGTGCCTGGCGGCGGCCGGGCCAGCCCTGTCCGAACGTCCCCTTCCCGGCCCGGGCCGCCGCTGCTCCCCGCCCGCCGCCGGGCGGCCGCGCCGCCTCCTCCCGGGCGCTGGGCAAGTACGAGGAAATTTTTCGGTCCTGCCTGGCGGAGCCCGAGAAGGTCTGGGGAGAAGTCGCCGAGCAGATCCAGTGGTACAAGCCCTGGGTTCGGACCCTGGAGAGGGACAGCCTGGGGAGCGCCTCCTGGTGAGTGTCCGAGTGTCCCCGGGGCGGTGGGGAGGTCGGGGCACGGCCGGGCGCCTCAGCTCGGCTGCAGCGGGGAGGGAGCCGCCTGCTCCCGGAGTTGCGGGCGTGCTGGGTTGGGGGGCATGTGCTCATCACAGAACTATGCCAGCATTTTTCTGGGATGGTCGGTGTGCCGTCGCTGTTGGAGGAGACGGCTGCGGAGCTTGAATGAGTTAAATTACACTTGGTTAAAGTTAGTGTTTAAAAGCAGCATGGATGAGCGTGTTGGGGTGAGGGTGTGTTACCTTGCACTCTGGCAGGTGTGACATGTCCGTGTGTGAATGAGTCCGTGTGTGGCTGTATGATGTGGATGAGTGTGCCTGATGCTCCCCAGCCAACTATTTTTGGGTCTGAATTGCAAACAGGCTACCGTGAACATGGGAAACCCGGCTAGAGATGCCAGGGGAGGCAGGCATACGAAAACACAGGTGTATAAAAAACTGTGACTTTGGGGATTGTTTAATCTCAGATACTGTCTAAGTAGGTCGTAATTTAGATGTTGTGGTTAAGGAAATATTTGGCAAAGGCCTTGACATTGTCTTCAATATATGTCTTCATCAGTGAATGGCAAACTACCCTAAGACAGACTATGATGTCCTTCTTATAATTTACTCGATAGGATTTTCAATACTTTCTCAAAGACAGTGTACAGTCAAAACTTTGTGTTTACCACCTTCACCTCTTTTTCTGCAAGTTTACATTATGCTCTTTGATCTATTCTCAAGAACCAGCTGATGCAGAATATAAAAGGCAATGTAGATAAGGGTCAACTTTGTTTGGTAAATCAATGTTCTTTGCTCTTTTTTGTATTTTTCTGTTTTTTGATTTAAAATGCTAATAATTCTAAAAATATAATTAAAATACTAATAATTCTCAAATCTGTGCAAATTAAAAGATCTAGAGCCAGTGGAGTGGACCTGGCTTTCTTATTGGTGTTTGATATCATTACTTGATGCCTCTAGTAGTGAAAATTTATATGTATTAAGCTAAATTATAAGTAACACCAGCCATGATGGGCTGTGTAACAGTGGATAGAGAGCGTCCTTGAGACTTTGATCTCGAGGTCATGCCACTATTCAGAAAGTCCAGGCAGTATTGCCTGCATAATTAGGGTTTAGACAAGAGTGTGGAAAACAAGTTCTATGAGAAGCAGCTAAGGGAACTGGGGTTATTCAGCCTGGAGAAAAGGAAACTCAGGGGAGACCGTATTGCTCCCTATTACTACATAAAAGGAGGTTGTAGCCGGGTGGGGGTCAGCCTCTTCTCCCAAGTAACAAGTGATAGGACCTTAAGAGGAAATGGCCTCAAGTTGCACCAGGGGAGGTTTAGATATTAGAAATATTGGATATTGGGAACATTGCATATCAGGAAAAACTTCCACACTGAAAAGGTTGTTAAACATTAGAACAGGCTGCCCTGGGAAGTGAAGGAATTGCCAAACCTGGAGGTATTTAAAAGATGTGTAGATGTGGCACTTACAGACAAGGTGTAGTGGTGGACTTGGCAGTGCTGTGTTTAATGGTTGGACTTGATCTTAAGGTCTTTTCCAACCAAATTGGTTCTGTGATCTTTTGATTAAAGACCAGTAAAGCTCATTGACTGTGGCATTCCCAAACAACATAATGAAATCAGTACAATGGTTACTTTTGAAGAACCAAGGAATGAGAATATTACACATGCAAATGAACATAGTTTTGCTACCAAATTCTGCAAAATAAGTATGGTTTGATTTGCTGAGCCAGATAAGCTTGCTTGTTTAAAGTAACAGGGTTAGGCATTTGTAAATCATTACTTCTCAGGTGAGAATTATTTTGCCTTACGAGAGGGAAAAATGGACATTTCAAGGTCTGAAGTCTGACTTGTCTTCCAAGCTCTTTTCTAGCCACACTTTTTAACTTGCATCTTTCACCTCTGTGATTGCAGAAACTGAAATCATCTTGTTAATGTGGCCAAATACCTAAAGGGAGATTGTTCAAAAGACAGATCTAGACTCTCTTCAGTGATATCTGGTGACAGGACCAGAAGCAGTGGGCACAAGCTAAAGCACAAGATGTGTTCCCTTTAAGCATCAGGAAACACTTTTTAATGTGAGGGTGATTGAGCATTTGCACAGAGCTGGTTGTGGGATCTCCATCCTTTGAGATATTAAAATGACATCTGGACAAGGTCCTGGTCTACTGACTCCAGGCTGACCTTGTAGAAGCCTAGAAGATAAGGGGGAAATAATGTGTATGTCTCAAACACCCATAGCCAGGTAGCTGTGGAGCCAACCAAGGATTGTTGGTAATAATAACAGTGAGAAAGTACAGGCTGTGGCTGGAGAAGAGGGCCATGCAGAGGCAGGGCAGCACTTTTCTGGGATAAATGTCCTTGTTCTAGACCCTGGGGATAAGCACCACATGGTATAGAGCCAGAAGAAGGTTGAGAAGTGGGCATGAACTATAGGGGGATGAGGACCACAGTAGACTGCCAAAGCCCTCTGACCCATTTTCAGAAAGGTCTAGAAGAATAGACAATGCATGATAACTAATTTGCATCGAAAGCAAGAAACTTATCTATAGAATGCTACCCCCCACAAAGCTCAGGTGCCTGTGTGTCTCAGGTCTCTTGAACAGACCATCAGCTGGATTAACACTGGAGCCAGGACTGGTGATCTCTTCTTCTTTATTTCTTGTTTTCTTTCTCTCTCCCCCTCTTTAGTTCATCTCTCTCTTTTACCTTGCACCCTACTTTTATGCAGAACCATGTGCTTAGACTAGAGTATCAGGGACTAACTTATACCTATTTCTGTGCAAAGTGTGTGAAATTTACTAATAAAACTTTGTAAGTTTTTGCAAACCCACAGACTTTTGCCATTCTTTTTGACCATGAGAATTTATGAATCTTAGGTTCTGCCTTCCCCTTAAGAGTGGGATGCTGCAGACCTGCCTGAACAGGTGCCTTCCAGAGATCCCTGACAACCTCAAGCCAGTCGGTGATTCTGGGGCATTATACAAAGATGAAAGTCTGAAGGCTCAACATGGGGCTGTAATTGTTTGCATGCCTGTTGCTTTGTGGGCAATAAAACTTTAGGCAATTCAAATTTGTGTAAACAAATATCTTAATGTGCAACATGCAGTTTGGTTTATTTTTAAAAGTTCTTTTTAAGTGATAACAGGCTGTGTATGATAGTGTTGTACTTTAATGCTTCTGAAGTCCCAAATGGTTAGCAGGAGTTAGTGCGCTCAGCAGAGTGACAGATGGACAAGTTCTTTGAATATAATAGAGAGAGAACATAGAAGAGGGTCTTTCAGAAGACAGGCTGAAGAGAAAACAGACAATGGAACTAAACTGAGAAAGTGGCCAGGCTTCCAAGTGAAAACATAGCTTGCTGGCTTAACAGGATAAGGATGGAGTTCTGGTCAGAGGTTCTCCTTAAACCTTGGAAACTGTTTATGGAAACCTGAAAAATAGTATTATGTGCTTTTTGAGTTAGAATTTGTTTCTTCTTTTGGAGACATTTTATTAGATCAACTTGAAACAGCAATCTTTTTTCAGTATCTTTGCTTTTGGTTGCAAAACCTGAGACTTACAGAAACAGATGCTTTTCATATATTTTCCAGTGTAATGTACTAAAATTGAAGAAGTGTAAGGAGGCTGTTACTGTATTTGAAAGGTAGGCATAAGGCAATTCTTTCTCTCTCTCTAAATATGGTAAGAGCATGAAAGAAACTTGCAACATGCCCCAGTGTGTTTTTTTCACTCTCTACCGTTGGAAATACCAGTATTGTTGGTGGAATGCAAAATGATTTCTAGAAAATAAATGATCAGTGTCACCATCCCCTGACTTGGTTTTTTGAAGCAGTAATCCCAGGTACTGTTCTAAACTTTATCAGTGGCTGATACAGCCCAAAACATCTGTTTTTGCTTACGTGAAAAATAATAAGAGCTACAAAGCATGGTTGCTCAATAATAGGATAAAGAAATTGAAATAGTTTGCTGTAAAAGCCAAAACAGAGACCTAGATTTTAAACCACATAGAATTTTGCAAAGAAGTTGAAGGAAAAACTTCCTTGAGTTGGCTTTGAACAGGTCAAAAACTCTCTTCAGTTGCAACATAAGAAACTGTCTTTAGATGTTAGAGAGAAAAATCTTATTAATGCTGAAGTTAGTGAAACACTTGAACAGATTATTTTGGAATCTTGTTGAATGGTAGTGAAAAGGGCTAAAACAAGTATTTATGTAGGAGTGTGGAAACAGTTTTCTCTGAAGTGTGCAGGCAGAGGGCAGTTTTGCAACACACGTTTTTCCTCTGATGCTAAGACATAAGTGCAATATATAATCCCCTTTGAATTTTGTAAATGTTGCCCAGATTGCTATTCAAATGTTGCTTACACTTTTAAAACTGTGACAGGGTCAATTTACATAATAATATCTCAAATTATCTAGTATTGTCTAACATTTTCTTCAGTTTCTATTCTCATTTTTTGTAAGAAAGTGCATCTCTACTTTTCTGATCCTATCAGAACCTCTTCCTTCTCAACAGAGTGAAAAAGTTCTCATCACACTTTCCAGATGGTTTTTGATTAAACCTACAGTTATATCTTTTTCACACACTTGTTTGTAAGTAGTTGCTAAAAATTCATGTTGATGTTGCCATGCATCTTTAGAAGAACAAAAACTCTCGAGCCTGCTCATGTTTTGATCATTTTTAAGTGAATATGCATAGCCCAGGTACTGTGTTCCCTTGTTAATACCATCCTACAGTGATTTGCTAGAAAAATCTGAATCTTACACAACTTTTATGACAGTAATACAGAGTTTCTCTGTATTATGTGAAATAATTTTGGATCCTTTATTGTTCATATGGTCCTCCTTTTAGGGGAAGGGTTTTGTAGTCTTTTGTACAGAATGGTTTGTGACTTTCTCCTTATTAATGACATTGTAAAGAAGTTGCAGTAAGATAACTGCTTCCTAAACATCCTAACTGGTTTTAATTTCATAATTGCCATTTTTGGATAATAAAGACTGTCCCGTAGCATCTGTGTGTATGGATATAAGAGTGATATATAAAATATCCTGATCTAGAGCAGTCCTTTGTAAAACAGGAGAAGTGAAGAAGGAAATACTGTTTTTTAAACTAGTAGTGGGTTACTTTAGACCATCATTTATTTCTAGTTGCATTATAACAATATGTTACCACTGTACAGCTGTCCCCATAGAACCTTTTGGCAACTCTCAAGTGTGTCTTTTTCGTATATTGCTAATTTTGCTGCAGAGATACATGCAGATAGAAAAACAAAGAAAAAGGGCATAATTTAGTGTGAACTTTAACTTTTAGGTACTATATCATCTTCCAGTAAATAGAATTATCTTTGTGTCTGGTACCTTCTGTATTTTTGTACTTTGAGGATTTATGCTGCACTTGAGTTTTCTTTTTCAGTGTAAAATTACTATAAAGGTGAAACCTAGATTTTTGAAATGTTTTTTCTTTAATTGGAAGATAAGAATTTTCTGTAAATGTCTAGCTATTGAAGAGGCTATGACTCATATCACTCTACAGAAAATTTTGAGTCATTGATATAAAACAGTATTGTCAAATGCATTATAATCATATGATCTTGTAACTTGGGCTCCCTTTCATTTAGCTACAGATGCTTGTATGTTTAACTGTTACTGCCAAGAGACAAATAAGACTATTTTGAGTCCTGAACCTGTTCTCCTTGAAAAGAATATGTGTATGTGCCAGGACAAAGTAGGATATTATCATGTTTTCATAATGTCTAGTTATGTGAATTTATGCTTTTTCTGTGATAGCATACATATAAAAATCAGAGTGATTAATGCAAGGTAAGTTAAACCAAGACAAGGTTTAAGTCAGTTAAGGTACAGTACTTTAACTTCTCTATTTTCACTAATAGTCGTATTTAGCTTGTTGAGTCAAACATGAGGTTACAGAGTAAAAAAGAACTTCCTGAAGTGAGTATAATGTTTCTAAAGCTATGTTTTCATTTAATGCTCTCATTCCTTAAAAGAAAAACATAAAATGCAAAAAAAAAAAAAAAAAGCTGTCTTAGTTTGGAAGGCTAGCTATTACATACTTCAAACTTCTTTTTTAGGTTTGTAGGTGGAGAGCTGAATATCTGTTACAATGCTGTAGATCATCATGTTGAGAACGGACGAGGAGACCAAATTGCCATTATTTATGACAGTCCTGTAACAAATACCAAAGAGAAAATAACATATAAGGAACTTTTGGAACAGGTATGTTTCAGAATAACCTTGTTAATGAGAAGGGGCAATAAATATTGCACAGTAGGTGCAACTATCTACCTCACTAGTTTACTCCTTTTGCTGTGCTCAGTATTGATTTATAAGCTTTACTACCTCTACCAAATTATACTGCATCCGATAGGTTTTGAAATTCCTCTATTTCCTCTTTTTCTTCTACAATTTAATAGTTTTTTTGTTGTGTTTTTTTTTTTTCCCTGATTGATTAAATTTTTAACTTGTCTGTATTTGATTTCATTCTCTTTTCCCCCAACAGATCTTACTTAAAAGGTTAAGCATAGCATTAGTTAAGTCTCTTTACAGTTGCTGTGATGAGCAGAAGTACAGTTCCATAGAAATGAAGTGTGTATCTTGGCTGTTGCACATAGTATAAGCCTAAATGAGTTTTAACTGCAGGAATTCCAAAGAAAGCTACCGTGACCTGCCCCTATGTTATGTCACGAGAGTCAGGAGAGTGCTGGTGGCCCTTCTGTCCGGAAGGTCTGTGGATTTTGATTTCCCTGTTGGCTGAGGTAGCTTACTCCTGATGAGATTGTGAATATCCAGTTTTGCATCAACCCATTCAGATTTGTTCTGTGCCTCCCCATGGGTTGTTGCCACCCATGGGTGTTTGCAACCTGCCCCATTGAAGGTTCTTGGCTCTCAGGGCTGTCTGCTGGAGGTTTTCCTTCATGCTGCTACCCTTGTTTAGCTGCCTTTTTTCTTCCAGTTACATATGGCAGTTGAACTTAACACTGGGTACAAAGAAATGTTGGAGTTAGACTCATATTCTTCCTTAATGTGTTTCAGTGTGCAAGATGGATTACTTTGAATGCAACACACTCACTGTATTTAAGATATGCTTGCAGTGTGTCTTGAGTAATGTGAACCTGTGGTTTAAAATGTGAAATGAGGTTCAGAATACAGAGTAATTCAGTTTGTAAGGGGTTTATTCCATTGTTGCAAGAAAAAAAGAAGCCATACAGCTACAAAGAAATGATAAACCTGTTGTGCATTCTACCTTTTAAGGAAAATATAGAAAACTTGTACTCCTTACCAGCTTTGTATTTATTTACCAAGTCCAAAACATGCCGTATGCTGGATCTGGAACAACTAGCTTTGGTGTTTTAAGAAGTCAGAAGAGGGTCCAGCTCCTTATCTAATTTTACCTAAACTAATATATAACAAGTGTAATTACAATTTTATATATACAAGTTTTTGTGTCATTTGCCTTCAGTAATTATGACATATACACGATATATTCACAGATATGTGTATATATTAAATCAATCTATATATACATTGCATATAATACTTTGTTTATTTTAATGCAGAAATACAACATTTTAATGTAAATTATCCTAAGCGAACTTGCTTGGTAGAAATTTCCTCTGAAAAGAACTTGAGAAGTAGCCTTTTTTCTGCTTTTTAAGCTTGATACTATATTAAGTCTCCTAGGTTTGTCTCTATAAGTGTGTTAATTGTCTTAAGACATGGAGAATTTGTGCAAAGTGAGAAAAATTTGCTAGTTGACATCCTTTCATCAACATTTCTTGTTACAGAGTATTGCCAAACCAAGTTGAAGATGTGGTTTAAGTTTTCTGGGGTACGCAGCAGTACTCACTCAGAAGTTCATTATAATCTTGCTGGAGGCTGAGTCCTATTCTCTACACTTGGCTCTTAATCAAAAGCAAATAAATGTGAAAGGCAATAATTGATATTAATAGCTTGTCTGTTGAAGCTTTCTGTTCCCCTCTTGTACAATAAGTTTAAGTTATCTACTAGCTACTGGACGCCTGAAAACAGAAGTAACAAACAGATCTGCTGAAAATGGGAGGGATGTAGGCTCTTGTATTTTTTTCATGGATCTTGTAGGCCTAGGAGAGTTTAGCTTGCATTGAAGGATTCTATGCTTGTGTGTCCCAGTCACTGTTCAACCCAGGAAGGTTTGGACTTCCTCTTTTGAGCATTTTGAATGGGATTTCTGGTTTTGTATCTTTTAAGAGGAATTATTTTGGCATGGACCAAAACTGCTTTTGGTAACTGCTAGGAGTTTACTTCATAACTGAATTACTTAGAAACCTTAGCTGCTAATACAGCTGTAATATTTGGTCGCTGGGTAAAAGTAAAACTGCTTACTGGGTCCATGCATTTGATAAAAGTATTATTTATACTCTGGTCTTCCAAGCTGCAAGCCTACTTGAGTTTCGTATTATATCACTTAGTCTCAAGTGATTTTATTACTAAAATGTCAAATATATTAAAGTGAGAGAGCAGTCTTAAACTTGAAGAAAAGTGGAGAAAAAGCATATTACACAAGGTTAGTTTTTGAACGATAAAGTACACTACACTGTATTAATGTAAATCATAAATGACAACACATTGTAACAAAGTGGAAGTTTTCTTGGCTTTTAACAGTTTAATGAAATGTCAGTACTCACTTTTCTGCCCTCTCTTCTTTTAGGAAGAGTGATTTATTGGATTTTCAGGGCTACCACATCAATCTGAGGGGTGATATAAACCTGCTTTACAATGTTCCTGTCTTCCAAATAGTTGCAGATAGAGACAGTGTTTTGTTGTATAGTCTAAATGTTCCCTGTCTATCAGAAGGATGAAGGAAAGGGCACAAGGAAAATCACAGATACCCATGTATTGTACTGGATTGTTGTCTTCAGTGACATCACAGTCTATAGGATGGGAAAATTAGGTGCAGACAAGCGATTACTGGGTTTGCGCAGGTGACTTGTAGTTTGTGTCTGCAGTATGCTGTACGCATGTTCTGTATTAAATGCAATTTAGCTATGAGAGATTTCAATAAAATTTACACAAGTACATGCAGATCTTTTTGCTGTCTCCCTCTTGCACCCTAACCCAACAGTTATATAACTTGTTTACAGGCACTGGGAGTCTTCTATTACAAAATTAGTAATTATGATCATTAAATAATGTATTTTTTCTTTTAGAAGGCAAACATTGCCTTTTTCATAATTATTTATAATTATTTATGAAATAATATAATAAATAGTAATACTACTTGTCCATTTTGTTTAACTATTTATTGTCTGCTATCCACACTTACAGTGACTACTCACTAAATGTTATTTTCCATTGCCTCTGGTCCTTTTTGTCAACACTCTGCTTGAGACGCAGGGAAGATAACAATTAGCTTTCTTGTTTCTTTGAGAGAAGGTGATGTTAGCTCTGTGTTTGCAGACTTTAATATTTTCATACTAGGAAATATAGAAAAGTAATTTACCCTTGTAAGTAGAGTTATTTTTATTACAATTACTGTCACTAATTATACCTAGAAATGACTGTAAATGCTGGTGGTATGGCAATAAGTACTAGCTTTGTACATGTCCAGGTCTTTAGTTTTTGTTGAGTTTTGTTTGCATTGTGCTCTGTGTTATTTATTTTCATATTGTATTTTATGTTATGTTATTTTCGTTGTAATGGTTTGTTCTGTACTTCCCTGTTCTAAGAAATGTTATGTTCTAAGGTTTGTCCCTGCCCCCTTCCCTGTCAATCCTCCCACACTCCTCCCAGTACCCTCCTATGGGGCCCTGTCTGTCATTCGATTGTTCCTCCTGGCTTCTAGAGAGTTCAGGTAAGGGCAGTGAGTGATAGGGCAGGAGCTGAGGAAGTTCCTCCCTTTAAGTTCTCATTGGTTTCTTTAAATGTCCCTCCAACCCTGTTCCACTCCCACCTTGTCCCTCATTGGATTTTGGTTTGTCTCCTCCCTTAGTCCTCCCCTGCATTTAAGCCCGGAGCTCATCACCCCAGGTGGCTCGGCTGGAGCAGCTTCCCCTGAGGTTCGGATGTCCCCAGGTGGGACTGAATAAACACCTTGGACTTTGCCCTCCGGGTCCGACTCCTTCCTCCATCTTCAGTGAGGGTCTCTCCTGTGATAAGGGGAAAACCCCCTTAGCTGCTCCTCTGGTTCCCAAAATCCAGAGGAGTGTTCCCCCACTGATCGCAGTGTCAGAGCTAGCTTGGGTGGACAGAGCCGCTGCTCCGAGAAGGACACTGCAACAGAGTTTTGATAGTGTATATCAGTTTTCGATGTTCTTGCTGGGTATTAATAAGTCTAACATTAAAGATATTTTCTCTCAAAATCATTAATATTTAAGATAAGAGATCTGTGCCATACAAATCATATAGATACTTTAGTTTGTTGAGCTTTCAACTTGGTGTGGTGATGACTTTGCTTTACAAACATGTTCTTTCTTGTGGTTTGAAAATAACAGCACAGATTTATGCAATGGTTACAGAAAATGGAACTTATGCAATATCTTCTGATGCAAGAGTGCCTGCTTGGGGCTTTTGTGTTTCCATTTTCTTAAATCCTCAGGGAGAATGTAGAAATGTGCTGTTTGATTGTGGATGAGCTGTGAATTTAATGCAAAGACAGAGCAGATGCTCCTGGAACTTCTGGATGTTACTGTCTCAGGTTACTGAAAGTTCTGAACAATTTCCACTGAAGAGCGAAACAGTGAGGTGGGAAGCTGATATATAAAACAATATTGGGAGCAGAGGTGGCAGGAAATAATGTAATTAGGCAGAGAGGTAAAATAGTAGAAAAGAGCAGTTGAAACCAGTAGTGGGCCTTTGATTTGCACACAGTGATCCATGATGCTTTCTTCAACTTGGCTAAGTACATCACTGTAGCTATTTAGTATTGGGTTATTTTACGTCCTTTCTGCATACAAAGCAGTTGATGTACTTTTCACTATAGTTATGAGGTTTCTAGGACTGAATGTAGTTACTCTTCAAAAAGAGAAAATTCAAAATTTTAAATAATATAAATAAAAGCATTTCTTTCAGAAGATGCCACATTGGCATGCCACAGCAAGCAGGTTGGTACAACTTCACAGTGCTTGTCACAGGCTCCAATGCTCACTATAATCCAGCTTACTATGTGGTAAATACTAACAAAATATTCAGTACTGCATTTGTGACCGAATATTGTGTACTGTCAAAATAATAAATATTTTCTCATGGTGTTACAGAGGCATTGCTGCTGATCAGTCTATTGCATTTCTTGAGTTCCAGTCCTTTGCTGCTGTACATAGTCTCTCTTAGGTTTCTGCATAGCAAAAGTGAAAATCTGAAAATGGGAGCAAAAATTAATTTTAAATCTAGATATTTCTCTGAATTTGTGTTACCTTTGGTTCAGGGCACAAGGTCTCTTGTCTCAGATTCTGAGAAGTTAATGACACTGCAGTAAAGAAAATACTACCACATATTGATTGTGTGTTTCAAAGTTAGCTAGTTAGAATAGAACTTATCTTATGAAATTACCTATTTACATTCATTCTTAAAAGCTAAAATTGAGAAATATAAACTTTACCTGAATAAAAGAATGACTGGCAAACTGATTTAAAAATTGCTAGACATTGCTATTGACTTTTTTTGGCTGTACTGACTACAATAATTAGTCTCCTTCCATTTTTATTTTACAAAGAAAAATATATTGGTAGTTTTTTTTGGCAAAAAAGGAAAATGTCTTAAATTTATTGGACGTTGATTACATTACATCAACTTTCTTTATCATATTGGCTTGTCTCTTTGATGCTGTACATCTGTTGACTGTATGAAACTTGGGTTTTTTTTATGGGGCAACAGCAGATCTGGAGAAATTTTAAATATGAATGTTTGTTAGTACAGGTCTCCAAGTTAGCTGATGTCATGATCAAATATGGTGTGAAGAAAGGAGATCGTGTGGTTATCTACATGCCCATGATTCCACAGACAGTGTACTGTATGCTGGCTTGTGCAAGAATAGGAGCCATCCATAGCCTGATTTTTGGTGGATTTGCATCTAAAGAGCTTTCGGTTCGCATTGATCATGCAAAGGTAATAACCCGTTTGGAGCAACAAATGCCATTGCATTAGTTACTCCTATCAGTCAATGTCAAAACCCTGGTGTTTGTATTTTTTCCCAGACAGGATAACATTTCTCTCTGTGTGGCACACAATCTCAATTTGTTTATAGTACTTATTGTTGCAACATGAACAAAGTACTATGTCTGTTCTGAGGTTGATACTTGTATAGCAGACACCAAGTGAGCAATTTTAACCCCTTCTGCAAAAGCAGGGGCTTAACACACTGTCTGTATAGAGTGTGCTTTCTTCCCATGTTTTTCAATCTTTTTCTACAAAGCATCTCCTTAATATTGGCATTGTACAGCATTTTCATCAAGTGTATGAGGAAAATTCTGCCAACGCTAAGTGATTTCATTGGCTTATCTGATGTTTAGACATATTAGGTGGTATATTTTTTCAGCTGTGTTTTGATTTAGGAATGGTATTCCCCATTTATTGTTCTTATTGAAACACTCCAACCATACGGTGCTTGCTCACTCCCTGCTCACCCTGCTCCTCCCTGTGGTGGGGATGGAGAGGAGAATTGTAGGCCTAAAAGGTGAAGACCAGGTTGAGGTAAGAACAAGGTGCTAGAAACAGCATGAAATAAATGGACAGTAACAGCAACAACATTCATAGCAGAGCGTACAAGAGAGGTGAGTGATCCACACCATGCAGAACCTGCACTACCCCACCACACCTTCCAGAAAGGACCCATCCCCTTCCCACCTTGTGTATGGCTTGAGGTGATATAGAATGACATCTGGGTCCTGGCCATGCCCCTCCTGGCTATTACAAAAAATAGAACAAGCTATAATTCTGCTTCATTTAATTTCTACACAAAGCAGGGCAGCTATAGAAACTGTTGCCCTAAATAAGTGACTGTGCAGATTACATGATTAATAGAGGTGAATGCTTTAAAGGCTTTTGTGTTTGGCATAAGTTGAGCTTGTTTATAAAGCATTATGATGTCTGTGTTACTGAAATGAAAATAGTAGCTTGTGTATGCATTATTTTCAAACCAGCTAACAATGGAATGGCCTATTCTTGTTTTCTACTAGTGAACCAGGTAAAGTCTTTGTCATTTTGATCAGTCACCTGAAGCATTCAGACTCACTGTGGTAGCTGTCTTATCATTGAATCATGTTGCTTAGACATATAAACCAAAACAGGATTTTGTGTAGGGCTCAAGCGTCCAGCATTTGTGGAACTTTCACTTAGATTTCTGTGTGCAGAAGTGCTTTTCAGATGACTGAAGTTTCAGTTTTATAAATATTTTAAACAGAGAGTTGAATGCATTTCCGTTCCTCTCTCTGATGCTTTAACAGATGCTAATAAAATAGCCAAAATGGTTGGAATGATGAAAAAAGGCTAACGACAGCTCTCTCATTTTCCCTGTCTTTCTTCCCACTTCCCCATTTTTTAAACAAACTATAATTTGGTAAAAATAATATAGAAAAAAAAATTATAAGCTTTAAAAATGGAGATTGCTACAATACAAATCATCTAGCATGTTTACTTTTAGAATATTTTGCAATTATTAACTAATTAATCCTAATGGTTTTTCCCAAGGGAAAAATGGGAGAGAGGACAACAATCATAATTCTTCCTTCATGCATCAAAATGAAAAGAGAGGAAGTTTAAGTTTTCTACTCAAGGTCACGCAGCAACTCTTTTGAAGGGTTAGCTATATAATTATTAGGTACAAACCATGGACTAAGTCCTAATTTACATTGCCTTTTGGTTTCTTTAAAAGGCAGTGTTATGGATGATTTTTGGTCCATCTGATGTATAATGAAAATGTGAGTAAGGAGAGGCACATCCTCAATCTAAATTTTAAAACATGCCAAATTTTCAGTGTGGTAAAGCTTTCATGATAAGTGAATTGCACACTCCTGAGGCTACCTGTGAGTCCCTGTGATAGACAGAAAAATGCTGGATAAATAAAGCAGTTGTGCAATAACTTAACCTTTTTATTAGGCTTTTATGTGAATTGCAGTACAGAACCTGATATTGGTAAAATTAATTACAAAGTGTTAAAGATGTGCACTGGAAAGCTAGCTGTAAGATGCTCTTGTGGAAGAAAGATCAAACTTCATACTCTGCTGGAAAGTCTGAGTGAAAGAAATAACAAGCACTTTCTAGTGAGTATGAAAAGGTACACTTGGCCAGCTTACCTTAATTTATCTTGAGTTTTAATAGGTCTGGGAATGCTGCAAAGTTCATGCAGCTAGTAATTTCTACTTGTGTCAGGTGGTGGCAGTTACCAGCATTCTGCAGTGAATTGTGATTAAGTGGTACAGAACAAGAGAACAGGATTTTTTGTCATCTTTCCTTTCACTTGAGTCTGGGAATATATAATTTGTAATATCAAAACAATAGGTAGGTTCACACAATCATGGAACAGTTGCAAGGGAACTTTAAAGGTCATCTAGTCCAACTTCCCTGCAATGACACGGCATCTTCAGTTAGATCAGGTTGCTCAGTGGCCTGTCAAATGTGACTTTGAATGTTCTCAGGGGTGGAGCATGTATCATCTCTCTCCTGAGCAACCTGTGCCAGTATTTCACCACCCTCATTGCAAAAAATTTCTTCCTTATATCTAGTTTAAATATACCTACCCTCTTACAGTTTAATACCATTACCGCTTTGTCCTATTGCAGTAGGCATTGCTCATGTCCTGCTTTTCATCCACCAGTATCCCCAGGTCCTTCTTGGCAGGGCTGCTCTCAATCCCTTCATTCCCCAGAGTGCATTGATTTTTTGGGGGGCTTAGCCTGGCACAGGTGCAGGACCTTGCACTTGGCCCTGTTGAAGCTGATTAAGTTGTCATGAGTCTCTTCTTTGAGCTTGTCTTTGTCCCTCTGGATGGCATTCCCTCCTTCAAGTGTGTCAGCTGTGTCACTTGAGGAGTATTAGAGAGTATAGAAGAATTTTTAAGAGGAGTCTTTACAACAGAATAAAAGTGTTGGTCTTGTACAGATGTCTTGTACTATTGGGCCTTGCTTTATCTCATTTGTACTTCATAATGTTGTTTTTTACTATTGTTAACTATCTCATTTCTTCTCCAGCAGACCCTTGAACTCTCCCTGGTTTTCCTTCAAACATGTTATATTTCTATCTAATCTTAACATACAGGACTACACAGAGTCAGAGAAGAGGTGGGAAATGGATGTATGAAAGCAGTGTGGGAGCAGAGGTGCAGGAGAAATAATGTCTTTAGGCAGAGAGAAGAAAAGAGCATGTAAAACCAGTAGAGGGCCTTTGATTTGCCCCGAGTGGGCCATGATGGTTGTCACTTTGGTAGTACCTCACCTTTGCTAATCTAGTATTGGTTATTTTTAGAAGTCCTTACTACATAAAAAGCAGCTGATGAGCCCAGGAGGCATCATCTACAAATTACTGTAAAGCTAGTGATTACAAGAGTCTTTCATCTTAACACTTGAACAGAACAGTGTATCTTGTATTTATTACAAGGTACCTTCAGGGTGGCCTCCCAATGAATTTTCAGGCTTAACTGCATTGTATTGTATCATCGTCTATTAAATCAGTGCATTCCAGAAAGGAAAATCAATGCTGAAATTTTAAAGCTCATTCAAAATCTTTATTTTGAATACAAACCATTTAGGAGTCTTTCCATAATGACATATTTGGACAGGAAACATTTTATTATTGCTCAAGAAAACAGTTTAATCTGTGCTTTCTCTGCTGAATTTAATTTAGCCTTAACTGTGGTTTATCTGAGACATTGTGCCTTAAACATTGTGGTTTATGCCTACTTAATGAGATTTTATGCTAATGCATACAATTAGTAAAGTAGCTTGATCAAATTGAGTGCCATATGATAAATGAGCTTCTAAAACTTTAAACCAACAGAGATTGAGGACTCATTCTTTTCCAAGTAAAATATGTTCTAACACATACTTTCTTTGGTGCTACCTTTTTTCCCCTGAAAAACCCCAAAAAATAAAAGTACTGATCTTCGGACCTAAGTCCAAATAGCTTGTATGCAGATTTCTTGACTTAGGAATCTTACATAAAAGCTGTGGCTAATTGCAATCCACATTTGGAAATAGATACTAGTCTAAAAACCCCAAGAACTATACAAATCTGATTTTTAGTAATTTTGCACCCTCAATCGTTCAACCATCTCTTGAAAAACTCTAGCCGTATTTCCCACATGTGCTTTATTACTTTAGCTTATTCTCTTCCTGTATATCTAATTTCCTGCCATCTCTTGTTGCCTTCTTTATTCTGTTTTCTGTCCTGTGACTTTTATTGGCAGGCTGTGAAAAGCCAGCAAAGTTCTTCAGCTAGTGTTGAAATACAAAATTGGAAGCATTAGGTAGAAGGCAAAACAGTGCAGCTCACTGTTGACATCACTGCACCACTTTTCATTAGTGGAGGAGCTAAGATGGACAGGAGGTTTCTCTCTGTGTTCATTATATTTGTTCAACTTAATAAGAATTTAATAATGTTGTTTTATTATTACTCAGTTGAGTTTGAAAATAGTGAAGTGTAAGAAGGTATTAATGTTTTTCCAAACAAAAAGCAGATGCATAGACAGCAAGATTACACAAGCTTGATTGACTCTAGAAAACTGATCTGAACGTCTGTGTCTAATTATGTAAAGATAAATTGTATGCATTGAATTTAATGGAAAATGTTAGTAGGTTACATATTTAAAATACATTGCAAATGTACATATTAACTATCTTATTTTTTTAGCCCAAACTTATTGTAACAGCAAGTTTTGGAGTAGAACCGAAAAGGAAAGTGGAATACATATCTCTCCTAGAAGCAGCACTGGCAAGGGTACAGAGCAAACCTGATAAAGTTCTTGTTTACCAGCGACCTAATTTGGTGGGTGTATAGTTGTAGTGCCTTTATGTTAACTTTCACATAACTTTGTGTAGCGCATGTGCCTTTACTTTTTTTGCAAGAAATATTTTACTGTATACAATACAAATATTGTAGTTTGTTTTTCAATTTTAAGGGCAAGCATTATACTCATAAGATTAAAATAGTAAATAGAACTAAGGCAGTAGAGAGATTAGAGAAAATTGAATAATACTATATAAAAATTTCAGTAGTAAATGTTTTTTGAATGAATTCCATTTATTTTATGTGGTTTTCTTTTGACAATTTTCTTATTTTTCAATGGGCAGGGCTATGTTCCTCTTACCAAAGGTCGTGATCTTGACTGGGAAGAAGAGCTTGCAAAAGCACAGTGTTCAAAATGTGTCTCTGTTCCCTCAGACCATCCACTTTATATTCTGTATACATCTGGAACAACAGGTTTGCCCAAGGTAAAGGGCTATCAGTAGTCTAAGTGTCTGTGACCAATTATTTGCAGTTCCTCTTGAATAAATGTTTAATTGAAAAGGTTGAAAGTGTTTGCCAGAGCGCAGTGCTATAAATGATAAGCATTGCTACAAATGGTTTAATCTCATTTATTCACATTTCACTATTTTAAAGGCAGTGTCTAGGAATAAATCATGTTTTTTAATTTAAATAGTAGTAATATAAAGATAAGATGCATTTTCTTCAAATGTTTGTACAATATAAACTTTTGAGGATAGCAAAATGTCTTTTATTTGGTACTATCTTCTGCGTTTTAACTTTCTTAGATAAGCATAGTATAGTCACTTAATGACAAGACCAGTTAATATATCACTTGGGTGATATTGCTGACTAATCTTGTTCATTATTTACATATTAACTAATTTTCTTGTAGATAAGACAAGCTGAATGACAATACAGATTAAATGAAATAAAGCATGTTCTGAATGCTTGTGCTACTGCACAATTCTGAGTACATAATACCCTGAAAATAGAAGTTTAGATTAAGTGAAAATTAACAAAGGGTATTCTTCAAAAATGTTTGCTTTTGAATGAAAATTAGTTTTATGAGGTATTTTTAAGGGATTGTATTTTTAAAGTGAACTCTCTGAGTGTTTTCTTGGTACTTACAATGCTCTTTTACAATGTGGAAGCTGAACATAATTTCTGGCAATAGTCTTACCACCACTAATTTGGACAGTATCACACACTCTGGAGAGAACAATTTTACTGCTAAAAATTATTTAATGGTGTTACCTATAAAGTTCAGAATCTCTTAGAATGTAAGGGAAAACAAACATCAGTTTTGCTGAGAAAAATGTCTTCTGCTTTTACCTTCGATGTGGGACCTTGAAAGCAACATATATATCCTAAATCATACAGTTACATTGTCAATATCCCAAGATAAGATCCTTTGTTACAAGATATTTTCCTTGACTGAGTATCAGTAGAGTATCTCAGAGTTTTAGAAGTTTACTTCACTGTGTCCTCCCTACAGAGAAAAATACAGATACTTTGAATCAATCACCCTTACAAGAGAGAGATTTTCAACAAGTTACTCTCAGTAAATAAAATAACTTTTTTATTTATTTAAGTAACTTAATTTAAATGGTCATGCAGGTCAAACTACTTAGTTATGACCTTCCTAAAATCTTTTCTTCGTCTCAGAGCAGAGGCTAAGTTAGAAGCTGAGTTGAACAAAGGCAATCTGCTGTCTGAAATTGGTGAAAGGTTTGTAAACCCTTCTCTTCCTTAGCAATCTCCATTTTAATGAGTTAATGTATCTCTGCAGTCCCTCATATCTTGGTTGAGTCCTGAAAGTGCCTGTTTCATTCTATTCAGTACATCAAGAGAGTGTACCATGCCCAGCATAGACAGACAGACAGCTGTATTGTACTGTCTATGCATTGCAAGTTTGTTTGGTCCAGTGGATTTAATCTGAATTTTAATTCATGAGACCAGGATATAGTTTACTTTATCCTTTCTTCTAGGAATAATGTGCTAGAAGGTGGTGAAATATATATTGACCATACTAATATTGCAAAATATGTCTAAGGGTTTCCTGTTCTTGATGTTCTAGAGCTGGATTTTGGTTTACCAAAGTTCATGATGCTGTTGATAATCTCTCATTGTAATTTTCAAATCCCTCTTTTAGCTGAAGACTGTGGTAGTATTAATTTAGCATTCATATATTCATCTTCAGGCTAGATAGTAAACTTTCAAGAATATACATTGGTTTAAGACAATTTTCTGACATCTTAAAAAAGAGTCAGGGCAAGAAAGGGACATTTCAGTGAGTAATTCATCCCAGTTTTTTCAGGGATCAACTACTTTGCAGGTGCAAAGATGATACAGATAGAGTAGGCAATGAGTTTAAAGTATGCCTAGCATTCAGATGGTACAGTTAAAGCGAGGTAAATACTTCATCTCTTATTTTTTGTCAGCATATATTGACTGAGTATTTGTATATCCAACTTTTATGAGAGAATTTTAGCTTTGCTAGTTATCTTCTGAATGTTTGTTTTATTGTGTGTTTGGCTTTTGTTTTCCAAACTTACATCTTTAGTGGAAGTCTTTTTCTTAAGTGAGAAATACTTATATTATTGGAGTTGAACAACTTAAATTCCATTGCTGCTAAAACCTTAACATTTAATTGAAGACAGCAATATGATCGTATCCTTCCAGTCTTACTCTTAAACACTTAAAATACTCAAATTTTCTCATTTAGGGTGTTGTGAGACCAACTGGTGGCTATGCAGTTATGCTAAACTGGACCATGTCGGCTGTATATGGCCTCAGACCTGGTGAGGTAATTCTATTTAAATGTCATGTAAACATTTTTGAATGCCTCTTATAACTCCTAAATATAATTTTGTTTATATTTCATTTTAGGTATGGTGGGCGGCTTCTGATTTAGGCTGGGTTGTTGGTCATTCCTACATTTGCTATGGACCTCTCCTTCATGGAAATACTACAGTTTTGTATGAGGTATGATCCAGTCCAAAAAATCCCCCTTGGAAATGGCAGCATCTCCTCCCATTGATGGTCATATGATCCTGTTTATGCCTGTCTGTTCTTCATGCCACAGATACTTAAATTCTGTGTGTATCTTCACTGTTTAGACTTTCCACCTATTACAGTAATTTTTAAGGAAAACTTACTTCACTGTCCTTCAAGCTTGTCCACACTTGTGTGAAGGGTGATGGTTAGCAGTGTAAGAATCTCTGAAACAACAGAACTAGAAATGGCAGGTGGTGAAATGTTACCTGTGTTATCAATTAGACTACCTTTATTTTGGAATTAGGAGAGAGTATTGTGTTTTGCATGTCTTGTGATGAAAAATACTTACTGGATCTTAGTTGAATGCAATTGAGAGCTGTGTGGTTGGAACCAGAACTTCTAAGGAGACTTGTCTCTTTCCTCTCTACCACTCAAGGAAACTGAACGCAAAATTTAGATGATGTTTGGGGCTTAGTCCTTTCCTTCAGGAGATAAAACCTAGTGGCGTGGAGAGAAGACTAGTCAAATTAGAGTGGCCTGTGGCATTCTTACTTTGCTGCTCAAAAAAGTAATCATGCTGCCTTACATCGTTATTTCATCAGAATTTATTGTTGATTTTTCTGAATAAGAAAGAGCAAAAACTTCACCCAGTAGCAGAAATGCACATCTGTAGACTCAAATATTGCATTTGCTTGAGTATTAAATTACAGTAGTCTAATTAATGTTTAAGTGCCTGATAGATGGTAATTAGATTCTTCATTCTAAGGGGATTAACTC
This sequence comes from Hirundo rustica, assembly GCF_015227805.2. Taxonomy (NCBI): domain Eukaryota; kingdom Metazoa; phylum Chordata; class Aves; order Passeriformes; family Hirundinidae; genus Hirundo; species Hirundo rustica. The sequence continues at coordinate 40,687,619 of NC_053453.1, forward strand.
AGCACCACCACAATAGTTAAGCAGACGAGGAAAGCAGTGTAAGAAAATTGGCAAGGGCTTGCAGATAATAAAAAGACTTTGGTAGTTTTATAGTGGCTGAGTTTGAACACAGCTGATGTGCTAGGCCACATTTAAATTGTTGCATGAATTGTCAGAAGAGAATCACTGTGATGGAGAGGTTTTGATTCTAATAGGTGTAGAGTAAGCCAAAAGAAGGAACAGGAAGCGAAGTAAGGAGTCCTTCAGCATTTTCTATTGCATAGTCATCTTGCAGTGAACTTGTATCTCTATGTGAATGCATGGGAGTCAACGTGGTTATTGTCATTGTAAAGGTACCTCTGAGTTTAAACTGTTGTAAAACAAAAGGAGTAAAAATCCTTTCAAAAATTTTTAACGGTGAACATAAAGAAAAATTAGAGTTAATACCAGGTTGACCTACATATCTGCTTTGTGATTTTTTTTGCTCTTGGTGAGATCATTATTAAACAGAAATAGTACATTTCCCATTTTTCTTCTCCAAGATGCCACTAATCAAGGCTTCAGACAGTGTTCATGACATAAACGTAATCTTTTTAAGGGTTAATAATGGGAAGAAAAGGAAGGTGTCTGTATACGCAGGAATAAAAGTAATATTTACAAAGAGAACAGTGCATAATTTTTCCTCTGCTCAGAAGACTGTATTAATAGTAAATATTCATAAATTTTTAGTCAAATTTCATAAATGGTTGCCTAATTATATATTTTGGGTTGGGGAATATCAGTGTGCTGTTTAGCCGTGGGGGAAAAACTTCACATTCCTTTTGCTTGTGGACATCTACTATTGAATGTAAACTGTGCTGACTTCATACCCTCACTACTTCAAGCATTTTGTTATTTTTAAATTACTTAGGTGGCAGCTTGTCATTTTAAAAATTACTATGGAAACTATGCTTTAGTTTTCACTTGCTGTTACACTGTTGTCAAGAATGCAAAAATTATGATGAATTCTTTTGAATACAAAAGCAAGTGTATTTTTTGGTTTGGTTTGTTTGTTTTAAATAATCTGTCCTGTGTTGTTTTTCTCCAAAACATTACAAAATTCAGCAACAAATAAGCTACCTGAAGTCTCAAAGCCCACTCTGGGTTGCTCTTGCTAATTTCAAGCTGTAAGCAACAGGGCAGTATAAAGAGAAATTCTAGTTACTCCTTGTGGTCCTGTGATGTCAGGAAAAAGGCAGTATTGTAGTTCCAGTGTTTGGGACTTTGAACTGGAGCTAGAGTAAGGAAGAGGATACACACAGTATCCTCCTTGTCAAGAACCAGGTGTTAAGGACTTAATTTGAGTGGTCTAGGTCAGAGAAGGAGCTCCTGTCCCACACAGAGCTGTAGCAAGACATCTGTGTGCCTGGAGTCTCTCTCAAGGCTCTCTGGAGTCCTGTAGTTGCAAGATTTGCAAGATACCTGAGATCAACAGATTGAAATAACTCTTCTTTCGCATAGTTCTTGGAGACACCTAGCTCTTCTTGCTGCTTTTGTAAGCCAGTAACATCACCTTACAAGCAAATTGCTGTCTCTGAAGTCTGACAGGGATCACTTTGCCATCACCCATACTGATTTTGGAGCCAATTCAGTAGGATATGTGAAGTCTTAAGTGAGCTTTGGCAGCAGGGTCACCATCAGAAGGATGAATGCCTCTGTGAGGATATTCTTTTGAATCCTGGTATGTCAGGATTTTGCGTGCACTATGGCATCAGCAGGTTTTAGTGGCAATGAGTTCCATGTACAATGTTTTTCTATACAGAGAATTTCCTCATAGTTTTGGATTTAGTGACCCCTTTGTTGTTAGGGGTCAGACAGGAAGGGAATTGATGTACTCTTACTCCTGCATTGTTGGACATTTTATTATAGCTCTTCTTCTGTGTCTCTTTACTTAAGTCATCTATCTTGGTGGCTTCTCTCTTTCTCCATACAAGAATTTTCCTATCCCCTTGATAATTCTTGGTGTCTGTGAATCTTTTTTGATAATCATGTGTGAAATCATAAATCATCAGCACATTTTTGCCTCGGGATGTCTGCTCAGCTGTTGGTCTCATAAATTAAATGCTAAATTTAAGTGCTTCCAGAAGTATGTTCCTGTCTGTTTGTCTCAGAGTTTCTTGGTAGATGTTTTCTGTGTGAATCTTCCCAGCTCATACAAGACGGGTCTGTGTTACCTTGGTTTTTAAAAACCGGGGTAACAGGTCTGTTCTTACTTTTCTCTTTTAAATTAGGTGAGACAGATCACTCTCTTTCCAACTACTTGTTCCCATTTACTGTGCTCTCATTTCCTATCAACCATTGATATTATTGCCAGTAGCTTTTAAAAATCAATTTTCATCTCCAGTATTGATGTGAATACTGAATAGCAACAGGTCTCAAACTGATCTCTTCAGAAATCCGGTGGAAGTATCTCCTTTGCTTAGTCCCCCAATTGACTCATCAATCTGTCAAGATACTCTGATTTCATTATCCTGTGGTTTTACTGTTTAAATTGCTAACTTTTAAAATAAAAATTGCATGTGGGTAATAAGCCTTCATGGAATATGGTACTTCTTAAAAGTGCTTCTGAACATTTTGTATAATAGATGACTACTCTCTGTAGCAATTTTATTTGTAGGTTTTGGGCTCTGAAATTAATTTGCACTGTCTCCGATATGGTTTGCTTATGTGTTTACAATCTGATTATTAGGAAAATTAATTAAGGTGCAAACAAGATCATATGCCAAAGTCAATAGTATGGATTTTATTTATCAGTAAATGTGAGGTTAGAGAGAGATAGAAAGAAATATCAAAAGAGAAGGGAGGAAAGAAGGAGAGACAGATTAAGGGGAAAGTTAGTTGCACCCTTGTGGATCTAGTGGCATCCTGTGGTCCTCTTCTTCTGGTGTTCTCTGTGGTGGAGGTCCCATGAAACACAGGATTCAGTGGGTATTAATGTACATTCAGGCATACATGGGAATGCCCAAGTACCTCCCTATGAGGGAGTTTTACACTGTCTTATGCAGCAGAATCTGAATCTGTTGCAAAACTTTGAATCACTTGTAGTCCTCTGGTAGAAGGCCTGGGACCTCCAAAGGTCCCCAAACTCATTCGAGTCTGGGGACCTTTGGAGGTCTTTGATGGTTTATGACCCCTTCTAAGATGAGAGAGACACCTCTCCCATGAATGGCTCATGGCGGTGGATGTTCACTCCCTCTGTCTAAAGAGGACCAGAGGTTTTACCATCGCACTCCCAAAAAACCTCACCTCCTCCCTCTTGGATGCATCCTTCTTCCCAGCCCTGTTTCCTTCTCCTAGACCTGAGGTAAACTGGACAGTATGCCACCTTTATTTTATCTCAGGTTCCCTGTCAGGGGCTTAACTCACTGTCTGAATTCCCATTGGGAGGCATGTTTGGAGGGATGGATTTGGTGATCGCAGATGGACTTCTTTGCACACTTTGCTATAGTGGGCAAAGTCCTTCAGTTGTCTTAAATATGTTTAAGCCATTAACCATTTCAGTCTGACACATTATGTCCATTTTGTTTATGTGTTTGCAAAACTCTGAACAGCGTCCAAGACACTTGGAAGTTTTTTCTGCAGAATCAGTAGGAATATTTTATGCCTGTGCCAGATTTTTTTTTTACCTAAATGAATATCTTATGCTCTGGATTGTATTCCCTATCAACTGTCAGGTGAATTTTCTCCTCTTTCTACTGTTGTGTTTTATTTGGTTTTCTCCTATATCTGAGACTGGTAACTCCAAACCGAAACTGCTTTAGCTTACCTGCGAAAAAAATATCCACCTGTTGGATATTTATGGAGTCCTGCATGTTTACCCAAGCACTCCTGAAGGTTTAACCATTTGTGTGGAAGATACTGTCAGGCTCAGGCTTTGCTGGAAGTTTGAGGCACAGGCATGTCTGTGACATAGCTCAGGCAGAGATCAGGTGTGAAGTAGGGATCTGGGAGGGAGTAGTAGTGGGTGTGTTCAGGGCCAGACATAGCCCTTTTATGGGCTCTGGATATTTACATTGCTATTTACATTTGGTTAAAGTAGCAGCCTACTTCATTAACCAATTTCAACTTGCTCCACAGCTAGGTGTTTTGGTGTCCAGATGACTGATACTGGTTCAAGTGCATAATTACTTAATGAGAGGTTTCTGGCAATTTGGCATTTTTCAGAATCGAGGCCATTTGTTTTAGCATTAATGATGTGGGCTTGAACTCTTAACCAGGTGCCTACAGATCTGCAGGTATAATCAACATTACAGGGAGAGAGGTCAACTTGAACAAACAGGTTCATGAACAAATACTGGTGAACACATGAAAGTTGTGATGAAAAAGTCTGCTAGGGTGATGCTTCAAGACAGGTCTAGTGAAAGATTTTTCTTTGGGTACTGTGTATTATCTAACAGTAAAAAGGATGTAAACTCACTTTTTCAGCAACTATCATTTTGCATTTCTTTTGGTAATTAAGGATAGGCTAATTGCAAAAAGAGGAGTTTTGGTGTTGATTATATTACTCTCTGCTACTTGGGCTGGGAACTGTTATTTTTCATTTATTTTCTCTCCATTTTTTTCTCACTGCCTGCTTAATCCTTTTAAAAATGGCTTTTCAATTGTGCATTCTATTTGTCTTTTTTAAAAAAATCTTTTATGGTGCTCCTCTTTTTGAGGATGCCTCTCACCAGGAGCAGTATCACACCACAGGACGGCAAAACCACTGGTACACATCCAGCCTTGGCTGTCCTGTGCTCTTTGAATCTGGCTAATGGCTCACCAGTGCTCTTGTCAGTGTTCAGGCTCAGCTGGATGCAGTAGGAAAAGTCTATAAGTTTCGTCTTGCGTGCTTTGTTCAAAGTTCATCTTCTAAGTGTGGCCTTTCCAGTGAAAGGTTATGGTGGTACCTGTGGAGGTAAAACTCATTCTACGTTAACATCATCTTTTAATTTTGGAACATGTATGGGGCAGTTCATGCAATGTGGTAATTACCACATACAGTAAGATTGTGATTATATGATTCTGTGCTAACTGCTTTTCATATTTTCAACACCACAGAAAAGTATTCTTGATTATTTTTTTATTAGGATTACTTACCATTGAAATTGTCATAAATGATTACTTTTGTTTACAGTCTTTTGACTATGCCTCTTAGCTCAAGAGAAACCCAACCCCAACCAGACCACAGTCTGGTAGCACACTTGAAACAGAATAGGGGCCCTTCAGGATTTCTCCAGGCTTCATGTGGGGTAGCATGAAGGTTCCAAAAAGCCAGTTGTAAGCAGCTAAGTGGAAATTTACCAGATTTGAGAAAAATTTCTAGGTAAGAAAAAGCTATCTGTACATGGGAATATATAGCTGCAGTGCCACTGTGTCCAGAGACTCTGTTCAGAGGGAGTGTGGGTATTTCTTGAACTGCATCTCAGGGTTGGCATAGACATGACTCTCTCTGCTGCCACAAAGCAGCTTATCTTTGTGTCTGTCTTTTTATTTGCATATCCATTTGTCCTAGTTTTAAAGTAGAAATCAGTATGTGCTGTGTTTTACTTGAGGGACATTTCCCAAAGCTCATGAATTTATTTCTACAAGTGATACACTCACAGTATTATTATTTTTAACAAAGCCTCCTCTGAAGTCTTACTTGAAATTACTTTTGTTGCTGTGGCTACCACTACTGTTACGTGTTCAAGCCTTGAACTGTCAAGGAATTATGAGGTATTTTTATCCTGTGACCATTTTAAATTATTCTCTCCATAGGGGAAGCCTGTGGGAACGCCAGATGCTGGTGCCTATTTCCGTGTGCTAGCAGAGCATGAAGTAGCTGCCTTCTTTACTTCACCAACTGCAATTAGAGCAATCCGTCAGCAGGACCCTGAGGCAGCCTTGGGAAAGCAGTACTCGCTGAAAAGGTGAAGTAAGGATAGAGGGGAAGCAGTTTTTTCAGAAAACAGGCTGCATGAACTGAAAATAAGCGTAACTGGGGTATAGTATTATATAGTTAAAATGTGGTATTAGCATTATATTTATGAAATGCTTCCCACAGTAACTTGGATCTGTGAGTGTTTAGTAGTTCTACAGACCAAGTTTCTGTATCTTATGGTAAACATTCTAAAAATGAAAAATATGAGGGTTTGGACCAAATCTAATCTTGAAGTTGAATTATTTGCTCAGCATCAAACAGGGACTGTGTCAGACTATATAGGCAGTACTCAGTCCCAAGAACATCTATTATCACCCTTGTTCAAAGAGGAGGGGAAGATGCAAAGCCATGTAGCTTCATTAGACCTCCACATTCTTAATTGCTCAGGAAAGTTTATTATTAGTAAACTGGATTTATTCCTGAGGTATTCGTTACAAGCTTATCACAAGCTTCCATCTGTTTTGACTGCTATCATCAATCCTTACTCCTCCTTGAAGTAAGAAACAAGCTTATTTAAGACACTAATGTGCTATTGTCCTGTGATGTTTTTTGATAAGAATGTGATTCAGGTGCTAGAAAATTTAATTGCTGTTCCTTATAATTTCTTAGACAATTACTTTGTCTTTAGAGTATTCATTTAATGGGAAATCTGCTAACCTGCTTTATAAGTTGTCACATTCTCTGTCAAATGAGAATTCTAGATAAGTCTTCTTGCAGTGTCAGTTGCCACAGATGTAAAGAGGTATTTCATCATTCCTATTCAGTCATATCAAATGAGCTTCTTCACTTGTCTGCAGCTTTACTTGTCTCATAATTCACTCAGCTTTGGACCATGTCATCCACTGGGATGTGAAGTCTCTTTACTAAACCCTCTAATGCTGCATTTAATATCTAGTAGGTACAACTATTAAGAAAGACTGTCAGGTAATTAAAATTTTCATTCTAGGAAAATACTTGGGTTTCAGTGTTACTTGGATAGACTTTTGTATTCAAGGTGAAGTGAATTCTGTCTGATGCAGTTTGAAAGCAGTCCTACTTTTAGTTCATTTACTTGATCTGTGATGCTTTCTTCTTTGTTACATAGTGAAGAATCTTTGAAATGTCTTTCTGCTACATGCACTAAAATGGAACCTTACTTTAGAGACTGCATCCAGGAATACAGTCCCAAAGAGTTTTCCACCATGGCACTTTTTTAAATGAAAAGTTCTGTTAAATAAATGGTAAAGGTCAATGTCACTTAAAAAAAATCATATTAAAAAAGACAGTTAATGATAAAGAGAAGAGGTGGTAGGCAATCAAAAAGGTTACGTAAATCAAATACTTCCATACAAAAGGAAGTATTTGATTTACGTAAGTAAATTGAGTTATAAACCAACTTGTGTTCTTTTGAAATGATGTAGGTAAATAAGTTTTCTGTAAGAACTTATGTTTGTGGCATCACTGGCTGTGTCTGGTTCTGTCCCGCACCGGGCGGGGGCTGACCTCCGGCTAGCTCAAGTCAACCCAGCCACAGAAGTTCCCAGTTCGTTTCGGCTTCCCGGCTTAGCAGCTGGACCCGATAGTGTTGTGACAGCCAACAGCAGCAGAAGAGAAAAGGCTGGCTCTCAGCTTAGCAGGTTAAAAGATGTTTATTAGCTCAAGGGTTGAGGAGCAGAGAGGCTCAGAGCTCTGAGCTGAGAGGCTGAGATGCTGAGAGAGTTTTTTCCTCCCTCCTACCCCCTATAAGCGGGGGAGGGGTTCCAGGGAGGACACAACAAAATAACAAAACAGGGAATTCAGGGGTAACAAGGTGTGCCCACCCCCAAGCCTTGGACCACTAAATCCAAAGCTAAAGGAATTCCCCCCAGGGGGCCTAATACCTGAAGCCCTCTCCCTGAGATTTCACAACTTGGGAGGGCCCCTCAAAGTGATAGACAAGCTGCCCCAGAGAGGGGGGTTGGGGCAGAGGGGGATGTTACAAGTCAGGTGAGGAGTGGGAGGACTGACGCAAAACACCTTGTTATACAGACAACACAAAAGGGATACAGAATTGGGGATACAGTGAAACGAACCATAACATAAACTTCTTATAAAAACCTAATAAAACAGTTCTGCACCACCACAACTGGCCTCTGCACAAAATTACATAAGAAGTTTCCAATGGTTCTAATGTGTATGCTTTAAATTCCTTTTGTCTATTGGAGCCAAATCCTGAAATTTCTGTGCTTTTGACTCAAAATGTCACCTATGTCTTAAAACACAGCTCATGCTTAACAGTAAAACAGATGTTTAGTTTTTAATACTGTAGGTCAAAAGCCTTGTTCAACCGTGTATTTATAGAGATCTAAAGACATAGCTTTTGATAACATCTGGTGCTGCTGAGCATTACTGCCTCTTATGTTCAAAAACAAGTAACATCCAAATTCCATGAGCTTGGACTACCTAAATGTATTCTGTTCTTTGAATCCTTTCTTCTCTTCAGAAGGTAGCTCCATAATACTAAGCCATTAACTCTTTTCCATATTTTGGAATCACACCTCATCCTATAATTGACATAATTGTGAGCTGGATGTTCTAATTTCCAAGTTATTGACACGTGATGGTTTTTGCGTGAAATGGGGCAACTACTCAGCAGTTTGATTAACATACAAGTAATAGTTTGCCTTTTATATCCCCATAGTCTACTTTGCTTGCTTGACTTTTGGTCAGTTGAGATTGTTTGCAATTTTATATCAAGAGCATTTAGAGATTCTAGGTTGTTCATCGGATACTGAATGGGACTTAAGAAAGAAGTATGAGGCTGCATGAGAACTGTGCAGAAATAATGAATATAAAGTAGGTAAGAAACTTCCATTATCTTTCTTGTAGTGCAGAAACAGAGTATGTGAAATTAAAGTAGCAAATTCAAAAACCATTAGAGGAAATATTTTCTCCATAGATTTGACATTTCATACATGCTGCTAAGAGGATATGTGATTACGTACTCAGAAGTACGTAATGAAGTTCTGCCTGTTGCCACCCTATACTCTGTCCTGTTGTTGATTATACATTGCCCTTCCTGGTGGGATCCTGAACTGTACTCAGGGAAGAGCCTTTGTGGACCTGAGCTGCAGTTGTTTTCTGTGTCTCTCATGACTCTGTCACAGACAACCTTCAATGCTTGGATTCTCATATTCAAGGTAAAATCTTGTTCAGGAAGGGAATATGAACAAACACATCAATGGAGAGAAAAATCAAAAGATATGAAATATATTTTTTAAAATTTTACTAGTTTAAATAAATGATAAAACATATATTTGTGGTGTGTATGTATGTAGTCTCCAAGTGCATTAAAAATTAGTACAAAATCTTTATTTCCAATTAATTTAAGAGGGTGCAAATGAACCTTCATTGGTGTATTTTTAAGAAAAAGTCTTATTAATATCATGCAGACAGAGTTTTTTCTTTGCCAGGAACACCCCTGCCCCTGCCTTTCAAACTGTTGTGTGGCATTCCAGAATTTAAAACAAAAATCTTTCCACAATCTTTTAATTTGGAAAAGTGAAGCTCAGATTATTACCCCATATGAACATTTAAGCTATTGGGAAATAGTTTGGAAACGTGGTTTCTTCTGTGCTTGGAGTGACACCAAACGCATGTGCCGTGTTTTGAACAATATTTATTGCTTCAGGACCATTAAGAACATTGATCTGTCCCCTATATGTCAGGTGATACTTGAAAGTCCATTCTGCTGGACTCCTGTATAGGGTCTAAAGCTTGATTGTGCTGATTTTCATGTTAGGAATGCAGGTTCTCAGAACAGCTGGAGGACATTTATTTAACAGAGAGGCTTTAAGGACCTTTCTTCTCAATTAACTACACTGCAGGGATAGATGATTACAGTAACAGGTGGAATGACATGCTTTGAAGTTTTAAGTGGACTTCTAAAAAAATTGTTCAGTGGAACATTTCATAGCCATTTTCATCTCTTGTTTTCCTATACTGTCTGAGAAATAATTCCATAGTTCATATGCTTAGACTTGTGGCACTATTCTCTGATACTCTTTTTGGTGATTTTGTGCTGTAAGTTTGCTGAAGTGCTAATTTTTCTTCTTCTCACAACATAAAGTTGATCTTGAGGCTGCAGATTATTAAATCTGATTATTAAGGTTGACAATTCAAGACAGGAATTTGAGCTTTTGGCTCAGGAGATAAGAAGATATCAACTTTTCCCTTGTCTTATATGTTCTTGGTGTTTGTCTAATGTGCATTCTGGATTTCATTTCCATGGAAAGATGATACTCATAGTCTTTCTAAATGGCATCCCTCTGAAGTGAAATTTGTGTCATCCCTACCTTATCTAAGAGTTCTCTCATTTTGTGGCCACAAGTCTACTGTGGCGACTATTTTTACAAAACCAGTGCAGTTTGTGTCCACTTTTGAAGGACACAAACGAAGCCCTGTGTTCAGCAGTTGTCTTCATGCAAAATGCACTTGAAGTGAAACAAAATGTCAATGACATGCATCTGGCTGTGAGAGATTGTACTGCAATGCTAACGAAGATATCTACCCAGTTACTTACCGTGTACAGTGCATTAAATTATTTTTTCTTCAACTGACGGTTGCTTGCCTCTGGTCTCCCAAGGTCTTTGCATTTAGCAAATAAAGTTTCTTTTACATGATGAAATATTAAGTAGCTTAAATTAATACTTCAAATATTCTAATTGTTATTTAGTAGGAAAGAGAATACAAAAAGAAAAAATCCTCCTTGTCTTTTCCCTTGGTCTGGAACAGTGGCTAGAGACGTTTATTGTATTCATTTTCTTGTTTTCCTTTCCACATACAGATCAAGATACAGACTTTATTTTTATTTAAAGGTTCAGAATGATGTTTGTAGCTGGTGAGCACTGTGATGTGGACACGCTAGAATGGTCAAAAAGAGTCTTCAAGGTACCTGTCTTGGACCACTGGTGGCAAACTGGTGAGTGGTTTAGAATACCTTTTTTAAAATACAGTGAGTATTTTCTGACTTGATTCCTGAGTCTGAAGGTAAAATTGTTTTCTCTTTCCATGAACATTTAAATAAATATTAAAAAAAAAAAAAAATTCAAGCCAGAAGAATGTTTTTTGGAAATGGTCTGAAAAGTGACTTCAGGGTATTTTTAGAACAAGATACTTGTAAAAGCTATATAACAAAAGAAGGTTATTTTCTGGTATCCATGTTTAAAAAAAGTTTATATCAGTATTTTTTCAAGCGTGTTTTTATGTTGTTTACATTTGTGACTGCTGTGTGACAGAATGTTTGCTATTTGAGGCTTAAACCTAAGTTTTTTGCATATATAATTTGTGTAATTAAAAACAAACATTCTGCTGTATAGAGTAGACTCGTTGTCTTTAATACTGTTCTCTATGGATGTCATCCAAATTCTAGTGATTATTTTAGGGTGTTTGCCATTTGTTTCACTGCAGTGAAGGAATCAGAGTACCAATCTATATGTAACCTTGCAAAAATCCTAGTTGAATCCTGGATTAAGACTTGATCAAATGTATCTCCTTTTAACTGTTGATTCATATATCTTTAAATTTCACTGTTAGACGATTGAATTTGGATTTTGCTTCTTATACACATTATTTCTGATTAATCAATGAAAAAGTATTACAAGTGCTCTCTCCTTCCTTCCCTTCTTTGCTCCCTTCCAAGAAATACCTCTTGTGTTTTCTGTTTATCATTGATTTGAGATGTGTGGTGTCTTTCTCTATAAAGAAAAACCTTCTGATGTTCTCCTATGATAATTCAAGTAGAAGCTGTAGAAGATTAGAGTGGTAGGGAGAAACTGTTTAATTCATCTATATGTTATGCAATTAAATCAGTTGAGGAGGCTTATAATGGATTGTTTTTATTTAACAACACAAACCACAATCTTGGATAAATACTGAAAAAGTCCTGGAAGATAGTAGTATAATTTTTTATTTCATCTGGATTTAATATGATTAATACAAGGCAAAAGACCTCTATTTTGTTCAGTTATCTGTGATATTAATGTCTGTAGGCAAGCCTGGACAATGCAAAATGAGAAATTAACTGAAAAAGGCTAAAAGATCAAATAATGCCTTTGATGAATTGCTGAACTTTCAGTAATCAAGGTAACTGTATGTAATTTTGCACATGTTTTTATCTGTCTGTGCAGATATACAGCTATATATTACATATAAAATTGCCATAGCTTTTGCGTATATTTAGTGCAAAAGTTTCATGTTACAGTGTTCTTTCAGATGTATCTCAAGTATATAAATATCAATGAGAGATTTTAAGCATATGGATGTAATGTAACTTGCACTGTGTAGAGTTAAGACTGTATTTTAGACATTTTTCAAACACCAAGACTCAGCTCAGAGTATAGTGTGTTTCTTAAATTGTAAATTCCTGGCATGGTTTTAAATTAAATTGTATCATGACTTAATGAACAAAGGCCATTTCAAATACTTTGTTTGAGAGCATTTAACAATTTGATTAGAATGAAGACCCAAGTGATTTGTGTGGAAATGTGAGCTGTTGAATGAAAGCAAGACCTTCAGCGTGAATGAAAAAATTTACTAAGTCAGTTCCTATCAGAGAACTGAATTTCAAGGGATAAGGAAGTAAGAATCACAGAGTCATTGGGTGAGGTAAGGACCTCCTGAGCTCGTTTAGTTCAGTCCCTCTTCTCAAGCAGGGTCAGAGAGAGTGTTGCCCAGGATCCTGTTCAGTTTTGAGTATCTCCATGGATGGGGATTCTCTGGCCAGCCAGTGCTAGTGTTTGACTGCCCTCACAGTAAACATATATGTTTTGGTCTCAGATGGAATATCCTGTTTTTAGTTTGTGCCTGTTGGCCCTTGTACTGTCAGTGGGCACCACTGAGAAGTCTGGCTAGCGCTTCTTCAATCTGTGTAAATACTGGATACCTCCCAGGAAGGCCCAAGATGGATGTGCTGCTGGTGACGGCTGGGCCAATTAGGAATGGTGGTAACATGGTAATATGTGATAACATATTCAAAAATGAAAAAAAAAAAAAAAGTTACTGCATAACTTTAATTGTGGCCAGAGAAGAGTGGTGTGAGACCATGTGAGAGAAACAACTCTTCAGACCCCAAGGTCAGTGGAGAAGGAGGGGGTGGAGGTGCTCCAGGTGCTGGAGCTGAGATTCCCCTGCAGCCCGTGGTGCAGACTATGGTGAGGCAGCTGTGCCCCTGCAGCCAATGGAGGTCCATGGGGATTCAGAGATCCACCTGCAGCCCATGAAGGAGACCCATGTCATAGCAAGTGGATGCCTGAGAAGAAGTTTTGACCCTGTGGGAGGCCCATGCTGGATCAGGCTCCTGGCAAGGTCATGTAGATCCATGGAGAGAGGAGCCAATGCTGGAATAGGTTTCCTGGTAGCACTTGCTACTTGGACCCTTTCCAGTAGCTCCTTGTCTTTCTTGAACTGTGGAGAGTTAAACACAAGAATCCAGATGTGGCCTCACTAGGGCTGAGCAGAGGGGCATGATCACCTCACTCAGCCTTCTGGACACATTCTTCCCTATGCATCCCAGGGTGCCAGTGGCCCTCCTGGCCATAAGGGCACTGCGGGCTCATGGTCACCTTGTCATCCACCAAGACTCCTGGGTCCTGGAGCATAGCCGCCATTGCCACAGGTGGAAGTCTTCTCTTCTGCTCTTCACTCACCTCTTTAGCAGAACACAAAATGTATCCCATTAACTGTGGAAAAACAAGCAGTTCTCTCACTTTCATCCTTGTCTGTCACTTGTCAAAATGTTGAAAGTGGATTTCTGTGCTGGAAAAGCCATTTCAACCAAACAGTATTGATCTCAGTACATGAGGTTAAAGGTATATGTACTGAATGTAAAATATTTTACAGACTAGATAAGTGGCAGTTTACTTCATTAGAAATATGCAAGTTTAGTGACTCTTGACAGAATAAGGACACACAGATTCAGAAATAAAATTTTTCTGAACTATCTCCAAAATAAAAAAGCACGTTAAAAACACAGTAAAAAACCCTAGTCACGTCTTTCAGGGGGAAGTTGAGACTATTAGCTGTGCTACATAGAGATAGTAAGTTTTTAAAATGCATCTTTTTTATAACAGAATAATTTTTTTATCCATTTAATTTCAGCTGAAGTTATAAATTGCTGTTTTGTTATACCTCCGATTGAAAGTTTCTGATTTACTTCTACATATGAAAATGCTTTTGACCTTTGCTAGTCTGACAAATTGGTACTTATTCCCTAAGCTGGTATTACCTGTATTCTTCCCAAACAAGAGCATTGCAAAACTCTGAGAAATTCTGGCATCTTAATTTTGCCTGAAAACTATAGGCAGTTACTTAGGCAGTTACCTTGGCTCTTTCAGCTGAGGCTAAAGCAGAAGATGGAGGAAGAGAAGTATCTGGCTAAATAATGTTTCTTGCACAATGGAGTAATTTCTATTTCTTTGTTAATGACTGAGGAAGGTAAGGAAAAGTTGAGTTTTGTAGAGATGAGAAGTGACTGAGTCATAATTTGGAAATGGAAATGAGTATGAGTTATGGGAAACAGAAGACTGACAAAAGTTTTATAAAATAGGAATGTTAACCACTTCCATCTTCAGGTTTAGTAAGATGTCTTTGAAACTCTTGGCTCCTTTGCCATATATGTAACTAGAAATAAAGTAGTATGAACAAAGAAATGTGAATCTCTTTTAATTTCTTCTTGGAAGTTGTATGTAGTGTATTTGAAATCACTGTGAATTGAAATGGTACTTTGAAACAGAAGAAAGCTTCCATTAAGGGACTTCAAAGCAGCTACACCTGGAAAAGCTGATTGCTTAAAACTGCTTTGTATCAGTACACCTTTATCAATAACACTCATTTTAAATGTTAATGCTTGTGTTACAAGTATAGTAAGCATATCTTACAAACTGTGAAATATAAGTCACAGGATCAATGAGTGGCAAGGAGGATTTCAGGCAGTAAGGACTGGGAAGAACTTGCTGTTTTCTTTGGAGATATGGCAGTGGATGAAAGGATGTTATTCTCTGGTCCTCTGATCCTATGCTTAGCTGTACCTGGAGAGAGGAGAGTTTTGTTTGGGTTTGTGCAGGTCTTAAGTTTTTGCTTATTTATACAATTGACACTTAGCACTTCAATAGCAATTTTCATATTCAAAATTGTTGTGCAAACACAAGCAATTAATACTTTCGACACCCCTGTGAAATAAGTAGTTATCCCTGTCCTGCAGACATTAAATAGAGAAAGACAAGTATCCTGCCCCAAACTATCCAGTAAGCCTTAAATTCAGTGTCAGAAAACAGATTTTTTTTCTGAGAGATAATTTTATGGTCTTATTTACATATGCTTTGCGATATCTTTTTCTGAATGGGAACTGGAGTGCACATTTTGGACCTTGTTTTCTCTCTCTCTCTCTCTCTCTCTGTCATTATATTTTAAGGCAGTGATACATTTGCTCTGTTTTAGTATTCCAGGTAATTAAATTACAAGGAGCCTTGCCAAATTTATTTGAAATAGCCTAAAAAGTGTTTGGGTTGTATCTGCTGTGTGACTACCCTCATTCTGAGGGAGCTTCAATAGACAAAGAAATGTGAGTTTGGCTTACTTTGATTTTGGAGCTAGCTTTGAGTTCTAGGGGAAAAAAAAAAAAAAAAAAGGGGGCGGGGGTGGTGGGGTGGGTGGGACAGCCAGGAGGTTGTGATGAGCTGTGGAAGCAGAAGGCTCTGAAAGAAAGTTTGTGTTAAACATTTTCAGCTGCTTTTGTGTTAGCTAAAAAAATGAAACTCTGCCACATAACTTTTGACATTTTGAGAAAACAGTAAGTCATATTTCCATTTCTTCATAATAAGTGTAGAATATAAAGAGGTTTTTTTGTCTTGATATTTTTAAATAAAAACATTTTGAGGCTCTGTCTTTGAGGATGTGTAGGAAAATTCAGGCGAAACAGAACTGAAGCTGAAAATTCAGTGATAGAGTCTGATTGGCGTAAAATCTCAGTCAAGATACATGTTTCCATAGAACTTTTTAGTTGTGTAATTTGGAAATTAAAGTTACAGAGTGTGCAAGTGTAGTAGGTTCAATTGGAGTTATCTACTATTTCCTGAATATCAGCTCACTAGCAGGCAAAACTATGAAACAATTGCATACATTTTCTGTTTTCCTGGAAATAGGCTGCCTTATCCAGCAAGGAGTTGGTGTCTGTAGCAGGCATTAGGACAAAAATCAAATGGTGCTTGATACATTATGGCTGCTGACAAGGGTGTAATATGTGCACATTTTGTTGGATGTTCTTAGATGGTGTGATAAAATTTTCTGGTAGGAATTCTCCAAGTTCTGTAATATAATTAATAATGGAGTCTATCACTTCTAAAATTATTCTTTTTCTTTATCTATGTCTTACCTCTAAAACATGTACATGCTATGTTGGTAATATTTTTATTAGGACATACTGGTATTAGGTAGTTAAACATAGTGGTTTAATAATGGTTATGCAGATCTTTTATGAGGACTATATAAACAATACAAATGTATCATTGAATTCATTGTAAAAAATATGAATCATGGGTAAGTATACTCAGATGAATATATTTCAGTGGACTACTTCTGAGACAATCATGTATGGGAAAGAGTTTATTAATGTGATCTCCAAGCAGCATGACAGGGTCCCCAGACTTCAGTTTCCATTGTGTTGTCTTGGCAACATCATGCAGAATCTCCTTCATATGAGTATCTGGAAAGATGGATTTTGCAAATGATTTGTTAGCTAATCTTTTCAGGTTTGCACTAAAGAACCATTCTTTAGGTGAATTACATTTTCAGGCTAGATCTCCGTTTCCCTTTTGTCAGTTGGATTCCACATTTTGTTATTCAGTCACCTTCCACTTTGCCCCATTCAAAAATACGTATCAGCCCTGTGATTTCATTCAATGTCTTGAAATTCTCAGACCCAAAGGCAGTGGGAAAGGTAAACCAAAGAAAGGATGGCTGTTTAATTTGCAACAAAGAGTCAATTCTTGACTTGTTTTTTGAAGTGACAGAAATTCAGTTCTGGAGTTACAGGAACCAGGAACCTGAAGTTGAAATGAAAGAGATGAAACAAATTTCTTCTAAAGTCCAGGCGACTGGTTTAGGTTATCAGGTGCCTCAGTGGACGCAGTTCATGCTTTTTAAAGATGTGTACATCCTGTCAAGACTCAGATAATTTTTTTTTAGTTAAAGCTGATTTTTTTTTAGCTGACCCTGCAAAGTTCTACAGAAGTGGGAATTACTTGTCAGAAACTTCTACTTCTCTGCAGCCCTGATTTACTGAGTCCCTTGAGCATTATTTACTGGATAACTGAATTTATAAACAGGCATTGATGACATTTTTCATGTCTCCTGCTGGAGACTTGCATTCTGTCCTTTAAGAGTATGAAAAATATAGATTGTTTCAGCCATTGTTTGCTGTTTAGTAATCACATGTGGACTGTGTATCATTAGTAACAGGAGTTTGTCATTCCTTCAGTGTCGTCTTAGGACATCCACTTCAAATAGGTTTTATTTATTTATTCTCCTTATTGAAGGAGAGAGAGGAGGAGGTATTTTTAGTGGCCAATGGGCATTGCCAAGGCAGAGACTGACCTTTCAGTTCTGCGTGGTTTTCTCATTCTTGGACATCAAAGAAGGTATGTCTGGATTATATACATATTCTCTAGGGTGTTTTTGGTTTGAATAAATCATTACAGCTTCATAGGTTTATTGTGGCACTCAGTGCTGTTCACTATCTTTCACATTTCACATTTTCTCCAAAAACATTTTTCATCTGAGGATTGTTTCAGATGTGCATTTCACATGGTCTCAGTTGTCCAATGCATTTTGGGAAATGTACCCCCATGCTGGGCCAGGAGTGTTGTGGCTTGGAAAAAAAAAAAAATCTATTTCTATTTTTATGTATGGGATTTATTGCAATTTGAACATGGTTAAATCAGTAAATGTACTACTTCCTTCTAATAAAAATAAATTTTAAAACGAATAAACAAAAACATGCATCTCTGTACTTCACATTTCTGTGTAGGTTCTCTTTTCTCATGGCTGTACTGTTTTTCCCCACTGGTAAGCTCCTCCTCTGTGTTGATACAAATTCATTATTAGCTGTTCCACTGCTAGACTGCCTCATTTATGCTGACATTTTCTAATTTAGAACTGATAGAAAGTGTGTATTAAGCTTTTCTGTTCCCATTTGACTTCAGTTTCTCAGTGCTTATTAATCTTAATCTTTTCTGATTGTCTTTCCACATGCAGTCAGGGACATACATTAATATGGATGAAGTATAAATGTATTGATGCAGTTTAGATGATTGAAAATAAAAGAACTGTAAAGCAGTCTTAAGTTATGAAGTTGAGCTGTGGGCAATATTTAGTGTGCACTGAATATTTAGTTTACATTTAGGAAATTAGGAAGATGAGGGGACACATCCAGGAATGGATATGTTAAAATAGAATAGTGCAGTCTCATCTCTCTGAAGGAGACAAGCTGTGACAGCACCTCCAGTTTGTATGTGTGACGATGTTACAGGTTGTTGAGCTCTTTCTTGTCACATGGCGACTGCTTTTTTTATGCTGCTCAGAGTGAGGGTGGAAAGAGAGTGCATCTAAGATACTAGATCCTGATAAAGATACTTGAATTACACAGCAGTAATTTTACCTGTCTTTTCCATCTTGTCGGTATTACTATGCATGCAAGGTATTAAGATTCCTCAAAGCAATTAAACAGTAAACAGTTACCACTGAGATGTGTAATTACTTTTAAATTCTCCATTTATCTCTTAGTGTTTCATCATGTATCTGTTATGATGTCATAGTAAGGTGAAAATAATTTTAAATTTATTTTGCCTGAAAATATAATGTGATGCATTGCCTGACTTAATCCATCTCTAAACATGTCATCTGACATCTTCCAAATACAACCAAAAAGCTGTTCTCTAATCTTGGCTGTCATTTTGGTATAGGCAACTTATAAGATGTACATTATAATAGCATATATAATATTTAGAGGCAAAGGACCCCAATGTACTTACAAAATGAATACATAAACTTCTGGTGCTTTATTATTGGCTTACCAGTTAGTGATAACCAATTATTTTTTGCTTTGGTTTTAATATTTGTCATGGCCCACAAACCCTTAACTAAACTATCTGGACCTTCCTTGCAATTCTATTTTGTATATTTATTTTGGAGATTTCATTTAAATATGCTTTGAAATCTTCAGGGACCTTGTGTGTATGTATGTTACCAACACTCACAGTTTGTAAGTACATTCTGTAGTTGGATAATTGTGAAAGTGAGTGAGTCTTGGATGAATTTTAATGGATTTGGGCATTGATTTTTTTTTTTCAAATAAGTGAATTGAATACAGTTATATTAGAAGTATTTGGCCTTCACAACTGTAATATGTATTCTTGGTAATAGATGCATTATGACTATGTGCTTTAAAGCATTTAGAAAATACTAAAAGAATTGCTGGTTTCTCTTCTGACCTTCAATTTTAAGAGTAAGCATGGAAATGCAGACGCTTTCAGAAAATACATTAATTTATTTAAAAAAAAATGGATTTTTGTTTTGAGAAATGTACTGCAGCTTTTCAAATACCTTTAGCTTATTTTGTCACCTTTTCTTTCCCTCATACGTCCATGAATCTTAGTCCCATTTAAAAAAATATTGCTTCATTTTCTATTTATATCTCTTTTCTATGTTTTTTGAGTGAAGTTTCTACTTTACAGTTTCTGAGTAGAGAAATTAGGCAGTTAAGAAGAGCTTTTTTAAGCTTCTGTGTACAATTTAACCAAATGAGAAAGGTCAAATTTAATTTTACTTGGGGGTGAAGACTAGGTGAAAGACTGTTGTTTTCCCATGGGGCTTACAGTTAACTACTAGAGGTTTTATGGTCTGTTTTACGGAGTGCTAGTGGCACGAAAAAACATTGTCAAGCCACCTCAAGATAACAAATTCTTCTGATCTTCTGCCAAATGAATGTAACCTAAATTGTAAGTAGTCTGATGGACAAGGTCATGCTTTAGATGTAAGAGTTTCTTTAAATAATGTTTCAGCAAGAAAGTCTTAACTGAAATTCTTTCCCCTTGTTTACTGCATATTCTTTATATAAGTTTGTAAGGAGTTGAAAAACTCCTTGTAAGGCAAGTGTGAAAATCTTGATGACAAATCACCAAACTTGCATAGCTCACGTAAAATTTGATACTTCTTGAGGTTTTTGCTAAGGTAGGCCCCTGCTACTCACTTTCCATATTTTCTTATTCTGTATGTACGTGATATTTATTGTGTTGATGCTGCATGTGCTTAATTCACAAGAGGAATAATTAAGAATGCAGTCAAATGGAGGAAAAATAAGTTATGATTACAGTCAGTGTTTAAGAATTCTTTTGCTGCATGTCACAGTCCTCAGAAGCAAGGAGTGAAATGAAATACCAAACAAGGCATGAAAGAGTTTTTGAAGTTTCGCTGCTAGCCAGCAAAACCTTTTATCGTTTAGGATGACAGACTGTCTTTAATCTAATCTGATTGTGTTTTATGTGTCAACTGGATTTAATTTCATGCTTCTTTCTGACACTTGATAAAACTGAATCAGGGTATATTTAAAAATTTACAGTTCTTCAGATTCTTCAGTCCTTGCTGTCTTCTTGTGGATTCTCTCACTTTTTTTGTTACATTTTTGCTGTAGTACCATGCTAAATATATTACTAAATGAGAATTTCAGTAAATGTAAGCTCTTTCATTAAATTTTACTTCATTTGATGACAAGCTTAAATAAAATGAAGAGGAAATTAGTAATATGGATGGGGAAGTTCAGAATATAATTATATTAGCTCTGAAAGTAATTTTCACTAGCCTTTACTCTTAGAATGTGGTAAAAATCATGGCATAGCAGTATATACTAACAATGGGCATGCAGCAGTGCTGTGGATTTTTGTGGCAGCATCGCACAATCACATTGTATTGGGATTATCCAAACTGTCCTTATCTGTGCCCTTTAGTGCTCTGGGATAATAGTGGCCAGGTGTCATCTCCTTGTTTTATAGCATAATAATTATCATCACATTGTTTGTACTTAAATACCCAGCATCAGCCATGTCTGCTTGGTCTTTTAACACATTAATAACTTGTTATAACACCATCCTGGTGTAGATCTCTTCCAGGGAAGCAGTTAAGAAAGCAGCTTGGCAAATTTAGATGATGGATACTTCTGAGGCCTTGTTGAAGGCATGGCTGAGCTGTACTGTACAGAGGTTAAAGCAATTATCTGAAAGTTTCTTTCAGCATTACTATACATAAGACTCAACTCATATTTGGACTACCAACCTGCAGCATGACTATCTAGACACAATTTGTCAGGGTTAACAGTGTTAAATCTAGGCTGTGAGTGAGGCCACTTACTGCTACTGCAGTTGGAGACTTAGGAGCTTACTTGGCTTTTAGGGATAAAGGACTGAGTGGGAAACTGAATTCTTTGCTCTGTGCAGTTGTATGCTGAAGGATGAAGGGAGTGAGGTCTGTGTGAATACTTCATGATCTGGCCCCTGAATCTTCAAGACATTGCCACTGCATGCTATTTCTGTGATATGTTAGATTCGGTTTTATTTTAAGGAAGCAGATTTTGAGTCCTGTAATTCATATGGTACTGTCATTTTCTGTTCCAGAATACCCATGTGCTGGCTTGAAGGCAAAACCAGCGAGAGACTCCAAGTCAGAAAAAAACAATTTAATAGGAGAGGAAAAAAAAAAAAAAAGTAAATAAAATAAAACACATGCAATGGTACAAAAGATCACTGACAGAGTCAGAATACAACCTGAAACCGTGGTGGTGGCAGTCCAGATGAAGTGGTCTTGTTGAAGCAGTGTTCTTGCAGAAAGGTCTGGTAGCTCTTGTCCTCTGGGAATCCAGTGGGTAAGGCTGCCTGTGCTGTCCCAAGGCCCCGATTATATCCAGGTGGGAATGCTGGCTCCTCCCCCTGGGCGGAGCATCTCACAATGGACTGATATCATTTTATCAGTTTTGCAATGGGTCCTTGATTGCCTATTAAACAGAGATAGCTCCTGGGGAGAGTTATCTATGAGTCATGCAGGACGGCATTGATGGGCCATTAACAGAAGATAGTCTGGAGGGAGGGGCACGGGAAACAGTGGTGCACAACAACATTTCATGTAGATGGTGATAGAATACATACTTTGGGCACATTTTACATTGTAACCTAGGACATAATCCACCCCTTATTCTATGACCATCTACATTATACCTAAATTAATACATTCTTACAGCTAGATAGATAAATATACACATATACAGAATGAAACCCTTGCACACAGTTCTCACTTAAAATTAGGTCTCCCTGTGGTACACAACGGGTTTCCCCATCTTTCTGCATTACCCACCAAGTGGAACCAGGTCCTTGAGCAAAAACAATCCCACGGATGGGTCTGCCTTTACTTGATGTGGGATTAATCCAAACAGTTTTTCCTAAGATGCCTTTCATGTGTACCACAGGGACTTTATCTCCATCCACTGTGTGCAAGGGTTTCAGACTGGGCAGGACCAGCTCGATTGATGACCCTCGAGTGTTGACCATCCAGGTTGCCTTTGCTAAGTTCAGTTCCCAATTTTTGAAAGTCCCCCCACCGAGCGCCTTCAGGGTAGTCTTAAGTAACCCATTGCACCGTTCAACTTTCCCGGCAGCTGGTGCATGATAAGGGATGTGATATATCCATTCAATGCCATGTTCTCTAGCCCAGGTGTTTATAAGGCCGTTCTTGAAATGGGTCCCATTGTCTGACTCGATTCTCTCAGGAGTGCCATGTCTCCACAAGACCTGCTTTTCAAGGCCTAAGATAGTATTCCGAGCAGTAGCATGAGGTACAGCGTAGGTCTCTAACCATCCAGTGGTGGCTTCCACCATAGTTAGCACATAGCGCTTGCCTTGGCGGGTTTGGGGAAGGGTGATGTAGTCGATCTGCCAGGCCTCCCCACACCTGTACTTCAACCATCGTCCACCGTACCACAGAGGCTTTACCCCCTTGGTCTGTTTGATTGCAGCGCAGGTCTCACAGTTGTGGATGACCTGTGAGATGTTGTCCATAGTAAGGTCCACCCCTCGGTCACGGGCCCATCGGTATGTTGCATCTCTCCCCTGATGGCCAGACGCATCATGGGCCCAACGGGCTAAGAATACTTCTCCCTTGTGTTGCCAGTCTAGATCTACCTGTGATACTTTCACCTTGGCGGCTTTGTCCACCTGCTCGTTGTTGTGATGCTCTCATTAGCCTGACTCTTGGACACATGTGCGTCCACGTGTCGAACCTTCACGGTCAGCTTCTCTACTCGGGCGGCGATGTCTTGCCAAATCTCAGCAGCCCAGATGGGTTTCCCTCTGCGCTGCCAATTGGCCTTTTTCCAGCGGTTCAGCCATCCCCACAGAGCATTAGCTACCATCCACGAGTCGGTGTAGAGATAGAGTCTTGGCCACTTCTCTCGTTCGGCAATATCTAAAGCTAGCTGGATGGCTTTAAGTTCTGCAATTTGACTTGATCCACCTTGTCCTTCAGTAGCTTGTGCAACTCGTCGTGTGGGGCTCCATACTGCAGCCTTCCATTTCCGGTTAGCACCTACAATTCGGCAGGAACCGTCAGTGAAAAGGGCATATTGTCTTTCAGTCTCCGGTAGCTCGTTATACGGTGGGGCTTCCTCGGCACGTGTCACTTGTTCTTCCTCTTCTTCAAAAGATAATCCAAAAGTCTCACCTTCAGGCCAGTTAGTTATAATTTCTAGAATCCCAGGGCGATTCGGGTTTCCAATACGGGCGCGCTGTGTGATGAGGGCAATCCATTTGCTCCATGTGGTGTCAGTGGCATGATGCGTGGAAGGAACCTTTCCCTTGAACATCCATCCCAGCACTGGTAGTCGGGGTGCCAAAAGCAGCTGCGTTTCAGTGCCAATTACTTCTGAGGCAGCTTGAAGTCCTTCATAGGCGGCTAAGATTTCCTTCTCTGTGGGAGTGTAGTTGGCTTCAGATCCTCTGTAGCTTCGGCTCCAGAATCCCAGTGGTCGGCCCCGAGTCTCCCCAGGCACCTTCTGCCAAAGACTCCAAGACAGGCCATTGTTCCCAGCTGCTGAGTAGAGCACGTTCTTCACCTCTGTCCCGTCCTCACTGGGCCAAGGGCTACCGCATGAGCGATCTCCTGCTTGATCTGGGCAAAGGCTTGCTGCTGTTCAGGGCCCCAGTGGAATCGTTCTTCTTGCGGGTGACCAGGTAGAGAGGGCTCACAATCTGGCTGTACTCAGGAATGTGCATCCTCCAGAATCCTATAGCGCCTAGGAAAGCTTGTGTCTCCTTCTTGCTGGTCGGTGGGGACATGGCGATGATCTTATTGATGACCTCAATGGGAAATCTGCCGCCGTCCATCTTGCCACTTTACTCCCAGGAACTGGATTTCTTGGGCCGGTCCCTTCACTTTACTTCGCTTAATGGCAAAACCAGCTTTCAGCAGAATCTGGATGATCTTTTCTCCTTTCTCAAAGACTTCCCCTGCTGTGTTCCCCCATACAATGATGTCATCAATGTACTGTAAATGTTCAGGAGCCTCACCTTTTTCCAGTGCAGTCTGGATCAGTCCATGGCAGATGGTGGGGCTGTGTTTCCACCCCTGGGGCAGTCGGTTCCAGGTGTACTGTACGCCCTTCCAGGTGAAGGCAAACTGGGCCCTGCACTCTGCTGCCAAAGGAATGGAGAAGAAGGCATTGGCAATATCAATGGTCGCATACCACTTTGCTGCCTTGGACTCTAGCTCGTACTGAAGCTCCAACATGTCTGGCACAGCAGCACTTAGTGGTGGGGTGACTTCATTCAGAGCACGGTAATCCACAGTCAGTCTCCATTCTCCACTGGACTTACGCACTGGCCATATAGGGCTGTTGAAAGGTGAACGAGCCTTGCTGACCACCCCTTGGCTCTCCAGTTTCCGAATCATCTCATGGATAGGAGGTCACAGAGTCTCTGTCGGTGCGGTATTGCCGTCGGTGTACTGTTGTTGTGGCGATTGGTACCTGTTGTTCTTCAACTCTTAGTAGTCCCACAGCACAGGAGTCATCTGAGAGACCAGGCAAGGTACTCAGTTGTCTGATGTCTTCTGTCTCTACAGCAGCTATCCCAAAAGCCCCAGCGATATCCTTTTGGATCTTTGAAGTATCCATTTCTGAGGTAGTCTATGCCAAGGATGCATGGGGCCTCTGGGCCAGTCACCGATGGGGTGTTTTTTGCCACCCATTCCCGGTTAAACTCACTTCGGCCTCCAATACAGTCAGCTGCTGGGCCCCTCCTGTCACTCAGAAATAGAAATGGATTCTGTTCCTACATACCTTGATGGCATCAGGGTACATTGGGCACCAGGTTGTCAACCAAAGCCGTTATATGTTTGTGGGTCAGATGTGCCAGGCCATCGGATCCACACAGTCCAATAGATCCGATTGTCCCTTTCCTCTACCTGGCTAGAGGCAGGGCCCACCTATTCCTGGTCATGGTACACGTTGCTTTCTTCCTGTAAATATGTTCCTGAGGTCCCTTCAAGTGGATCAGTCATATCATTCTTCTTATACTGTCTGGGGTTCTGTGCCTTTGAGACTGGAGCAGTGTTGGCTCTAGATGAGCTCTTCGTGGTAGGTGTCTCTCTCTTCAGTTCACGTACCCGGGCTGCTAAGGAGGAGGTGGGTTTTCCATCCCAATTCCTCATGTCTTCTCCATGCTCCTGAAGAAAAGACCAGAGGTTACCCCGTGGAGTGTATCCTCTCTCCCTGGCTGGTGGGTACCTGCTCCTAATGGCAGAGACTCTTGTTGGTTCTGGCGAGATGTGGTAAATTTCTTCTTTAAGTTCCTTTCTCAGTTTCTGATGGCCCTCTTCAATCAAACTCCGGACTTGCTCAGCCAGCCTTGTTTCCACGGATGAGACATGGGTACGAAATGGGGCAGTGACAGTATCCTCGTAAGTTCTTAGTTTATTGACCAAGACGCCCACCTTGTCCTCACCTTCCCTCCATTGCAGCGTTGCCAGGTAACGGGAGTACATCTCTGGTCCAAGCCGTGCAAATCTCAACCACATCTGCGATGTGCACTGGACATCATCTGGGCTTTTAGGAAATCTCTTGTCTTCTGAGAAAATGATCTCCAGCACAGCCAATTCCCTCAGGCATTGGGTACCTTGTTCCATTGTGCTCCATTTTCCTTGGTGCACCTGGAGGTCTTCTTTACAAAGGTATCTGTCCCTCACACTTGTTAGCAGTCGCCGCCAGAGGCTGAGAGTTTGTTGGGTTCTCCCGATCCCCTGGTCAATGACCACATCCCGAGACAGCGATCCCAGTTGCCTGGCCTCACTTCCATCCAGAATGGTGTCATTGGCTGCAGCGTCCCAGATGCGGAGCAGCCAGGTTAGGATGGACTCGTTTGTCTGGCGGGTGAATTCCCTCCGCAGGTCACGCAGTTCACCCAGGGATAGAGAGCGGGTGATGATCTCTGGCTCTGTCTCTTCTGCTGGGTGCGAAGGTCCTGCCACATCCTCATCAGTCATTATGCGGACTGATTTGCTCTTTGATTTCTTCTTCTGAACAGGGGCAACTGCCACTGGTTTAGGTTGTTCTGCTTCGGTGACAGTTTGTGTGGAGATGCTGATGGCACTTTTGGTTTCTTTCTCCTCTGTGACAGCTTGTGTAGACACTGACACTGTTGCTTTGTTTTTGGTTCCTTTCTCTTCTGTGATGGTCTGAGTAGATGCAGAAACTGTTGCCTTGCTTTTGGTTCTTTTCTCTTCTGTGACAGTCTGCATAGATGCGGTTCCTGTTTCCTCTACGACAGTTTGTGTAGACACGGATGCCGTTGTTTTGCATTTGTTTCTTTTTCCCTCCTCCTCAAGGAGATGCTGCACCACCCCATGTAGTGTTTGATTTCTAAACATGGTGAGCATGGTGCAGGCCGTGCAGAGAAGGCAAAGCAGAACTAACAACAATATTATGCTGTCCTTGGCACCTAGAGAGAACTCAATACTTTCGAAAACTGCTGTGCCATACCTAAAAGACTGGAAAAAATCATTCTTTACCCCTCCCCACAGGGGCTGGGTGCGATTATTGAGAGCCCAGATGTAGCATTCTGGACCAGGACAAGAACACAAAATAGAGTATATATTCCGAATGATGCTCATTGCCTCAGAGGTTATCATACAATAAACATAATAGACCAATACAGCAATTCTGGTACCATACCCTGGTCTACACATGAGCATTAAGACCGGCAAATACTGCCCCATGTGTGGGAAAATGTAGAGAGCTAGGTATAAGATATATGAAAGCATGTTGAGCATCATAGCGGACAGCTGTTTCTTTTTTCCTCACTACAAAATTGTAATTCTGACTTTTCTCAGTACCTCCTACCCCACGTTGGGCGCCAAAATATATGTGCTGGCTTGAAGGCAAAACCAGCGAGAGACTCTAAGTCAGAAAAAACAATTTAATAGGAGAGGAAAAAAAAAGTAAAATAAAATAAAACACAATGGTACAAAAATGGTCACTGACAGAGTCAGAATACAACCTGAAACCGTGGTGGTAGCAGTCCAGATGAAGTGGTCTTGTTGAAGCAGTGTTCTTGCAGAAAGGTCTGGTAGCTCTGGGAATCCAGTGGGTAAGGCTCCCTGTGCTGTCCCAAGGCCCCGATTATATCCAGGTGGGAATGCTTGGCTCCTCCCCCTGGGCGGAGCATCTCACAATGGACTGATATCATTTTATCAGTTTTGCAATGGGTCCTTGATTGCCTATTAAACAGAGATAGCTCCTGGGGAGAGTTATCTATGAGTCATGCAGGACGGTATTGATGGGCCATTAACAGAAGATAGTCTGGAGGGAGGGGGCACGGGAAACAGTGGTGCACAACAACATTTCATGTAGATGGTGATAGAATACATACTTTGGGCACATTTTACATTGTAACCTAGGACAACCCAGTAGTTGTTGCCATACTAGAAAGCATTTTGCTGTAACTTTATTGAATTCTTCATTCACCCTTTCTGGCACAATTAAAATGACCACTGGGTGGCGGGAGCATATGGAAGGAGTCTCTTCAGAGGTACATTCTTGTGATGTGAATGGATTTGTAATGAGTTGCTGCCTAAGCTTTCCTGTTTCAGACACCATCCTTTCCATTTTATCAGTTCAGTCTTCTGCTATAGTAATTCCTTTAATTCCCCATGACAAAAGTGGCAGCCTTGCCAGAAGAATGGCTCAAAACAGTGCAGACAGTGAGAATTTTGTGTATTATATTTATTGCATTCATTAATATGGTAATGAATGATAGTTGCTCCTTTTTCTTCTTTCCTTCTCCTGCTACATAACAGCTTCCTGCCTCTTTTGTATGCTTCTAGTGTCCCTCCGCTGCATCCTAAGAAATTCAAAGCAGGCAGCTTTACGTTACCCACTCAGCGTAGCCCAACCTCAAATATTAATGTCAAAATGCAGTGTGTTTTCCTAAGTATTTCCTACCAAAAAAGCCAATATTTCAGCAGCATGGCAGTCTGTTATGTTGAGGAATATGAGACATGGTCTAGAAATTATTATGTATCAGGAATTTAAGTAGCACAGAGTAAGCAGTGGATACACATCTTGAAAGTTCTGAGTTAATTTAAAACTGTTTATTTTGATTGAATTTGACTATTGACTGTGAATGAGCAAGAGATTTTTGAGCGGAAAAGCTACTACCTCCTGCTTTGCATAATTTGGCAGAGCACAGCTTCTGCAAGTCATGCAGATGGGTAGGTGGCAGCTTTCTGATTAATAAAGTCAGGCATACACTTACAGACTCCCCTAGCTGCTAATAGGAGAGTGTACTTTTTGCTTCTAGATCAGCATAACCTTCTCTGTCTTAAGAATTGTTTTCCAAGATGCAAGTGCAGAAAATTGCATGTATCAGACTAATCATTAGCTGTCCAATTGATACTGGATATTTCAATAACACTGAAATAGCTTTACTATAATGTCACTTATTGGTAGAGTGGGACAAAACAAAGAAGGTCCCATCTTATTGAGGACTGATTATTGAGGACTATTTCTTTACATTAGCCCTTATCCTGAAAAGCAGAAGCTTAAGGAGGGACTTGAGACACTTGAACAGCCTTGATTTTAAGGCCATCTCTCAGTAACTCTGTCTTCTCTGTCTTAATTAAGTGCTTTTAATTATTCTCGGAGGTACCATATTGTTTTCGTTATAACTCAGAGCAGATGTTGAATACATTTACCAGACTAGTTGTGAAACTTTCTTCCAGTATAAAACATTGCTCTTCTAAATAGTTTCACTATCACATCATAAAGTTTTATGTAGAAAGGAAATTGGTTTTATGATCTGGTTGTCCCTGAAAAGCCTTCCACAGCTGGAGGGGAAGCTAACTTGGTAGCTTAGAGAGTGGACATTTAATGTGCAAATGTTTGCAAAAGAGACTGCAAGACAGACCTACCGTTCTGTTCCTTGCATTAAAAATATGGAAGTTCCTAAAGTCTTCAGCATTGAAAATCTATCTAGGTGTTGTGCATTAATTTCAGAGTATCTTCAGCTATAAACAAATGAGTGTTTGTATATGCAGAAACCTGGTTTAGGGGCTAGGTGTGCTGGTTTCAGGCAGATTTTGGGAGAAACCCTCCCACGGGCCCCCCTCCCCTCCTCCAACCGGTTCGGGAAAAAAGATTTCCTCAGAGAGAAGTGGAAAAAACCTGTTTATTAAACAGGCGAAGCACTCCCAGCACAATACCCAATGACAAGAGCTTCGTGCCGCTTACGGAGGGATAACAACTTAAAGAAAGTCTCCTCTTGAGGGTCGTCGCTGTGCTCCACCGCTCCGTCTCCGCTGATGTTGGGAGAAAAGGAGATGTGCAGGGCTGGTCTTGGTGGGGTGGGTCCCCTGTGGAGGCCCCCGGTGCTTCCCCAGGTCCTTAGTCCGGAGAGGTTGGAACAGTTCCGAGGAGAGGACAAAAAAAGCAAAAAGGAAGGAAAAAAGGACAAAAAAAAGAAAAAAAAAAAAAGCAAAAAGCTTCAGCTATTCTACAGCGTCTAACTATGCTAGCACTAAACTAACTGCCGGGGAAAAAAAAAACAACAGAGCTTCTTTCGTCTTGCCGTGTTCCAGCTCCCCCGCTTCAAGGTCACTCCGATGAGCAGAGTTTTCCTGGGGAAAAACAAACGGCGCTTGCCCTCCCCCCTGCACCCAACAGACGATTGGGGATACACAGTCACCCCAGGACATCTTCCACCCCTTATCCCCATATCGTCAACTTACAGACAGAACCAATACATATTCCACATAAAACTTCCATCCATTCTCCCCACAGAAAAAAAAAGAAAAATACAAGCAATACCCATCATGCTCCTGTCACGTTCCACACTGAGCCACTGAATCCAGGCCCCAGGCTGCAGGGCAGCAGGATTCCTCTCTCACTTACTCATACCTTCTATTTCATTCTGCGTGGTTTAATGTACAGACAATGGCAATTACATTCAGCAGACAGTGATGTTTGTAAATGATTCTCACCCAACAATCAGATCTCCCTGAGGTACACATCGTGTTGTTCCATCTTTCTGCATTATCCACCATGTGCAACCTGGTCCCTGAGCAAAGACAACCCCACGAATGGGTTTGTCTGAACTTGAGGCAGACTTGATCCACACTGTCTTCCCTAACAGACCTCTGGCATGCACCACTGGGACTTTATCTCCATCTATTGTATGCAGAGGCTCAGCCTGGGCGGGTCCTGCTCGGTTGGTGGAGCCTCGGGTGTTGACCAACCAGGTGGCCTTTGCCAAATGCTGCTCCCAATTCTTGAAAGATCCCCCACCCAATGCTTTCAACTGGGTTTTTAACAATGCATTGTGCCTCTCCACTTTGCCTGCAGCAGGTGCATGGTAGGGAATATGGTACACCCACTCAATGCCATGTTCCCTAGCCCAGGTGTTAATAAGGCTGTTCTTGAAATGAGTCCCGTTGTCTGACTCAATTCTCTCAGGGGTACCATGCCTCCACAGGACTTGCTTTTCAAGGCCCAGGATGGTGTTTCGGGCAGTAGCATGGGGCACAGGGTAGGTCTCCAGCCACCCCGTGATGGCTTCCACCATTGTGAGCACGTAGCGCTTGCCTTGGCGGGTTTGGGGAAGGGTGATGTAGTCAACCTGCCAGGCTTCCCCATACTTATACTTGGACCATCGCCCGCCATACCACAGGGGCTTCACCCTCTTGGCCTGCTTGATGGCAGCACACGTCTCACAGTCATGGATAACCTGAGAAATACTGTCCATGGTTAGATCCACCCCTCGGTCTCGGGCCCACTTATAGGTGGCATCTCTGCCCTGATGGCCTGAGGCATCATGGGCCCATCGAGCTAGGAACAACTCTCCCTTGTGTTCCCAATCTAAATCAATCTTTGAGACTTCTATTTTTGCTGCCCGATCTACCTGCTCGTTGTTTTGATGCTCCTCATTAGCTCTACTCTTGGGGATGTGGGCATCTACGTGGCGAACTTTCACAGGTAGTCTCTCTACCCTGGTAGCAATGTCTTTCCACTCCTTAGCAGCCCAAATTGGTTTCCCTCCACGCTGCCAATTAGCCTCTTTCCACCTCTTCAGCCATCCCCACAGAGCATTGGCTACCATCCATGAATCGGTATAGAGGTAGAGCCTCGGCCACCCCTCTCTTTCAGCAATATCCAAAGCCAATTGAACAGCCTTGAGTTCTGCAAGTTGACTTGATCCACCCTCGCCTTCAGTGGCCTCAGCAACCTGTCGTGTGGGGCTCCACACGGCTGCTTTCCACTTCCGGTTCATCCCTACAATACGACAGGAACCGTCAGTGAAAAGGGCATAATGCGTCTCCTCTGCTGGCAATTGGTTGTATGGTGGAGCCTCTTCAGCCCGTGTCACTTGCTCTTGTTCTTCATCTGTGAGGCCAAAGTTTTCACCCTCAGGCCAATTGGTAATTATTTCCAAAATCCCAGGGCGATTCAGTTTACCCATACGGGCGCGCTGCATAATAAGAGCAATCCACTTGCTCCATGTGGCATCAGTGGCATGATGGGTGGAGGGAACCTCCCCTTTGAACATCCACCCTAGCACAGGCAGTCGAGGTGCCAGGAGGAGTTGCGTCTCTGTACCAATCACCTCCAAAGCGGCTTGAACTCCTTCATAGGCTGCCAAGATTTCCTTTTCTGTTGGAGTGTAGTTGGCTTCGGACCCTCTGTAGCTTCGGCTCCAGAATCCCAGGGGTTGGCCTCGAGTCTCCCCAGGCACCTTCTGCCAAAGGCTCCAGGACAGGCCATTGTTCCCGGCTGCTGAGTAGAGCACGTTCTTCACATCTGGTCCCGTCCTGACTGGGCCAAGGGCCACCGCATGAGCGATCTCCTGCTTGATCTGGGCAAAAGCTTGCTGCTGCTCAGGGCCCCAGTGGAAATCATTCTTTTTGCGGGTGACCAGGTAGAGAGGGCTCACAATCTGACTATACTCGGGAATATGCATCCTCCAGAAACCTATAGCACCTAGGAAAGCTTGCGTCTCCTTCTTATTGGTTGGTGGGGACATCGCTGTAATCTTGTTGATGACCTCAGTGGGAATCTGCCGCCGTCCATCTTGCCACTTTATTCCCAGGAACTGGATCTCATGAGCTGGTCCCTTAACTTTACTCTTCTTGATAGTGAAACCAGCTTCCAGGAGGATCTGGATGATTTTCTTTCCCTTCTCAAACACTTCTGCTGCTGTGTTTCCCCACACAATGATGTCAT
The DNA here is from genome assembly GCF_015227805.2 of Hirundo rustica. NCBI lineage: Eukaryota > Metazoa > Chordata > Aves > Passeriformes > Hirundinidae > Hirundo > Hirundo rustica. Next base: position 40,720,357 of record NC_053453.1, read on the forward strand.
CAATGTACTGTAGATGTTCCGGAGCCTCACCCTTTTCCAGTGCAGCCTGGATCAGTCCATGGCAGATGGTGGGGCTGTGTTTCCACCCCTGGGGCAGTCGGTTCCAGGTGTACTGCACGCCCCTCCAGGTGAAAGCAAACTGAGGCCTGCATTCTGCAGCCAGAGGAATGGAGAAAAAGGCATTAGCAATGTCAATTGTGGCGTACCACTTTGCTGCCTTGGACTCCAGCTCGTACTGGAGTTCCAGCATGTCCGGCACAGCAGCGCTCAATGGTGGAGTCACTTCGTTCAAGGCACGGTAGTCCACAGTCAATCTCCATTCTCCGTCAGACTTGCGCACAGGCCAGATGGGGCTGTTGAAGGGTGAGTGGGTTTTGCTGACCACCCCTTGGCTCTCCAGCTCACGGATCATCTTGTGGATGGGGATCACAGCATCTCGAGTTGTTCTATACTGTCGGCGATGCACTATTGAAGTGGCAATTGGCACTTGTTGCTCTTCCACCTTCAGAAGACCTACAGCAGATGGGTTCTCTGATAGTCCAGGCAAGGTATTCAACTGCTTAACACCCTCTGTCTCCACAGCTGCTATCCCGAATGCCCACCTAAATCCCTTTGGGTCTTTGAAATACCCATTTCGGAGGAAGTCTATGCCCAAAATGCATGGAGCTTCTGGGCCAGTCACAATAGGGTGTCTCTTCCACTCATTTCCAGTCAGGCTCACATCAGCCTCCACCAAAGTAAACTCTTGTGAACCCCCTGTCACCCCAGCAATGGAAACAGATTCTTCCCCCACATGTCTTGATGGAAGTAATGTGCACTGCGCACCAGTATCAACCAAGGCCTCGTATTTTTGTGGTTCTGATGTGCCAGGCCAACGAATCCACACAGTCCAAAATACACAGTTTTCCCTAGCCTCTACCTGGCTAGAGGCAGGGCCCCTCTAAGCCTGGTTATCCTTCTTTCCTTGAGCATATGTCTTAGAGGTTCCTTCAAGGGGGTCGGACATGTCATCATCGTCATACCTGGCAGTTCGGCTACGGGCAACTGGAGCCGCTTCCCTTTTGGTGGAGCTCCCTCTTTGAGTCTTGACTTCCTTCAATTCACGCACCCGTTGTGCCAGGGCAGCCGTAGATTTTCCATCCCATCTGTTCATATTTTCTCCGCAATCCCGCAGGAAGAACCACAGCTCAGCACGTGGAGTGTATCCTCTCTCCCTAGCCGGGGAGCGTCTACGTTGGGTACCAGAACCTCTGATCTGCACTGCTGAGATTTGGAGAAGGTCCTCTCTAATCTCCTCCCTGAGTTTCTTATGGTTCTCATCTATCTTATCCTCCAGTTTCTGTAGACGTGTTTCTACAGCTGCAATCCTGGCATGTGTTGGGCCATGCACAGCATCTGCATATGCTCGGAGCTTCTTTGCCATATCAAGCGCTGTTTCCTCCATGTCCTCCCGCTTCATTACTGCTAAAGCAGAAGCGTATTCTAATGGCCCGAGTCGTATAAGTTTTCACCACACTTCCTAGGACCCGTATCCAGAGACTGCAAGGACTAGCCTCTCTCATCATCTCCTGGTCGATGACTGGATCATGTGACAGGGATCCCAGATGCCTCGCTTCAGTGCCGTCCAGAATTGTAGCCTCGCCTGCAGCATCCCAAAGACGGACTAACCAACTAATTATAGATTCATCAGGTTGTCGCCGGTAATCTTTTCTTAGGCCCCGAAGGTCCTTCAGGGAAAAGGAATCAATATTTGCTTCTGATCCTGTGCTAGAAGCTTTGGCTTCTGATTTTGGTGAAGGTCCTTCTCTTGGGTCATCATCGTTCACTGGTCGATCGGTTTTGACTGTGTGCTTCTTTGCCGGAGCAACTGCCAGGGGCTTAGGCTTACTGTCTGCTTTAGCTGCCAACTCAGGCTCAGGCTCTAGTTTAGCTGCCGGCTTCATAACTGGGGTGTTGACTGTAGCCTGAGTGACTGGGGTGGCTGTTGATTTGTATCCCTTCCCCCCTGCCCCCTCTGTCTGCTGCCCTACAGTCTCTAGCAATGTGCGATAAGCATTTGCCAGGGCCCAGCTTACTGCAGCCATCTTCTCCCCCTTAGAGCCATCATGGTACCTCTCTTTCAGGTATTTCCCCAGCTCCACTGGATTCTGAATTTGTTCCCGTGGAAAATCCCAGACTACAGGGTCAGAGAATTCCTTGAGGAGTTGGCCCATATCCTCCCATTCTCCACACCACTCAGTATTTCCTCTGCCTGGGTCAGGAGTTTCATCAGCCCCTCTAGAAATCTCAGCCCATATTCTAGAGAAGCTGCAGACTGTATAGAGGAGGCTTACCAGATGACATACCAGAAAGATGGTCTCTTTAACACTCAGGGGAAACTCAACATTCTCCAGCAATGATTTAACCGATTCAGAGGAGAAGAAGGAAACGAAAGACTGCAACGCTTCATCCTCTGCTCCTCCTCCCACAAACAGGGTGAATAACCGTAACCATGACCCATACATAGTAGGAAAAGATCTCAACACCTTTATAAACTTCCTACAAATTAATATGATTAAACCAAGGCCAATAGCTACTCTAATCCGTGTCCCTCTGCTGTAAAAACTGTGTATTAGTGACAATATTGGGGCTATCTCTGGATATGCAAATAGACCTAAGGACCACAAAGGTATTAAGACCTCAAAGAAGCCTGAGGATCCAAAACACAGCAAGGCCCCCACCCCAAGAGACATGAGGTCAAACAGCATAATTACTGACTGCTAAATACTAATCAGTACAGGGTTTTTCCACTCTCTCGAGCCCCACGTATGGGCGCCAAATAAGTTTGTGCTGGTTTCAGGCAGATTTTGGGAGAAACCCTCCCACGGGCCCCCCTCCCCTCCTCCAACCGGTTCGGGAAAAAAGATTTCCTCAGAGAGAAGTGGAAAAAACCTGTTTATTAAACAGGCAAAGCACTCCCAGCACAATACCCAATGACAAGAGCTTCGTGCCGCTTACGGAGGGATAACAACTTAAAGAAAGTCTCCTCTTGAGGGTCGTCGCTGTGCTCCACCGCTCCGTCTCCGCTGACGTTGGGAGAAAAGGAGATGTGCAGGGCTGGTCTTGGTGGGGTGGGTCCCCTGTGGAGGCCCCCGGTGCTTCCCCAGGTCCTTAGTCCGGAGAGGTTGGAACAGTTCCGAGGAGAGGACAAAAAAAGCAAAAAGGAAGGAAAAAAGGACAAAAAAAAGAAAAAAAAAAAAAGCAAAAAGCTTCAGCTATTCTACAGCGTCTAACTATGCTAGCACTAAACTAACTGCCGGGGAAAAAACAACAGAGCTTCTTTCGTCTTGCCGTGTTCCAGCTCCCCCGCTTCAAGGTCACTCCGATGAGCAGAGTTTTCCTGGGGAAAAACAAACGGCGCTTGCCCTCCCCCCTGCACCCAACAGATGATTGGGGATACACAGTCACCCCAGGACACTAGGTATAATACAATGTACACCTGATAGGTATAATACAATGTACACTTGACAAGTATTATCCTTGTTCATACTGCTTCTGTTTGAACTTTTCAGACCTGAATCTTGTAACCTGCACATAAATCCTGACTTGAATTGTAAAGAAGATAACCTTAATTGAAACCAAAGATTCATAAGCAACTTGATGTATTGGAAATCTATAATGAAGGGCCACACAGTATTTGTATTAAACATAAATGTTGAGGAAAATACCTCTTTCTTACTTAAAATCCAGTGTTCTTAACAGTGATGTTTTCTTCTCAGGAGGATTTTGAATTGAATTTCCCCTTCAACTCAGACTGTTTTCTTGGTGATAAAAAAAGCTGTGCTAGAAAGAGGCTGTTGTTTCCTAATACGTTTGGGAAATCGGTATCTCAATCCAGCATCCTCTTTGAAAGTTATATGTTGATTTCTCAAAAAATGTACGGCACAAAGCTTGATGCTGTCCTTTGACAGTACACCTTTGTGATTCCGCATTGAAAGGGAATCTTTAGCATTTAACCTAACACAGGTGACCTAACACAAAGAGCAGATGCTTTTGGGATTCCTTCTTTGCATTATTATCTGATCCAAGTACCAAAAGCCCTGTATTTTTTTTTTTTTTCCCCATGTATATAAAAATTCTTATTGGCTTAGAAATTAGAGCACTGTGTAAATATGAAAATTATTGTCTTGGTTTTGAAAGACAGTTGTCTGCCAAGGAAAGTTAGGGCCTCCCTTGGAATGGAGAATGCAAACCTCCTTCCGTCCAAATGATAATTTTGCAATTAGGGGCTTTCAGGCAGAGATATGGGAATAGGAGTGACAGTTCTTTACTAGGAATATTTAAAAAAGGAAAATACAAATGTAGTAGTAGGAAAAAAACAAGCAAGGAAGCAAACAAAGATCCTGGAAAAAAACCCTGACAGAGTCAGGCCTGGCACCTTGTTGGTCAGGGTATTGGAAGCAGTACAAGTAAGTCCTTCTGGAGTAACAGATGTGGTTCTCCGGAGTAGAGATGGTCCTGTAGCAAGTCCAGTGGTGACGAGATGGGTCCGGTCTTCCTGCGGGATCCAGTCGCAAAACCAGATACCTTGTGTCCTTCAGTCCCAGTTTTTATCTAGCTAGGAACAGTTGGCTCCTCCCCCACTGTGTGTAGCATCTCACAATGGGATGATGGAATGTGTCATGTCATTGGTGGGCCCTAATTGCCCATTATCAGAAGATGTCCCCTGGAGAATGGAGGTGTGGTGAAAGAGGTAAGAAACACTGCCCCGCCTGGTTTTAATGGCTGGGCCATTATCAGAAGGCATCTGCCCCCCTCCCCCCTGGAGTTACAAGAGAAGGAAAAAACACCTCCCAAAAACCAGCTTTTAACAGATGAAATTGAATACACATTTTTAGGTTACATAATCCAAGACAATTATATACCCAATGATAACTGAAAAGACAATAGAAGAAAGAGCAACAATCATAAAGAACTTTTCACAAAGTTTTAGAACTCGGGATTCTCCAGAATAAATGCACTTTAATTCAGGCTTAGTCACTGTTGTCCAGAAAGCAGGTAAAAACCAGACAAGTTAATACAATGAAGTTTCCTTTCAAGTTTCTGTTGATTTCATTAGCAGTGTACTAGAGAGTCAGGCAAACCCAAACTAATTTTCAGGAATTCTTCCTCTCCCCCTGGGGTCTTTGGATTGAGACTCTGGATGAGAAATGCTTGTCAATTCCCAGTCCACACCAATGTTACTGGTACATCAGGCTAAGAGGGATGCTGTGTTCCTTGTCTCTTAGTAGCAAACCTAATTCCTATGTTTTGGTGATAGAAGACTATTGTTTTTGCCTGATCTGTTGCAGTATGTTTTGTAGCTCTCACTTTGCAATATGTAAAGCAACATGTACACCATGCTACCACTTCTTCTCCTAACATGGTCAAAAAAGAAACTGTCCGTTCTACTGTATTTTCCTATTCACTGTTTCTTCTGTTCCGATTAAAAGAGGAAAATTCTTCAGTATAAATACTGTGCAGAAAACAAAGCTCCAAAACTGTTGTGTAGCTGGTTCTGTCTCTGTACCGGGCGGACGCCGGCCTCTGGCTAGCTCAGATCTGCACAGCTACAAGATGTTCCCAGTTCGGATAGGCATGCAGGTTATCTTTACCTGCTGGCTCAGCTTCTCAGCAGCAGCTGGACTAAATAGCGTTGTGACAGCGGTGGCAGTAGAAAAGGATGGCTCTCAGCTTAGCAGGTTAAAAGGTGTTTATTCAGGCCGAGCTGCGGGAAGTCCACAGCTGGCCCAAACCACAGGCCAGAGAGGCCAGAGAGCGAGAGACTTTGAATCTCCCTCCTCCACCTTATAACTGGGGGAGGGATCAAGGGAGGTTACAACAAGACAACAAACCAGGGGATTCAGGGGGGTAACAAGGTGTGCCCACCCCCAAGCCTCTGACCATTGACACCAAGGGCAAAGGAATTCCGCCCTGGGAGACCTGTCACCTGAAGCCCTCTCCGAATGGTTTCGCAACCTTGGGAGGGGTCCCGAAGTGATAGGCAGGCTGACCCAGAGCGAGGGAGGGCAGAGGGGATGGACACAGATAGGTGGGGGGTGGGATGATTGACACAAAACACCTTATTATACAGAAAACACAAAAGGGGATGGACTGTTACAAAACTGAGGATACAGTGAACTGAACCATAACATAAAACTTCTTATAAAAACCTAATAAAACAATTCTTGCACCGCCACACTGTTGAATGCATTTTGTTTTTCTACAGCTTCTCAGTGTGATCACAGGTGGTGTATGGTAGATAATTTTGATATTGTGTCACTGCTATAACTGTAGCCTAGGTGTTCTGTGTGTTAGAAGAAAATATTCCACCACAACTGTGCAGAGAATTTTTATTACGAATTGGAACCAAGAAAGACTAGGAAACAACAAAGCAAACTTTTTTTGCCTGTCTTTATTAGCATGGATAATTTTTATACTGTGTCCAATGGTTGTATTTAGGCCCTAATTTAGCTATGCTGTGAATGCTAAACTTTCAGCTACTTACTAACACCTACTGTAAAAACACTGCAAGAGTGAGTTTGTTTTTGTTCTTGTTCCTTTAAGCACTTGAATAGTCACATAACTTCTGAAGTGGCAGATGAATGCTATGGAGGTTGAAAAAATTCAAAGTAAAAATTACTTTAGTTTCTTTATGCAAACATACTGAAAACAGGTTTGAACATACTGATCAGATATACATATATAGCTGGAGACAAACCCACTTTGTTTGCTGGGTGGCATGGATTATGAATTGCAGGCCAAATGACCTGAGACCTGAGACATCACCAGAATTATAAAGTCATGTTTTTAAAGTCAGGTCTCAGCCTGTGAATTGATGAGACTAATATCTAAAACCACCTACACTTTGTTTTCTGTGGCTCAGAGTTACAGCAGCATTTCAAAGTAATTTCTGTAGATTGTTTCCCTAGAGGGGAAGAGTGAAGAGCGATTGGGCTGTTTTCAGTCTTAGACTCTGTTATGTGACTCGATAGTATTTATTCTTCTGTGATAACAACTCTGGTAGTATAAAAAGTTATGTGAAATTAAGTATTTTAAGAAAGAGAGGAAGGTGAGGAGGGAAGGATTTCTGGCTGCCTAACTGTGGGGATAATTGGGAAGGTGTCAGCATTACTGGAGAGCATTGATGACAACTTTATGACACAAATAGGGGAGGATCCCATGAGGAGTGGTGTGCTGCTTAGCCTTATGCTAACGAATAGGTAATGCCTTGTGGAAAATGTGAAGTTTGAGGGCAGCCTTGGCTGTAAGTGACCATTGTGGAATTCAGTAGAGGGCAAGGAGGAAACAGGGCAGCAAGATTGTAATGATGGACTTCAGGAGAGCTAACTTTAACCTCTAAAGATCTTCTTGCAAGAACAGGTACTGCAGTGAAGAGGGTTCCAAGGGAACTGATTGATATTCAAAGATCACTTCCTCCAGGCTCAAGAATTATGCATCCTAATGAGCAAGAAATCAGGCAAAGGGGGAAGAGATCTATGTGGATGAATTAAGAACTCCTGTCATTAGTCATGTGTGACCAGGAAATACACAGGAGATGGAAGCAGGATGAGGCCACTTGGAATGAATATAGAGAGGTTGTCAGAGTAAGTAGAAATGGGACAAGAAAGTTAAAAAAGGATAAGTGCTGGATTCTGCATCTGAGATGGAGCAACCCTGGGTGTACAGGCTGGGGAATAAGAGGCTGGAAAGCAGTGCCATGGAAAGAGACATGGGGGTCCTGGTCAATGGCAAGTTGAACATGAGTTAGCAGTGCCCTGACAGCCATGAGGGCCAGCCCTGTCCTGGGGGAATCAGGCACAGCATCTGCAGCCAGGCAAGGGAGGGGATTGTCCTGCTCTGCTCTGCACTAGGGCAGTCTCACCTTGAGTCCAGTATGCAGTTTCGGGTGCCACGATATAAAAGAGATAAAGCTATTGGAAAATTGTCCCTAAAAGGGCTCCAAAGATGGTGAAGGGCCTTGATGGGAAACTGTATGAGGAGCAGCTAGAGTCATTTTGTCTGTTCAGCCTGGAGGAGACTGAGGAGAGATGTCACTGTGGCCTTCAACTTCCTCACAAGGGGGAGTGAAGGGGCAGGTACCGGGTTATCTCTTTCCTCTTGGGACAGAATTCAAGGGAATGGCATGAAGCTGAACCAAGGGAGATTTAGATTGGATATTAGTACAAGGCTCTTGACCCAGAGGGTGGTTGGGCACTGTAACAGGCTCCCCAGTGTAGTGGTCATAGCACCAAGCCTGACAGTGTTTGGACAATCCTCTCAGGCTCATGGTGTTATTCCTGGGGTGACCTGTGCAGGGCCAGGAGTTGGACTTGATGATATCTGAGAGTCCCTCCAACTCAGCATACTCTATGATTCTGTGAATTCTAAATTTTCCATTGTTCATCTAGGATTTTTTTTTTTTTTTTAACTTTGATGTGCTGAGCATCAAAAAACTTAGAACTAGTAGATACTGAATAGAACTAAACCAACATTAACTGATGATATGTGTGTTCTTTTAATAGAATCTGGTTCTGCAATTACGGCTTCCTGCATTGGTTTGGGAAACTCCACAACACCTCCCCCTGGACAGGCAGGAAAACCAGTGCCAGGATATAATGGTAAGACTGTGCTAAAAATGTTACTAGGAGAGAACATTGCTTATATTCCTGAGTAAATGCTCCTTAATTGTCATATCTTGTAGCAAAAAAAATTTTAAGTCTTATTTTCCTCCTTCCTGCTTTTTTTGTGTGTTGTGGAATGTGATTATGAATAAAAAATTCAGAGTTATCATCAAGAAAATTGATCAACTACTTCTGCCTTTATTATATGAAAAGGCTAGCACATATTTTGACACATTACTCATCTATACTTCTACATGCACTTCTGCAGAACTTGAGAGAGTTGGTAAGCAGACTATCTTTCAGTATCTGTGGAGCATTTTTATTTCCAGACAGGAGGAATGGTAGGCTGTGGACCAGCATGAAAAGGATGAGCACTCATTGTCTGAAAGGTATTTGCATGGGGGGGTGCAGGTAAAGGATTAAGAATGCAAAAGTATTTTAATGCCTGGGAACCCTGAGTTTAACACAATTTTCAAGAGTTACTTGAAATCTGAAAAATAATTACATTAAAGATCAAGTGGTCTTCAGGAAAAGTTCTCACATCATTGGTGAGAAAGATCTAAGCTGTTATTTTGTTTTAATACATGTAAGTGGTGGTGAGCATTAAAAAAAACCCCAAACAAATATTTCTAGGAGGTCTTGGTTTCAGCATTTACAGTTACATTAACATTAAAACAAAGCCATGAGGTTTCTTCAGAGTTCTAAGTAGGAAAAAGTGTAAGGATATAATTCCATCACACATGTCATCAGATGATAGTCAGGACTAGGAAGAAATACAAATAGCAAGAATATAAAAAATGCCGATGAATATTTTGGAACATTGGGACTACTGTAAGTAAAGAACTTCTTTGAAGAGAATGATGGAAATGTCTTTAGCATACCTTATAAAGGAAACAAAAAATGATCACTGAATTTCACTTAAGATTTATGGAATTACATTTACTTCTTTCAGTCTTTACTTCTTTCACCAAGTATGTCCTGTAATGCAGCTATTCACAAACTAGTGATTTTTTAAAATTACTCTATATTGGCTGCTGTCTTTCTGTTATCCACTTCTGTTTGATGTTGTTTTCCTCTAATATATTTATTAGAGAAGATCCTTATGCCAGTTAGAAGATTCTGTGGTTTTAGTTTACACATGCAACTCTTAATGGCTGATAAAGACATGCTGCAATATAAAGAGAAAGCTGCAAGATCTACTATTTTCTTTTTTTTTAAAGCACATATAGATTCTTTCCTATTACAGATTGCTAAAAAGCAACTAACTTGTTGCTGATTTTTAAGAACAAAAGGAATAAAAGTTAAGAGATTGTCGCAGTGTCCTTGCACACGCCAGAAAGGTGCTGACCGCAGGGTAGCTTAGCCTTTGCACTGCGGCGAACGCGTGTGAAGTCAGGGCTGCGAGCAGGGCAGGCAACCTGGCAAGGGCAGGGCCTTGGCTCCCCCACACCGGCGATAGGACTTGATGTATTCATGACACTGGCAGCAGACAAAGAGCTGACTCTCTTGGACAGGGTTGAACAGGATTTATTAGAGGGGAGACTGACCAGGAGCTCCCCCTCTGACCACTGCTGCCCAGAGAGAGCCCCGAACAGAGCTTGAACATGAACCTGTAAACGGGGGAGGATCAAGGGGAGGTAACAAAGCAACAACCAATCAGCACAACTTGGGGTGGAACCGGGGGTGTAACCATAAAACACTGGAACCAGTCACAGGCAGGGAGTAGGGCATTTCCCAGGCACCAGCCTATCACTCGATGGCCTCCCTGGAGCTTTCCAGAACCCAGGGAAGGGCCCCGAATTGATAGACAGGGTGCCCAAGGGGAGAGAGAGGGGATTGACATGAACAGGTGTAGGGTAAGGTGATTGACAGCTAACAGGCATAGGGGAAAAACCATTGGGGAAAACAGGGGGTACCTGGAACGGACCATTACAAAGAACTTCTTATAAAAATACAAAACTGCTTACATAAATACTTAAGACTTAGCAAAACAACTCTTGTACCACCACAAGATATCAAATTTAAGATACTTGTGCAGTGGCACAAATTTGCATTTAAAAGTGAGTCAAGATACTATACTAATTTCTAGTTTGTTGCCTTGAATCAGACACTATGCTTTTCCCTTGATCTACTTGAACCTTTGCAGATAATTTCAGTGCATGTTGAGACTGAAGTAGGTCCCACATTTTGAAGGAACAAGTCAGTTCTTCCGTAATTCAGGACTGAGCAGCATAGTATCTTATTTCCTCAAATTTTTCTACACGGAAATACACAGCTTGCAATGAGAAGTATAAATACTGGGATTGGTACCTTGAAGAAACAGTTACAGTAAACTGATTAGATTTTACTTAGTATCATAAAAATAGGAGAGAAAACACTGACCACTACACACGCCGGTCTTTGTAAAACTGGCCTTGTGTACTTGATTGTGTTTGTGTGCTGAGCATTGCTTCCAGCAGGCTTTTCAGTTACTTTAAAATTACCATCATCTTCGAAGGAATAGCTTCAGCCAGAAGTAGTAAATTACAGATGGTAGTCTTCTTTGAAGAGATAGGATATGATATTACTCGTATAAGTTTTAGCAGAGTTTTAGTCAGAAGTCTGTCATCCACTTTTCCCCATTTTCTCTGGAACGTTGTAATACAGAATGTAAAATTATTTGTAGAGATTTAGATACAGCTGAACATTGCTTTCATTGCTTGGGCAGGCTTCAAAAAGCATGTAATCCTTCTCAGCCTAGTCTGTGAAAATCTTCCCTCCCTGTTTTTCTATGTTTTAGTTTCTTCACCTTATGTAATTTCATTGTCATAGGCCAAGCTGGTATTTGTCATTCCTTTCTTATGACCACACCATGAAATGGAATGGATGGCTGTAGTCGCTTCATTTCCCAGATAACTGGGATTTCCTCAGAAATCTCTATCAGAATATGAAGCTTTCACTGAAGGTGGTGGACCAGTGTCATCCCAGGAAAAAGCTTCATTTGGGAAGTCTGGATTCTGTCCTGTACTTTGAGCGTTATCCTGCTGCACAGCTTTGGGTAGTTCAGGAGTTACTTGACTCTCTTTGTATTACACTACAATGAACCTTGTTAGCTGAAGGGTATTTTTCTGAGACTCCTGAGAGCATTTGAAAACCAGTTATACTTATTTACTTATATACCAGATATAAACTTATTTACTGCTAATAGTATTTCTCAGGTGAACTGGGTTCAGTCATCTTGGTTGTTATTTCTTGCTTATATTACCCACATATTTTTTTATTTATATTTGTCATGTATCTTAATGATCCTTTGCTATGTGGAAGTTTAGATTTTCTAGTATGAAAGCTTCTTTTACTTTTTAGTTCTGTGTTTTTCCCTTTTGGGACTTTGTTCTATTTTTGCTTCCAAAACACAAGTATTACTTTAGACATTTTGTCCTTAAGGCTGAATGTTAATAAAGTCATGAGATTATCCACTCTGGCACTCTCAAATTACTTAATTCCTTTTGTTGCTTGGTGTATTGCCTTTCTGAAGTGTGACATAAGTTGATATCTATAAAAAAAGACACTTTCCTCCACCTAAAATGCATTACTAAACTTAAGTTTCCTTCCTGTATTATTTTTTTACAGTCATGATTCTGGATGAACATAAGAAACCAGTGAAGGCAAAGACTTTGGGAAATATTGTGGTAAAGTAAGAAAAATAAATATCTCACAGTTAAAATAAACTTCCTACATGGGTTGATTTTTTTTTGACTAAAGTTTAGATAAAAATCAGAATAATTGAAGTAATGAGGTTTGAAAAGCATGTCTGTCTCTGATACTGATACCAAACTCCCAGAATGTTTTATGTTCATTAATGTTGAAGAATTGCAGATGAAATTGTGTGAGTAAATGAGTGTGGGTTGCTGGGGTTTTTTCTTAGACTACAGCAACGTTTACTGTTTTCTTAATTATCAGAGTGTTGGCACAGAATGATACCTTCCTCTTGTGATGTATGAAAAAGATACTGAATAATTCCCTTCACTATTTTATCTTTTCAGTTTAGTGAAATAGTACAGCAGTACAGATTGGCATGCTTTGGCTTACAGGTGTGATGCTGCCTCTTCTTTCACTAACTCCTAATCCTGACTGATGCACCTTCTTAGAGGGAGAACATGTATTTTCTGTTCTTTGTAAAAAAAAAGCAAGGTGTCTCTGTGTGCTTTGCATGAAACAGTGTTCATTTGTACCAGTACTTGGACAAAATACATACAGGAAAGGACTCCAGGGGGAAAAAACCAAAAAAAAACGCCCAAACCAAACAAACAAAAACCAACAAACAACGAACAAACAAACAAAACCACCAAACACGCCCCCCGCCACCCGCAATCCTGCTGTGCATCATGTAGGTAATTTTTAGTACCATCTACCAGACTCCTGATAGACGAGTTCCATAAATTTCAATATTAGTTTTGAAAGTACACCTTTCTTGGCACATTTCCTTAGATAAAAAGACCTCTGTGTAGATTACCCTGTGAACATCAGTTACATTTATCTTGTCCGCTACCTTCTCACTGTTGCCAGGACCTTTCCTTACTCCTGTAATATTCTATAGGCTACTGCCCTTTACAGCCTGTGCCGGCTCTGTATGCTGGATGTTTTACAGGCTTTCAGGCAAATGGCATTTTCCTCAGGTTTTTTTTTTTTTTCCTCAGAGAGAGGCACCTGCTTTGTGATGAATGTGGTAGCTGTAACCAACTTTGTTTTTTTCAGTCACAGAAAATAACTTCAGCTCTGAACACTTTCTAACTGCAAGCAAATACAAGTCCCAAAGGAAATGTGTTCATCCATTTCTTCTGTGGTAGATTTTTGGAGAGTTGTGGTAGATCAGTCTTCACTGCTTGCTTAGATGAATGAGAGGAAATACAAAGATTAGTATTAACCTTCAGTGAACTGAAAATCTGTCAAAAGTTGAAGCATTGGAATGCATGTACCAATTTTGGTGAATTGTAAGTGCAGTTAGGTGAGGACTGCAGTTGGCTGAGACACACAAGCTGGGGCCAAGAGACAGCAGGCACTGGAGCTGCAGATGTGCAGCGCTAACAGTGTGGGTGGGCTGCACAGTGCCTGTGTGGCAGGTGGAGTTGCCAAGGTGGGGAGGCTTTTTACTCAGCTGTACAACTGATCTAATGTAACTAGACCCCTGTGGAGTAATATCACATGAACTTATTGTACTGTGTGATGCAGATGTGTGTTTCCAGGATGAAGTCTATACCGTGCTTCATTCTCAGCATCTTCAGCTAAGCCACCAGGACACAGACATGTAGGTTTAACTTCCCCAAGTCAGCAGACTCAGATTTAGGCATAGTTCTCTTGTGACACGTATAAGATTGTGCATTCATGCCATTGTTGAGTATGTGCATTCATTCCATTACCAAGCACAAATACTTAAAATTGCTCCAACCTTTTATAGACTTTGGTTCACAGTATTGGTAACCCAGCTCAGGGTGGAAAATGTCTTTCAAAGCTCTCACCTCTGTAGTGCCTGAAGCCATAATAAAACATAGGATTGTAATAAACAGAGAGAGAAAAGGTATTTTGTAATAAAATTGATTCTAGCTGCTTAGATATTCAGGTTAGTTATTATTATTCATTATATTATTCGTGCCTATTTATTTAACTAGGATGGAATAAATGACCTTCCAGATGTGTTCATGTCTCTCCAGTGCCTGCAGGAGTGGCACAATTGGCTTAGGGTAGGTACTTGGTCATATCTGCCAAAAGAGGAGTGGAGTGAACTCCACCTTTAGCAGCTCTGCCAAACAAGTTGAAAGATAGACTAGCAGATATTGTTGGAATATGCGTGCATACACTTTTGAGTTTTACTCTCTTTAAGTGCCTGTCAGGAGTGATATTGCCATATTAGAAGATTCTCTTTGGGGTTATTGTCTACCTCTTCTAGCCAGAATTTATCTCCCCTAATGTTGCCCCACATTTAGATGTTTTTCTTAAGGGATTACAAATGTGTTAATATATTTATTTGTTGTTGTTTCATTTGTTTTGTTTTATCTTGTTCAACGTGACTTTTCCTGCAATCAAATAAATTGAAAATGAAAAGGGGGAGGTTTTGGTTTTTTTTTTCCCCAATGTATCACCCAAAGTGTTATCACAACAGGGGTACTATTATTTTATCATGTTGTGTTTATTGTATTGTTAATTTTATTTTTTGATTAAAACAAGGTTTCATGAAGTCATCCTTCAAAGAAGCCATTTCTCTCTTCAGCAGTCTCCTACATGTACAGACCCTTTAAAATAGCAGGGGTGATCCTTGTTACTTGCAGGTTTTTTTTGTCAGCCCAGAGCATGTCCCCTGCAGCTGGAAGAAAATGGGAGACTTAGCATAGTTCTGACAATTATTCTGTCATACACTCAGTAAAATATGAAAAAACACAGGGATTTGCTTCACCTGTAGCATAGGTGAGTTAAGAAATAATCTTCTGTATTTTTTGGAGAGTGTCCATGCACTGCTTACAATGTCAGCTGTGCAGAAGTGGTAAATTGCTGCTCTTGGTTGTTTTTATTCCTTACTAACTCCTGGTAAGCGCTATTTATGGCTGCTTGAGGCCTGCAGTTTTCCTAAGTACAGTATTTAAAATATCTATTCTTACAGCAGAACTTCAAATTTTAATTTCATCCTGCAGGAGTCAGATAATCTTGAAAGGTAATTCTTACATCTAATTAATCCAGCTTGCTGCCCCAAGTATGTTCTTTTCTTTACTTTTTTGCCAGCTGATACCTGCTCAGTTGTGGTGTTTTTTTGGTTTTTTTTTGTTTTTTTTTCCTCATATAGCCATCATTTCTGCCCCTTGGACAGATTATTCTTGGATAAAAACCTCTCATAAATACTAGTTTACCTGGACAGTGCAATAATATCTCTGATTTCACTAGTCTTTCAGGATAAAGTTATTGAAAGCAGTGTCACAACATTTGTGATAGAAGGACAAGGGAAAATAAAAGTAACTGCAGATCATGAGGGTGGGCTTATATGAATTGTTTTTAAATTTTTATGTATTTCTTTCTGAGCTAGAATTTTTCAACATGAAAGATTCTGAGAATTTATTCTGAAGTGAAAATGATAGCAGCAATGACCTCCATTTCCATTAACAAGAGCAGTCTGGTTTAGTGACACGTCTGCTTGCATTGTTCTGGCCTGCCAGTAATTAATGCACACTTGAAAATGTGTATGTATATATGTAATTTTGATTAGCCATAAGAATTTTCTAGGTTGTCTGTTGTTAAGGAGCATTAACAAAGAGAAATCCCATGTAAATTCCAGTTTTCTTTCTTGTACATTGAAAATATCACAAACCCATTACGTTTATTGTTTTGAAGCAGTCATCAGCACTGTCTCATTAGCTAGCAGTATTCTTTATATTCACTCACAGAATGACTACATTTACCTTATGCTCATTCTTTCCAGAGAGTAGTGACTGCCAGTAAATTTGCTGCTAGACTCTACTTACACTTCCTCTAGTGTTTGTATAGTTAATTTTGTACCATAATAATGGAGTATTGCAGGGTAAGTATTTACAAGTTTGCTTTAGCAATCTTCACTGCACAGAATCACATAAATATGTTCCATATTGTCACGATCCGCTCGTACAAGCGGGGGTCGTGATGGTTCGTTTACTGATCTCAGAGTGCAAAACACAACACAGAGGGGATTTCAGCATTAAAACAAATGCACCTTTTATTGATTAACCATAGCAAATGCGATAGAGGGATTAAGAGATAGAGAAAGAGGTAGAGGAAAGGGGGGATATAGCTACCAAACGTGGAGACGGAGTCCTCGTGGTCCGGTCGATGGGTCCGCCCGTCACGTCGGGGAGAGTCTCTCTCTCTCAAAATCTCTGGTTAACTCAGGGGTTTTTATTATAGTCCTCAATCACGGGGGGGGGAACAGGTAAATCTACTGAAGCCACCAAGGGGGAACAGGTAGTCCATGTCCTTAGCAGTAAGCGAGAGCCATTGTCTTCTTGGTCCAACGATCACGCCTCCAGGCAAACATCTCGCTTCAGTTAAGTCAGTCCCCATCCCTGAATTAGGGTTGCAGGGGTCTCATGTCTCAGTCCTTGAGAGGGGCTTCATATAGGGGTCTCAATCTCAGTCCTTGGAAGGGGGACTTTTGATCTCTGTCTGTCACTGGTGGTTGTGAAGCAGGTGAAGGATTTTCCGTGGGGGACCACCAAAGTTACCCCAGAAAGTTCCCTTGGCCAAGAGGTGGGGAAATTCATAGGCTATTGTCATGAAGCAGGGACCGTGAAGCAGATGTAATCTTCAGGTACAGAACTACCATTACACTGCTCAAAGCCCGTGTACCGTGGCATGGTGACACAGGAAAATGCACCCGCAGATGATTGGCAAGCATCCACCTCGAGCAGGCCAGAACTGCAGTGGGTCCTCGGGATCCTTATGACGATCGTGAGGCAAATGAGGGGAACTTCAGACAGACTCTTACATCACCCCGTGACTCACGATTGTCTTCAAGAGATCTTCTTCAGCAGGGTTCCGTAGTGGCATTGCGAAGTCTTCAGGACTCATCAACGTTGGTAGTATATCCCGAGAAACAGAGGTAGTATGTAGAGAGGGAGAGGGAGAAGAAGAAGGAAAAGGAAAAGTAGGAAAGGAAAAGGAAACAATAATATTAATTCAGATTATCAAACAAATGACAATTAATCAAAACAATAATATCAATCAGTAGTAATTTTTTTTTTTTTTTTTCATAACAAATCACAAAAATCAAAGGTAATTTTCACAAGATTACAAAAGGAAATAATTTCAAAATATACATCCTGGTGAAGCAACAATTGCTTTACCAAAGTTAGGTTCATTCCAATGGGAGTAGGTGATCGTTTGTGAATCAATGTATAATTCGATTGCAAAAGGTAATGAGAAGTAACTGGAGCTTTATAAGAGAAATCACATCCTGTAATCTTAGTAAAATTGCAAGCACAGAAATTCGAATGATTTTTAGTGTCTACTACTATGTTTTCTACAAATACCATATCACAAATAGTTCTAAAGCATGCACAACCATTACCTATATATATAAGGACTGTTCCAGGGGCCTCGTTGGGATGAATTTCAAAATGACAGATATTTTGCTCTGTATCCAAACAAATATCTTGAGCTATAACTGCATTACTTTCACAGATAAACCCTTGTTGTTCTCAGACAATACAGGATTCTAAGTTAACAGTTTGCCATTTCTCACCAATTTGACGGGCCCATTCCCTATGCTCGGAAGGATAGAGAATAGCTCCATCATAATTCAATCCTAATGCAATGATAGGGAATATCAAATGTACTGAAGCATTACTTATGGTTAATACAAAAGCTGTAGCCGTGTTTGTAAGGGGTTGTAAGTAAAATTTACTAAGTTCCACCAGGATTGGAATTCTCTTTCAAAGTCAGTGACATTGTCCCAAATTATTTTCCGAATTTCAGTAGGAAAAGTGCCTTCTTCCCCTTCTCTTATAATAGAGGCAGCAACTGACTGCATCCACAGTTGAGCTTGGATAGAGCTGAGGGCCAAAGAAACATTGTTTTGTGTAGCTTTTACATTTACCTTTTCCCAATTTGGTAATATGTTTGATAACAACCACTGATGTGTTCCCAAAGCCAATAAGGATGACTGTAGTGGTTGTTGTAATTTAGTCAAATCTCTAGTTGTGGCAGCCAATTTATTCATTAATAGTATTTAGAATTTCCAATCCTGTTCCCATAACACCAGTTATGTCTCTTAACGTCTGGGGCTAAGCATAACCAGTGGTTGTGTTGGAGTGGTGGAGGTATGAGCTGTAGTAGACTGGGCTGTGATATTTATTTTAAACTTGAAAGAAAGCCCTTCAGTATTTTTGGCCCAAAGACAAACTACTTCTACGGTTTGTGGCAGTGTGAAATTGTTCCAACAGTCCTGTATGCTTGGATGCGTGCAGACCTCTTTGTCCGAACACTGATTGAGATTGCTTTACTATAGGTGGTTCCATTAATCATTCGGCACCCTATACTAATTTTTTTCCCCACTATCCCTGGAAGCTGCCAGGTTTTTTGGTTTTCCCATTCCTGCCTAGTGTATATATCTGATTTTCATGCATGACAAGAGTTGACAGGTTTAAATTTTCCACATTTCCCATGGATCCGGTAGAGTGAACAAAAGCTTGGGACCAAGGCCATTCCGAATAATTCTGGCCATGGGGTTGTGCTAGGATACAGAAAAGTATCACTAGTCTTATCATGGTTCAGATGATCTTTAATGTCCCTCGGAGTTCTCCTGTGAAAAGCAAACACAACAAAATCTGCCACTAAGAGGCAGAAAATTAGAATGATGGAATTGTCCAGCATGTAATTTTTCTGATGCTCTTTCCCTAGGGCATCAAAGACTATACATGCATAATTATTCAGAGGGATTTTCAGCACTAGGGGTACTGCCCCTACAGTAAGGAGGTCCACCAGAGCAGGTTGTCCAGGGTCATGTGCAGGATGCTTAGGATCATCAGGTCCCTGTGGTGAGGGAATTATGCTTGGAGGTGTAGGGCAAAAAGCAGTGATTTTGTGGCACCCATTTACCACCCATTTATCATTCACACCTTTCACAGCTTCTTCAGTTATTGAGAAGATGTTACAGTAATGTTCAATCTGAGCATAACACTTTCTTACTGAGGCCCCCTGGGCCACCCCATCAGGTGGGGGGATCCCAGTAGTGATTGTTTTAATAACTTCAAAAGGGCCTCTCAAGACAACTGGTTGTTGTTGTCCAACCTTCTCCACTTCTTTGAGAGCTAAGCTAACCACAAACAATCCTTTTTCCCAGGTAGTATATCTTTTTTCAGCATCTTTGAAATCACAGGAATAAAAACCAGCAGATATCATCAGACCCTCAGGACCATGCTGCCATATGTGTACAGATAGCCCTGAGGAGGCAAATCCCCATTCTACCTGGAAAGGGTCTGTAGGGTGAATATGGCCCAGGGCTTGATGAGCTGTCACTTCAAAAATCAGCAAGTGCATTGCTTCCTCCTGAGAAGGGATCCAATCCCATTTCACCCCTTTCCTCAGCAAACCATAAAGGGGCCTAGCAATTATTGAGAAATCTGGAATGTGTTTTCTCCAGAACACTAATAGTCCTAGAGCTTGCTGAAGATCTTTCCTGGATTCAGGCATTTTAATCTGATCTAAAGAGTTTAGGGTATCCGGTGGAAAACAGGTCATAGCTCCCTTCCACCAAATTCCCAAAAGCTTCACTTCCTGAGAAGGTTTTTGAATTTTCTCTGAGGTAACCTGCAAATTAAGACTTTCTAAGTGAGAGATTATTTTCTGTTGGACATCTCCCACTTCTATTTCATCTCCTCCCACAAGGATATCATCAATGTATTGATAGACAGCTACATTGTGAGCTATGGGTATATTTTCTAACTCTTGGGCATCCTGAGCTAGGGTGAGGGAATGTTTGTACCCTTGGGAAAGCCTAGTAGAAGTGCCCTCTGGGGTTTTTACAGGTCCATACTTTTCACTGTAATTAATGAGATCTGCTGCAAGCTGATTCCCAGTCCAAACTTTATGACCACCGGCAGATGAATCAGATTGAGAAGCTGGCAACTGAGAGGGGATTGAATATGGAGCAAACCCAGGATCAGTAGATCCAGTTTGGTTGCTTGGGATTCCAAGGAATCTATCCAGCCTTTCCACAGGACCTAATGCCATTATGGTCTTTTGTAAAGTAATTGCTGTAGGTTTGAGTGGTTCTGGAAGCCCCCGAATCAAAGGGGTCATCAGTTCTGGCTTCACTGGTAATTGCTTTGGTGATTCATAGCCAGAAATTAATTTTCTTTCATGTATCATTTGCAAGCAGGCAGCTTTGTGAATGTTTTCTAGCAGTTGGTCAGGGCCACCGATTATAGCCAAAGGTTCACCCCTTTCCAAGGGGCTAAGCCCCTCTGCCCAATAAGCTACAAACTGAGTCAGGGACCACGAAATACGTTTATTTCCTGTTGTCAAGAAAACTCCATGTCCCCGATATCCACTGGCCTCATGTTCAGTTGATTTAATTTGATCTCCACCAGTGAGGGACACTCGGAAGACATACTCTGTCTCCGATTCTTGTGGGAGGTGGCTGTATTCCTTTTTTAGCTTAGCCAATTCAGTAGTGCTGTATGGTATATGTTTGGTTGTGATATGTAGTTCAAAATCTTCATCATTTATGTAATTATATTCTGTTTTAACCAAGGGTCTCAAGTGAGGACAGCACATTTCCCCGCAGTTTTTAACTGCTTCAAGTTCCTTATGGGGATAAATTTGTTTAATGTGAGGAGTTTCCTTCTCCTCTGTTTCCATAGAGGAATCAACATTATCGGAGTTTTTAACACGTTCCTCTCTGAGGGCAGCTCTCAGTGCATAGATCTCATTCCTTTCTTCATTTAACTGTTTTTGCAAAATTTCAACTAGATTTTGAAGGGAGTCTATTATAGCCTTTTCCTCACTTCTTCGCTTAAAGCGACTTTCTACAGCTGCTGAAAGACAAGCTCCCAAAACTGAGCAGAGGATAGTTTTGTTTTTGCCCAGTTTAAATTTTGTTTCATGTTGTAAAGAACATACTCTATCAATAATATTTTCCAAATTAAACCAATTACATCGTGCCCACTCTTCTCCTTCAGGAGAAGGCTTGGCATTGTGTTTAGCAAGTAATGCATAAAATGCAGCTTTGTCTTTTGTACTAAGATTTTCAGTCATTTTGTGAAGGGATCAAAACCACAACAGGGAGGAAATACTTAGTTACACACACACACAGCTCAGCTGTGTCTCCCTTCGCTTCCCTGAGTGGGTGAAGAGACAAAATCTGCCTGGGAGGCCCTGCTTAGTTTCTTCAGGTTGTCCCTTCCTTCCCAGACAGTCCAAATTCACACACATACAAAACAGTTTAAAAATGCAACTTAGCCTTCTTAGTACTTTTATGAAGGGATCAAAACCACAACAGGGAGGTACCACTTAGTTACACACACACACAGCTTGGCTGTGTCTCCCTTCGCTTCCCTGAGTGGGTGAAGAGACAAAATCTGCCTGGGAGGCCCTGCTTAGTTTCTTCAGGTTGTCCCTTCCTTCCCAGACAGTCCAGAGACATACAAACACAAAAACAGTTTCAAAGTACAGCTTAGTCCTTTACACTAAGGTTTCATTAATTTTATGAAGGGATCAGAACCACAACAGGGAGGTACCACTTAGTTACACACACACACACAGCTCGGCTGTGTCTCCCTTCGCTTCCCTGAGTGGGTGAAGAGACAAAATCTGCCTGGGAGGCCCTGCTTAGTTTCTTCAGGTTGTCCCTTCCTTCCCAGACAGTCCAGAGACATACAAACACAAAAACAGTTTCAAAATATTGCCTAGTTTACACTATTAATTTTATGAAGGGATCAAAACCACAACAGGGAGGTACCACTTAGTTACACACACACACAGCTCGGCTGTGTCTCCCTTCGCTTCCCTGAGTGGGTGAAGAGACAAAATCTGCCTGGGAGGCCCTGCTTAGTTTCTTCAGGTTGTCCCTTCCTTCCCAGACAGTCCAGAGACACACAAACACAAAAACAGTTTCCCCTTTTTGCACTAAGAGATCTTTTGTGAAATTCTGAAGACAGAACCCTCAATTGAGTATGGGGGTGCTTATCACCTAGGCGTGTGCAGTTTGCGGGAAATTCGAGTCGCCCCCCTTGCTTTCTAGCTCTGTTCAACCCTTTCGGGAATGACAGGCTAGGTGCGGCTGGAGCGAAACGTCCTTCCCCTATTACAGACTACACACGACCCTGCAAACCCCTCCGTCTATCAGAATCCTGTCCGTGACGCCAATTTAATGTCACGATCCGCTCGTACAAGCGGGGGTCGTGATGGTCCGTTTACTGATCTCAGAGTGCAAAACACAACACAGAGGGGATTTCAGCATTAAAACAAATGCACCTTTTATTGATTGACCATAGCAAATGCAATAGAGGGATTAAGAGTGAGAGAAAGAGATAGAGAAAGAGATAGAGGAAAGGGGGGATATAGCTACCAAACGTGGAGACGGAGTCCTCGTGGTCCGGTCGATGGGTCCGTCCGTCACGTCGGGGAGAGTCTCTCTCAAAATCTCTGGTTAACTCAGGGGTTTTTATTATAGTCCTCAATCACGGAGGGGGAACAGGTAAATCTACTGAAGCCACCAAGGGGGAACAGGTAGTCCATGTCCTTAGCAGTAAGCGAGAGCCATTGTCTTCTTGGTCCAACGATCACGCCTCCAGGCAAACATCTCGCTTCAGTTAAGTCAGTCCCCATCCCTGAATTAGGGTTGCAGGGGTCTCATGTCTCAGTCCTTGAGAGGGGCTTCATATAGGGGTCTCAATCTCAGTCCTTGGAAGGGGGTTTTGATCTCTGTCTGTCACGGTGGTTGCGAAGCAGATGAAGGATTTTCCGTGGGGGACCACCAAAGTTACCCCAGAAAGTTCCCTTGGCCAAGAGGTGGGGAAATTCATAGGCTATTGTCATGAAGCAGGGACCGTGAAGCAGATGTAATCTTCAGGTACAGAACTACCATTACACTGCTCAAAGCCCGTGTACCGTGGCATGGTGACACAGGAAAATGCACCCGCAGATGATTGGCAAGCATCCACCTCGAGCAGGCCAGAACTGCAGTGGGTCCTCGGGGTCCTTATGACGATCGTGAGGCAAATGAGGGGAACTTCAGACAGACTCTTACACATATTCAGCAGGAGTTGAGACAAGGTAGTTGCATCATACAGTGATTCTGAAATACTTTAATTGCATTGGTTTAATTGTGTTTAAGAAAAGTAGCTGTGTGAGAGGCTCTGTAAACTACTAATGTTGTGGATTTTTTTTTTTTTTTTTTAGATTTTTTTTGTAGATTTAGAATTGGTGAAGGAAGAAAAATCAAAATATTCTAAGAGTTAGGATATTTTGAATGATGACTCACTCCATTGTATTGAGTACAGTAATGCAAAACTGTATGTGCAGTGCTGTAAAAATGAAAATACATTTGAAAAATTTATTCACAATAAATTTTAAATAGTCAATATTTATAAAGAAATAGTAACAATAAATTCACAGCTTTTTATCATTATACATTATAAGTTAGCCAAAGGGAAACATGACTGTACTTCCAAAGCAAATACCTTAGAGTGAATATCCTTTAGTGAAAGAGGTGTTATTCAAAGTAAGCAACCCATTGACGGTTTTCCTATTTGTGGTAACGTGTTCAATAGTTATACAGTATTTATCCAGCAAATAAATGTTTAATAGGAAGCTTACTCCTTCGATATTTCTTACCATGTGTTAAAAAGAAAGTAGGTATCTGTGTAGAAGGATGAAGCAACCTGAAGCCAGGATTGTAATCATTATAATGCTCAATAGAATGCTAACCAAGAGAGCTTAAAGGAAAGAAAAAGAAGAAAAAGATGCAATCTTCTTCAGCACAGTGTAGTACCTTGGTATTTAAGTAAAAAAAAAAGTTGAACTAAGATCCTGTAAGGCTTGATGAGTCAACATTTGGGCATTTCAACTGGGATACACATACACGCATGGGAAAAGTCACAGCTCTCTTTGTGCTCTCCCACTGGAAGAAAAGGAGGCAATTGTGGGAGAACAGACAGAGAGTGCTGAAAGCACTCTTGCCCCTAATGTGTTGCAGTTGTGTTAATTACCAAAGAGTGGGAACAGCCTTGCCCTCACAGTGAAAAAAGAGTGAGTTTGTCAGTTGGAGTCTGCTGGCCATGCTGTGACGAGAAAGGGACAGAAAGCAGTGAGCTAGAAATGAAGAAAGAGCCAGAGCTGTGTGGGGTTGTTCACAGGACTGCAACATAGCAAAGGTATGGCAGACTTTTTATATACCATGGGACTGCAATGCAGAGAAGGTACTTTAGGTAACGAGGTACTGATGCTTGAGGCCCCCTGAAGTTTTTAAGGAAGCACTCTCTAGTGCTGTGGCCATCTTGACAATGATGACAGGCAGTGACATATGTTCTTGTAAGCAAGGGCTATACAGCTAGGTAAAGTGTAAATTTGCTGGATCTATAAGATGGAGGGCCCTAGAAAGCAGTGACTTTCAAAGGAGTTTTTTAAGTTGCAGTGGATAAACTTCTAGATACACAGGATCTAGAATGAAAGGTAGCTGCTGGTGTAACTAATCAGGCAATTTGATTCCTTGTTATTCAGTAGGGAAACTGAAGAGGAGCCACCATTACTGTCAGTGGATGTGATGTTAGTACATCCATTGATGCATTATGCTTGGTTCTTATCTTTGTATTTTGAAAGACTGTTGAGGAAGTGTCTAGATTTTTGGGGAAAATATGAATGAGAGTGACCTGAATAGACATGGTTTAAAAACCTGTGGTGTGTAATTCACCCAAGATCAGTAAAATAGTAACTTTTTTCAAGGCCAGGAAATACTCAGAGAACAAAATACTCTCTGAGAGATGGCTGTTTAATCTAGCATAAAAAAATTGGAAGCTGAAGCTAGATGCATTCAGATGAGAAAAACCCCACTGTTTTAGCAGTGAAACTATTAAGACGTTGGAATGAATTCTTTGGAGTATGGTGGTTTACTTCAATAGTTTAAGGTCTAACCTGGATATTTATTTTAGCCAAAAGCTGTGGGGTTGACGCAGGATTTAGTAGATGGCATCTTTCAGCTTGTATTACATGAAAGATCAGTTTAAATAAAGAACCTGTGCAAAAGATTTATCTTCCTAACAGCCTTCTACATGTTTATCATCCTTGTATTTTTCCTTTACAGGTAAAAAAATAAGTAGGTCTTCCAATGTGAGAGCAGTTTGTCCAAAGATGTTTTTCCTAGCAGATCTCTGGCTGACTACATGTAAATACCATTTGAACTTTCCTTACTTTGAAATTTTCCCAAACGCTTTCACTAGTTTTTGATGGCTTTTTCTCTTTTCCCATTGAAGTAAAATTCACACTGAGATCAGCTACTTTTGTGTGACCCCTTTCAACTAAGTTAAGTAATATTTCATGCAGACTGATGAACATTCAGGATCCTCTACTCTTCTCCACCCTTTTTCCTGTGTTGTTGTTCCTGGAGTCTGAAAAAGCTTCCAGATGCTTTTCAAAGTTGCAATCAAAAATTTTTATGAGTGATATTTATGCACAACCCTATATAAATGCTGAGTAATAATTATACCTGCCAGTCAATATTATTTTGTTCTCTTCAGAAGCCCAAACTCATTTAAGAGTGGCTTATATTTGCTTTGACTGGCTGTAATAAATAGCCTTTGAGTATCATTGCCTACTATAAAATAAAAGTATGTATTTTCTGAATGTCTTTTCTGAATTACAGCAAGGTAACATCTCCAATAATTTTTTCTTTCACTTCAGAAATCTGCTTTTCTGTGCAAATTCTCTTTTGAGTTCTCTTTCTATAATTGCTTGGTACCATTAGCAAGGAATCTTACACTATTTTGAGTGGCATTATGAAAGGATGTGCTATGTGGGAGTCAGATTTCTTGGGCTAAGCTGAAGGTGAACTGTTCTGTGAAAGGTCTACCGCTCTTATATGAAAAATAAATGAACTGTGAAACAATGCTTAAAAAAAGAAATAATCGTCGCCATTTAAAATTCTGTATCAGAAAACAATTACTGTTAAAGTACTTCAGAGTTTATTTGTGGTGTGCTGTAAGGCTCATTCATCTTAGTCTCTCCAATTTATAGTGAAATTACCTGCTTATCTTTGTAAAATATAACCAGAATGGGTCTTTGTTAAATGAACCCATATGGTTTAAATCATTAATTTACACAGTTTGCCTGGTTTCCCTGATGCTGTTTTAAATGTATTTAACCTTTAAACGAGAAATAGGCCTGGACCTGTGTTCTTGTACTTCAACAATTTTAATCTTACTTTGACTGGAGTAAATGTAGAATAGCATAATTTGTACTGCTGTTATTGTACTGGTACCAGATAGCTACAGAAATGCATTAAATATGCCCCAAAGAGAAACCAAGCAAAGCAACTTCTTTGTATATTGTGAAAATTATAATGAAGTAACCTACCTACTCCTGTCTTGGCCGTCTGTGATCCTGTCCCTTGTGAAAGGAAAGCAGGACTATCTGAGGGGCAGTCATGGTTACTTATGCACATCTGACATTTTAGGTCAGTATGTCGTAGAAAAAATATCACCAAAATATCTGGAGTTCAACTCAGTTTTTAGAGAAGGAGGCAACAGTTTTTAAATGCTGAGTTATTGTGGGTGTGTGTTACATTTCCTAGGGAAAAAAGACCCAAATCAACTATCTCAAAATGTTTTTTTTTTTTTTGTTTTTTTTTTTTTTTTTTTTTTTTTTTTTTTTTTTTAATGGAGGAGTTGATAAAAACAGGAGATGTCTGTTGTCAGGTTGCTGTTATTTTTGGACAGTCTCATTTTCTCTCTTCTGGCTCCTTGTATGTAATTATGATCCAGTTCTGATCCCTTTGGAATTTGTGGCAGCATTCCCACTGACAGCAGTGGTTTGAAGGTATGCTTGGCTCTGGACATTTTAATTCCAATGTCCTGACAAAATTTCAATACACATAATGATGTTCTGTCAAACTGAATTCTACCTTTATTAATTTGTGTTTGCACAGAACCTAGAAATTTTACTCAGTCATAATGCCAAGAATTCTGCTCTCATCAAACAATTGTATGTGCCCATTGCTCTGGAATTATTGTGCCTGAAAGATTGGAAGAGGGAATTCACGCTTTGCTTACTGGATGAATGGGGTTATAACTGCAAGAAATCTTTCACAGAAAGCCATGGAAGCACATTTTCAGATGTTCTCTCTATTGTGCTATGATAAGTGCTGCAGAGATACCTGTGGTAACCACTAATTTAGCAGTCTGGTTTCCACAGGCTCACAAAATATACTCAGTGGATGTGTTTATGTGTTTATCAATACACTTTTCCAAGAAAACCCCAAAAAACAAGTAACCCCGCCCCCACCAAACTAGAACATGAGACACCCCTGGTCTCCCACTTGAAAAAAAAAATCCAAGCAAGGACAAGAAAACCCAGTAGTGAAAGTGTAGGTTGTGTTTTTGGTGATATGTTTCTGGTTTGGTTTGGAAAGACAGGTGTCTGCCAGGGAAAGCTGGAAGCTTCCCTTGGAATAGAGAATGTAACCCCCCACCCTCCAAATTATTATAATTTTGCAATTAAGGGCTTTCAGGCAAAGATATGGGAATAGGAATACCAGTCCTTTACTAGGACTAGTAAAAATACAAATGTAGTAGTACAGAAAAACAAACAAATAAATCTTAGAAACCCTGACAGAGTTAGCATATGACTTGACGCCTTGTTGGTCGGGGTGTTGGAAGCAGTCCAAATCAGTTGTCCTGGAGTAGCAGATGTAGTTCAGTTGGAGTAGAGATGGTCCTGTAGAAAAGGTCCAGTGGTGGTGAGATGGGCCCAGTCTTCCTCTGTAATCCAGTGGAAAACAGGCTGCCTTGGTGTTCTGAATTGCAGGTTTTATACAGGTAGAAATGCATGGCTCCACCCACTGGATACATCTTTGTTGTAATGCATTAATTTGGTTTATATTTCATCGGATTTGTTATGTTTTTTCTATGTATCACGTGATCTGTCCTTGCCCAACAGTGCCCATCCCCCACAGTGAAATGTAACCCAACCCTGTTCCCCTCCCGCTTCTCCCTTATTGGGTAGTGTCTTGTCCCTGCCTCTGGGTCCTGCCCCCTGGGGAAAAAGCCCTGACAGGGGAGTGGCGAGCTCTCTCTGGCACTGGCGAGGCATTGGGAAGGGCTCCAGCCGAGCAGGGCAGGACTCGAGAATAAAAGCTGTAATATCCCACCTGGTGAAAAGAGAGCAGACTCTTTTACTTTTGCCATTGGCGGTTGTCTAGTCTTGTGGGGAAATACAACGCATCTCCCAACAGGATGATGTAATTTTATTGGTCAGATGGTGAGCCTTAATGGCCCATTAACAGAAGACATCCCTCTGGAGGGAGGATGGGTCGTGGAAGAGATAAGAACACTGCTCCACCTGGTTTTAACAGGTGGCCCGTTAACCGAAGGCACCTGCCCCCTCCCCCCTGGAGTTATGAGGAATGGGTTATACAAGAGATAAAAGAAAACCTCCCCAACCAGTTTCAACTGATGGAAAATAGAATACACATATTTGGTTACATATTGCAATCCAAGATATTTCCACACTTCTCTGTTTAGATTTTTAAACAATGACAGAAAGGAAAATTCTTTTCTAATTTCAGCAATAGAACTGTTTTTTTCTATTCAGTGATTAACTGCAAAGCACTGAATAGAGCTGTGGGCAAATTAGGGACTTTATCAATATGAATTGTTCTGTATCTCCCACCACAAAGATGTTTCAGACTGCTAAATAAATTTAAAGTGCAAAATTGAGGCGGTTATGAATTGCTGTACTATTAGCAACCAGGCAACAACCATAGTAACTGCCATTCTCTGGTGGCTTTTCTTGAATCTAAAAAAGAGTTTGATTTTTTTTCTTTTAAATGCATGCATACACAAACACCAGGATCAATATATTGTTTTTTTAATCTTTTTTTTTCCAAAGCAAACACTCCATGGATCATGTTTTTGTATCACAGAGACTTCAAAGGCTTGAAATAGGGCATTGAATTTCTTCCAGATAGGCGGAAGCCAACCTGACCTCCTGAACCTTGGGTAACCACCTGGGAAATGTCTTGGCATTTCTACCCATACCTTAACTGTACTTTCCAGGAATGTGATATATGGAATGTGTTGACCCAGAATCCTCAGAGAAAAAACAGTAATATTTATAGTAGTATATTCTGTTATGCTAGCTGACCTGAATTAAGATGAAAAAACTAGGATTGTAGAGAATCGGGCATTCAAATAATTGCTGGATAATATTGCCTTGTACTTGTATGGTTTTACCATAGCTAGGATTTTTTTAAAGGTGTGTTTATCTCTCTCTCTCTCTGTACATATGTATATATATGAAACTTTAACATATGTATATATGAAACTTTAACTATTCTTTTTGTAAATGTAATGTTAGAAATGTACATGCCACAGAGCTGGTGGCACCTGTTCTTGTGACTGACCATCATAGGAGACTTGTAATGACACCAGAGTTGTTATGCTACAAAGAATCGTTTCACTGCTAGAGATGTTGCCTTCTGGTGTCACAGGGATACTATCAGTAGAAAATAAAATACCTCTGGCTAAATATTTGCTAGTTAGCAATGCAGGCATATGCTAGTAAAATCTGTATTGTGCATTTATGATTTTATCTTAAATAAATGTTTTTTTACATGCTCATTCTCTCTCTATTATTAGGGATAAATTTCATAAAACTTGTGTTGATGTGCCTGAATATATATCTCTCAGGCAGTTAAAGAAATCTGTGTTTGACCCTGTCAAAGCTTTGAAGAAAGAAACAAGCACTTTTTTAGCTGAGGCTTCTGCAGCTTCTCTTCTGACAGATACATATGTGAAGTGTCCAATATTTTTTCATGCCCATATCATTGACTGAAGAAGGGGTTTTTAGTATGTATTCAAAACTCAACTAATAAAGCAGTCCAGAATTTTGCAGCTTTAAGCACGATTATTTTAGAAAGTTCAATTAGTGACCTTGTATCAATGCATTTTCACATAACTTCTCTAGTATTTCTAATAGTATTATACACAGTTTAAACAGAAAAGCATTTTTATTCAGATTGTCATGATTGAAGTCCTTTGAGTTTTTTCTTTTTACAGAAGCTGAAGATCTTTGTGTCTGATAATTCATCTGTCTATGCATGTCCGAGTGTGTAGGGGTGCTAGAGAGACCTGGAATAATGCAGTTGCCTGTGTCATAGTGTGCATGCACAAATTTTGGACAGATACTTAATCCTTAGAAATGTTAAAAGCTAAATTCTGTTAACATATTTATAGTACAGTATATAGTGTTTACTAGACCAAATACTATTTTACTGAATGCTTGTATTATATAAAAGGTAAGGTCTGGATACTGTGCAGAGCTATATACATATGATGATAGTAATATATAGTCTTTTTTTATTGGTTACCAGCATATTAAGCTGAACTGTCTCCTGATTGTGTAGACAATGGTTATTTATCTGAGAACAGAGTATGAATGGAGAGCATGAGTTGTATTTGTTGTGTCTGTTTTTCTTACTCCTTCCCTCTGCTCTTTTCAATTTAAGGTTGCCTTTGCCTCCTGGAGCATTCTCAGGTCTTTGGGAAAATCAAGAAACATTTCAGAAGTTATATTTCCAAAAATTTCCAGTAAGAATTATGAAATCAATTATTTAAACTTCTTGTGGTGCTTCAGAACTGAATGATAATATTTTTAACCTGGGAAACAGTTTATCATAAGTTGTCATAATTTCATTGGAGGTCTTTGATATATGTATATTTAATTAAAACCTTTTTCAACTATAATTTCAGCTCTTGGGTATGCTGCTGGGGTTTTTTTTAAGATCTGAAATGGAAGAAGTAAACTAAGCTTCTGAGCCGAAAAGTCTTTTAATGTCATTTAATCTAAGATAAAAACCTGCAACCTTACACTAGAACAGCTTCAAATACACTCCTCCTGTTGGCATGCAGCCATGCTAGCTTGGTATCACTCCAAAATACACACTTGTCCACTGTGCATCTGAATACACTGGACATTTTTTGCTGCATTAGTTATGTTTTCTTTTCAGATGAACTATCCAAGAATTGGCTTACTTCTTTCCATATAGAAATAGGTAGATTGGCCCTATGCAATTGTTAATGGAAGATTTGGCTCAACAAAAGTAAACAAGTGGTCACCCAAATTATTTTTAGTGTGTGATTGCATCATGATGACAGTGTATGTTTGGATACAGCAAACAGGAGTATCATTAAGAGCAATTTGACAGCTGTAATTATATTGCAGGAATTCCATTCTCCTTGTGTAGATCCAGGCAACATCTTTCTCCAAG
Source organism: Hirundo rustica (assembly GCF_015227805.2). NCBI lineage: Eukaryota > Metazoa > Chordata > Aves > Passeriformes > Hirundinidae > Hirundo > Hirundo rustica. The sequence goes on from NC_053453.1 coordinate 40,751,974, forward strand.
CTGTCAGAGATCAAAGTAAGCAGAGTTGGAAAAAAGTCAGGGTTTTTCTGTTGTGTATATCTGTATTTTCTTCTGTTGTGTATTAGTAAAGACAACCTTTCTGGAAAGGGAGCTGCACAGGATAATATGATATAAAAGTGATGACAAATATTACAGAATTAAATCTTTCAAGCACCAAAAGCATATATAAATTGAAACAAGTCTATTTTGTTTTTAATTTTGGAGTTTTATGGTAAATTAATGAATATTCCTAGTACTCTTTCAGACTTTACTTTTCATTTTGTTGTATTTAGGGATATTATGATACTATGGATGCTGGTTATATGGATGAAGATGGCTATCTATATGTCCTGTCTAGAGCTGATGATGTGATCAATGTTGCCGGACACAGAATTTCAGCAGGTGCGATTGAAGAGGTTAGCATTGCCTGACAACAAAATAGAAGAGTGAAAGATGAAAAGCTAGCTGAGACTGAAAATCCCACATTTCATCACATCTCATACAGAAAGATCTCTTTTTTTTTTTTTTTTTTTTTTCTGCTTGTTTTGTTTTCATTTCCATTGGGACTTTTAATCAAAACATTTCCTGTTTCAGGTTCTTCCTATTAAGATGCTTTCCAGAAACATAATGAATTTAGTCAGTAATAAGCAGCTTGGGGATTGGAAAGGCATAATTTGGTATTTGAAGTTTGAAGGTGGAGTTAAGGGGCGGTGTGGTAGGGTGGGAAGCATACCTTTTAGCTCCAATAACGTATTTATTTGGGAATACATTAGGATAGTGTAGTGTCAGTGTGACAGGTAGTTTCACCAGTTACTGTAGTTACTTAAGAATAGAAACTTATTTTACTTTTTTTCCCTAGAATACAATGCTCAGTGTTGGCTGGTGGTGGTTGTTGCTGTTGTTGTTGTGGTGTTTTGGTTTTTTTTGTGTTTTTTTTTTTTTTTTTTTTTTGTTTGTTTGTTTTTGTTTTTGGTTGGTTTTTTTTTTGGTGGGTTTTTTTTGGTTTTTTTGGTTTTTTTTGGTTTGGTTTGGTTTTGGGTTTTTTGTTTGTTTGTTTGTTTGTTTGTTTTCCCCCCAGAGATTCACCATCAGTGCTTTTTCTTGATTGGAAGACTTCACAGTTTTTTACAGCTGTTTTGTCTCTTATTGTATAAGCAGTCCTAAATGAACAAATAAAATTTCTGTAAAAAGCCCTGCTGTTAAATTGAAAGTCATTAATGTAATTACTGATGCAACTTAAAAGATCAGAAAATAGTGAAGTTCATAATAGTGTCTGAATTTCACATCATTGTTCACTCACCTTTCTGGAGTCACTGTGATTGATTGCCAGTTACAAATTTCCCTGATGACATATCAATTGCTTATTCAGGGAGTATAGGAAAGGGTATGCTGGGCATGTACAAAAGAAAAATATGCTTTTAAGAACTCTGAATTTAACTGTTCACTGAATCAGAAACTAATCTGTGAGTCATTTTTTGGTTTATAATGTCTGTTAGTCTAGGGACTGTTTTATTTTGGAGACTAGAAATCTTAGATGGGAATAGAAGAAATTCTGATTACACAGAAGTGAACAAGTTCGCATAAACATTAATGCATCAAGGATCAAGTCAGCCAGGGAGCTGAAACTGCTGCTGCCCTGAATTGGGTCTAAGGAGAGAGATATAAAAGTCCTTTCAGTCTGGTTAAACCTCTTTCCCTTAGAAGTAGATTTTTGTGTTCCCTTACTAAAGCAAAGCAGGAATCTCACCCACACCCCTTACTGCACTACTACTCAGGGGCCGAGCTGGGCATTTTCTTTTCTTCAACCTGAGTCTGAAGCTGCTGTAACAAATGATTAATTGAATCACCTCCTCTACTGTATTGCCTTTGGATCCATCATACTGAGCTCAGCTTCTCTGTTTTTCTCCCTGCTAGTTAGATCTTTCCCCTAGAAACAAAATGTTTCATCACTGTGACATTCTAGAAGCTTTTCTATTCACCTTTTGAACAAAGCTAAAATCTAAGAGTGATGCATGCACAGTTAACGTATGCACAGCAAATTGCTAGTTAAATGGTAAAGTGTTAAGAAGACCACAATTAGCTCCTCTGTAAGATCAGTAAATACAGAATTAGAGTTCCATTGAATCACTGTGTAATTGACAGTCACCTTGTTGAGCAAGGATGTTGTCTACATTTACATTATAGCTGCATTGCAAGTTTAACAAGTTTTTCCTTAGAGCTTTGACTATTTTAGCTCTGTTATGTTCTACACAATTAGTAGTAATTCGTCTAATGTATCTATTAAGACTGTTAGAGCTCCATCTTTACTGCAATGCTGTACATGTTACAGTTTACTTGGCCATTATGGGAACTTCATCTTGCATGTTGATCCACACCTCTCTTTGGTCTGTAAATATGTGGTGTCCCTTCTTGCCCCTTCCTGAAAAAAACAAAAACAAACAAAACCCCCCCAAAAACGTAATCAAATCTTGACTATTTGAGACAACAGACTTGAAACTGAGAACTGAGGAATTTATTATGAGAAATCCCTTTCCCCTGATGTTTCTGTCTGCTCCTGTATTTGCTATCTGTCTTTGTGCCCGGTGATGATACTAGGAAAATCATTTCACTTCCTCAAGTTTTTTGGGGTTTTTTTTACAAAATTTAATAAAAGTGGTATTTACTAAACAATGTGGCAACACTTATGTCTCTACCATAGGAGTCCTGTTGATGCCTGGTAGGTAATTATGATATCTGGCGGTAATGCCAGTTTACTGTAGATATTTTTTTGTGTTCCTGTGGAAAACAGTATTTACTGTGGTTGTAGACTTAATAGTCTACTTTTCTGTAATTCGTTGTCTTTTTCTTTCCTCTGTTTAGTTTGTTGGGGTTTTTTGTTGCTGTTGTTATATATGCCTATCAGGATTCTCTGGCCATGATCAAGAAGTTAGAGCAGCAAAAAAAAGGATATTTATAGCAGGAAATGGAATGCATAACTGAGGCTCTGGCCTGTAAGTGACCAAAGTGCATTAAGTGTATGTATGTGATGCACTGAAACCCTGTAGGGATTTTGACTTGCATAAGATTAATTCCTATATGATTTGTCAGTGTGGATACAATGACTTCTGGACAAAGTAGGCTCACCTGAATTTAAATGTAGCTTTTTGAATCAGGCTCTTCTGCCCTTCTGATTCTGGGATAAGCCCAGTGCACTCTTCTGTATTTAGCCTGTGCACATCCTATCTAATTCCTGTGAAAAAGAATCTAGTTTCAAAAGCTGTGCATAAATGGTCATGCTTCTGTACCTTGATAGAGGATCCATCTACTGTTAGGTCTGTGTTTTCCATTTGACTTTTTTCTGGCATGGGACATTTCTAGGATCGTAGTTTGTGAAATGAGCATAGTTTCTGACAAAGTATGCAAGAAACACATTGAGCTGATTTATTTTGCTAAAAATTAATTGGTGTGTGTTGTACTGACCATGACACATGGAGTCAGTTTCTCCTTCCTGTTTTGACTATAATGCCTTAGGATGGTGAAATCTGTTTTGAGGATGGGTTATCATAGACCCTCTGAATTGTTCCTTTCCCCATCAGTTTCATAAACAGGTCATACAAAGGCCTCCTTTTTTTTTTTAATTGGAACAACAGTGATTCAGCTTTCCATTCTTTCAGGTTTTTTTTTACAGTCTTCTCTGTACTTTTCCTGTCTCTCATTCTCACACCATTTTTTGAGTAGCCAATGCAAATGTGGTATTTCTACTTAATAAAAACAACCAAAAAGGGCCTTGTAGTGGTTTCACATTCACTAAATTTTGGTCTTGGTACTTACTCTTTCTGTGGGAGAAGACTAGGAGAAAAACAAAGCCGCCTCAACCTTAAAATTAACAAATAGTTTATTAACATACACTAAAAGAATAGAAAAGAAAAAAAGTTGGAAAAAAAACTTAAAACAGAATGAAACTTCAAAAACACTCTTCCCTCCCCTTACAAACTATTCACTTTCTTACAAAACAACATAAAGAGACAAAACTTGTAATTTTCAGTCAGTTTCACTATCTGACAATAGTCTTTCATCAATTCTTTAGGGGAAGAGTATCTCTTAGAGTCATGGATCCCACTGACAACTTAGAACAGTTCTCTTGGGGGTTTTAAACTGTCACAAAAACAACCGCCCAGAGAAACCTGCTTTTGTGACCCTCCCAGGAGCAGTTTCCCAAGCTGCTTCTGGGTCATGGGTCTTAGACTTTTGCATACTGGGGTGTCACCTTTTAAAGATGAATAACTCCAACGCAAAGGATTCTTCACTTCAAGGTACAGAGATATCTTCTCACTTCTTCACTGGCGCAGGGGGCGTCTCATCTTTGTCTCTGTTCAAGCATCTTATAGGATATTACTTAGTTCATCACAAACACCTTTGCTTAAATCCACACACAAATTAAACAATCATCTCTCCAAATGCATCTCTTTCTCCATGATTTAAAGGAATTACTTAAATATAGAGTTCATTTCCATGGCTCAAGTAAGAATAGAACAACCAACTCTTCAACCCTCTGTCCCAATAGTCTTTTCGCTCTTGCTTTACTGACTTCATCTTGTTGTTTTTTATGTTTACTCTGTCCTTTCTTACTCTCTTAGAGAAGGGCTAAGTTCTGGAAGCTTCATGTTGCTAAGAGAGAGTTAAATCTGCTCAGAGTCTTTGTCTCTCCCTCTGTAGCTCATGGTGTTAGATGTTAAAGGCCAGGCTGATGGGGGAGGAAGAACACACAGAAACATCAGAGATCGGAGCACTCAGGCAGTCCGGAATCACAAAAAAACCCAGGCAGGATCATAAACGCATTCTCAGCCCACCCCTCAGAGTAAATCGGGGTGGCTTCGGCCCAAATGGTGCCCATAGCTCTTATTAGGGCCTAGCAGAGATCTGTCCCTGCTCCAGAGAAGTTTGAAGAAAGTACCTGTTGCAAAACAGCAATCTCTCCTTCCCCCTTCTTCACCTGGAAGCCGATGGAATCCAGCCAGGCCTCAGGCCAGCTTCCCCCCGCCAGAAAGGGGGGAGCAAGCAGGCCCAGCTCGATGTTACCTGTCTCTCTCTGGCCAAAGGAAGAAGAAAAAGGACCCACCTACAGGAAATTCACGGGGTTTTATATGGTACTTCCCAGAGTCGCAGCCAACAATTTCAGTGGTCAGAATAGTTGTCAATATTCCAACTAACTCTCTGATAGGTCCCTGTCTCTTCTAAAGCAATTCCCAGGTCCTGACCTGGAGAACTATTCTACATTCTTCTATAACTAAAAAACCAAACTGTACTAACCCATGACAGGCCTTTATTCCTAAAACTTAGTCATCCCACTGCCTTTGATTTTGGCAACACAGTAGGTAAAGTTCAGTTATTAGCACAGATAAATTAACAAGCACAATCACATTATGTGGCTTCTGTGTAGGGTCAGGTTAGGTCCTCCTTGTGGTCCAGTTCAGAGGACTGCAAAGTGCTGAGAGCAGTGCTGACAGCAAAATGCCCTAAGGTGCATTGAAAAGAGCCAGTTGCTTTGGAAGAGGATTCTCAACTGCTGGCATCTTAAGGGCAGCTTTGTACCAGGCTTGGTGACATACATCTTGGTGTGTACTGAGACATCTTGGTGACTGTTTTCCTGGAAGTGAGTACCTCAGCTGGCTAATTGGAAGCTTACTTTTTTTTAAACCAAAAAAGAGTTTGATATATGTTATCAATGGGATATTGTGTAAACATGTAGTAGGAAGGAGGGAAACTCAGTTTAATTCCCTTTTTTATCCCAGGAAGCTGAGACTTAATGTTTCCAATAGAGTGAGCTGAGCTAGGCTGGTTGCAAGCAGAGGCTGGGCATGTATTTGGCCTTGGTTGAAACTATGCTTTTACAGCAACCAAGAATGAAAAAATAAGAGAGAAAATGAACCAATATGACTTTATAAGTCTGTAGTAGGAGTGCTTCTGTGGTTTTGGTCCTTACTCTCTGCATTTAAGTCCCATGTTACTCATAATGTTAGACAATTGATATTTGTTCCAGCAGAGGTCTCACTAATAAAACCAAAGATGTGATACTCTCACAAAGCTGTAAGGAAATTACCTGTGGTTTGTTCAGTATTTCTATTTTGTGCTGCTAAAGTTTTTATTTCTTCTTTTTGTTTGAAAAGTATATGTGAGTATATATGAAAATATATACACATGTACAGCTTTACCACATGTAATTAGAATCCTGACCTTTTGCTGTGAAAATGTAAGAAAAAAATCTATGTTTTTTGTTAATACCATTTTTTTCACTGAAATGTTATCTGTTAGTTCAGTTTAGTTTTCTTTTCCATCCCTCAGTGTATTCTCTTTCATCCTGCTGTGGCAGACTGTGCTGTTGTGGGCCAGGAGGATCATTTAAAAGGACATGTTCCATTTGCATTGTGTGTACTGCGACAAGGTGAGAACTCACTGATAACTGATGTTACTAACACTTGCAAAAGTCTCAGAAAAGATAAAGGATTTTACCTTCTTCACTAGGTATAAAGGCACAAGAGAGTAAGATTTTGAAAGAGATTGTTGAGCGAGTTCGGACCAACATTGGTCCAGTAGCAGCATTCCAGAAGGGGATGTTTGTGACACAGCTACCAAAAACACGCTCTGGCAAGATTCCACGTTCTGCTCTTTCTGCGCTCATCAGTGGAAAGCCATACAAGGTAGGCTTACAAGTTAGAGATGTTTGCTTCCATGATTTAGGGACACGTGCACATCCAAAGGCAGAACATGGTGGTTTTGACTGTTCTGTCCAGGACTTCAGTAGTACTTCATGATTTATTTCTATTGCAGATTATCCAAAAGATTTTCATGGTTCAGAGCTTTCCAGATACTTTTTTCTTGATTGCTTTTGAAGTATAAATTTAGAAGAATCTCTGAATGAAATTCTTATTTACTATTACATGCTACTGTATTCTTCCTTTTCAGATAACACCAACCATTGAAGATGCTAATGTGTTTAAACACATTGAAGAATTGCTAAAGAAAAATTAAATAATACATAATAATAAGCATTTCAGTTATTCAAGTATACAAAGAAGTTTTCTGTTTTGTTTTGTTTTTTTTAAGAATACCCCATTTTAAAAACAAGTGATGATTTGGGACTAAATGTTTTTACTGCAAAAAGATTACTGTATTCTTCACCATATTGCTAAAGCCACTGATGCATAGTAAAATCTCATGCTGTCAATATATGCTGGTTATTCAGATGGCTAAGAATTGCTAATAGAATTCATACATTGCTATAGTCTTAAAGGGAAGGAGTCATTGGATTATCCATTTTATATGGTGCCATGTATTTCAGTCTGTTGTTTTATAATGTGTCCAGTAATTTTTGTTTGGCTAAAACAGGTAAAGCATGAACAGAGGACAGCAAAAATTGGATTGTGAAAATTGTTGCAGACATAAATTGTTCTTACTTGTAAATTTAAGCTCTTTAGAGTCTAAGTCCTTTAGATTTTTCTAAAATTAAAAGTTTTAAGATTAGTACTCTTCATTCCATTTTCTTTATTACCTAAGTCTTTCTGCTGTAAATTAGATTTATATAATTATTTTGACAACTTTCTGAAGAGTTTTTTCTGTAAAATGATAAATAATTTCTGGCTTTTAAATCTGTGAAAATCCTAATTTGCCCACAGTAATATTGAGACAAACCCATGTATATTAAATAAAGGTAGGCATTTACCCTTTAGGATGTGGTGGTGGTTTTTTTTTTTTTGTTTGGTTGCTTTTTGTTTTGTTTGTTTGTTTGTTTGTTTGTTTTTTGGGGTGGCTTGTATCCCTTATGATAAGGACAATGAGAATGTGCTTTTGCTGCCACAATTAAACATTTTAGACTGAGATACATATAACAAAGAAATTTAGCAAATATGGATACTAAGCATTCAGACTCATTACAGGGTTCTCAAGAAGCCAGGGGATGGAGGGATGTACTTTTTACATACATTACTTCTCAAAACTGCAGATATTTAATTGAATAATAAATGTAAAAGTCCTTTTAAAAAGAGATGATCCCAGGAAACTATAAAAGCAGAGAAGTTGCTTTAACTCAGCTGTGCTTACCAGAAAAAGAAACAGTAAGTAACAGAAAATTCAGATGATGTTGTATAAGGGAGGTCCTCAAAATGATCCAGAAATACTCTTTATGTAGTGGTGGATAGAGGTAAGGATGATATCTCAGTGAAGAGATGAAATAAACCAACAGATTGATGTAGGAGCTAAAAGGTGATAGGTTCCACTTAACGTAAGCCGTATCCTGGTGGTACCTTGTGCCTGTGACACTTTTGTGGAGTTGGTGAGCTCTACCAGTTACATAAGAAATAAATGTCCATGAATTTTTTCACTAAGGACTGCAGACAGATGGGCCAGTCATGTTGAAACAGGTCATACAGTCATGCTAAAACAGCCCAGTCTGAGACTGTGCTGTCCTTGTTTCTTGCCAAATCATTGTATAAGGTACTCCCTCCCTCTAAGCTGTTTGGTTCAGTTGGAAATCACAACCTGAACAGGGAATAAGCATGCAAAGACTAAGTGAAGGCTAATGATGCTTTATGGTAGATATGCTAAATATACAGGTTGGAGATTTAAAAGTTGGAATTTTGCTCTTCAGAGATGCCCTTATAACTTTCTTGAAGTACTTCTTATAGAGGTGGCAGTTAATTTAAGATATTTTCTTCTGGAGGAATTATTCAAGTACAAAGGCTTTAACAGGGGGCACATGCCAAATAATGGACTGACTTGCAGAGACTTTTTCCTTTCCACAATGCTACAGCTTAGCAACCTGTGCTGAACAGTTACAGAGCAAGAGGGAATTCTTAGGAGTTGTCAGTGGTGTTTTTTGGGTTTTTTTTTTGTTTTTGTTTGTTTGTTTGTTTGTTTTTGTTTTGTTTTGTTTTTAAATCAGTGAAACACTACAAGGGTCTACCACAGAGAAACTGGCTCATTCACAACGTGTGTGGCCATTACTTTTACAACTGAAGGTAAGACGTTGCTCATGTTTGCTATCCTTACCTTTGCTGCAGCCATCATGTAATTACAAGAGCAGGGGAGGGGAACTAATTAGTGAGAGCAAAAACTCTCTATAGGAGAGTCTAAAATGCATGTAGGAGAAGAGAATTAATTTCCTAGATCTTGCATAATTTTGCCAATGATAACTCATGCTCCTACACCAGTTGATCCATTTGTAAGGATAAGTAAACTGCTTTCTAGTTTGAGTCTCTTCTTTAAGGAGGTGACAAAAACCCCACAAACCCCTGAACAGCATTAGTAATAGAAATTTAGGCATGCACTTGCATTTAACCCATGCCCTCTCTGAAGGGCTGTGGGCTTACATTTATATTAGCAAGAAAAATTATCTTTCTTCTGAACTGTTTATGAAGAGTTTCAATAGGTAACATTCTTAAGTTGTCTCCATGACAAAAATATTTGTAATAACTTCTATTTTCTTAGGAAGCCTAAGCATTTTTTTTTTTACTTCTGTTTTTAACAAAAAAATCTTGCAGGGATTTTTTTCTTTCTCTCTATTTTGGTAGGAGTCATTTCATATCAAGACTTGTATTTTAAAAGAGGACAGCATTCAGGTGTGCTCACTATACTGATACTGGTAATGCAGAGAACTCCAGAATTCCAGAATGCCAAATGTCTCATGCATCAACATTCAGAAAACCCAGAAAAAGAAAGGCCTTATTGCAGCAAATACAGCGTGGGGAAATTATTGTTTCATGGCCATTTTTTTTTTTTTTTTTTTTTCCCAGAGAAGCCTTTTGCTGAGAAACTGCATTTGCAGAATGCTTTGTCTTAGCCAAATTCAATAAAGAGAGGAGTAGTTACCCTTGTACATGGCTCTGCTGCTCCCCAGCAACCTGGATATACCATCAAGAAGAGCAAGACCATTAACGAGTGGTAGAACAGCAGTAATTTTCTTAATTTTGTTTTTAGAGAGGAGCAGCAAGTGGGTAGATTTGAATGGTCGTTGAACTACTGAATTTTTGGCTGGAAGAGGCAGATGTAGTAGTTATTCTCTGTGTACTGAGAGGGTTGGAGCCAAGTAGGAAACCTTTAGCACAGCCAGAGTTTCTAGCTGTAGAGGGTAGAGCTTCAGCTTGTGTGAGAGAGACAGGGATGAATTAGGAGACTTGATATGTTATCCTTAAATCAAAACTGAAGTCACAATAATACTGTTTTAAATTCTTCTGGTCTGTTTTCTTCCACTGTGAAATACATAATTTTTGCTTGCCGTACCCCTGGGGCAGGATAATTTCCACACTGGTCATAATATCTGACTCATTCTTTTCCCCAACACACTTCATTCCCCTTTGCCCCCTAAGTTTTAGTGGGGAGTGCAAAAGGAATTCTGGAAAACAAAAGCTGGTGTTTATGAGGAAATGTGTGTTCACACGATACTGCTGCCACTAACAGTGGCAGTGACAGTGTTTGCATTGCTTTACTTTGTGACATTCTGCACTAAAATATTCCAAAAGGAGACTGAGGGAGGAGACGAATGTTGGTCAAATCCAAGGAACTGTGTGTTCAAGAGCCCTGACTTTCTACAGCTGTGTGCTATAACTCTGCCCGCGCTTTGCACCCATCAGCAAGATCTGTGCTCCCTCTCGTGGCAGATTCTCACCAGTAACTCCATTGTAACTCATCCCTGTTAGGGCCAAAATGTGCTTATGCTTAGCTGTGAGAAGTATCTGGTTTCCAAACTTAATGCTACTATGTACCAAACTTAATAGATTTATGAACACAAATAGCACTGAATTCTTTTTTTATTGACATCAGGGGAGAAAAATCTTTCACCATCTGATTGACCGAAGTTTGCCAAATAAAAATAGACAAAACAAATGTTTATGTACGTGCAAATGTTGCAGATCAAACTGCTAAAAGAAATAACTAAAAGACAGGCTGTGAGCCAAGATCAAGCAGCAGAAAAATAGCAAATAGGTAAATGACTATTAAGTAGGTCTTACTTTGAAACTTCCCATTTAAACAAAGAATAAACAACAATAACACCACCAAATAAAGCCACATCAGGTAATATTTGCTCTTCTAAACTTTTATACACTATATATTAATCACTGTCTTTCTGTTATTTCCTCTGATAAAACTGACTTCTTGGAGTCTCAGGAAGGCCATCTTGGCTAAAAGCATAACGGTACATAGGAGCCTTTCTAATGCCCTGTTAGAATGAAGAAATGGTGGGGGTTGGCTTCTCTTATCTTTCTTTTTCTTTGCTGAATATATCTGGAAACAAGAATCTGATTTTATGCAAATATTATATTCACTTTTCCAATGCTGGCTGGTATTTGAAGATCCTGGAACAAAAAGGTGGCTCTTGGTAAAGCAAGATTCCTCTTGATCCGCAGGTAACATAGAAGAAAGTTTTTGTTTTTGTTGTACAAATCATGTTTTATTAAATTACTTTTTATTTTTTATAAACAGTTCTTCTGGGTTTGTTTGTTTTAAAGAGATGAGCCATCATGGTGCTTCTCTGTAGGTATCTAACATTTCCATTTTGTCTTTAGAGGTCCTTTTTGGCTTCAGTTCCAGGTTATGTCATTCATCGGAGGCAGGTGTTCAGCATTAAATATTGACAGATTTTTCTCAGTAGGAACATGTTGAAGCTTCTAACTCTGCTAAACATATTCATTTGACTGTTACAATCCAAAAAACTGTAAAAATGGTGGAATGGAAAGATACAAACAGTATTATTGACACTGTATTGTCAAATGTTTGCACTGACACCCCATGTACCATAGATTTTATTTTTAAAAAATCATATTTATATCCATTTACATAAGACTTACACATTTTAAAAGAAATACATACACAGTAAATACGTAAATGTCTAGTATTTTACAAGAAAACAGATGTAAAGATGAGTGGCTTCATTTGATAAAAGCTTTGGATGTGCACTACTGTCAAAATTTTGATGACAGATGCTGAGAGAAAAGGGGGAGATTGTTTTGTTTTTCTGTTTGTGGGGTGTGGTTTGTGGGGTTTTTTTGGTTTGGTGTTTTTTTGTGTGTGTGGGTGGTTTTTCTTTTTATTTTTTTTTTTTTTTTAATTTAGGTATTTTTTATTCTTGTTTTAATGTAACCAATACATCATATCTGAAAGGATCATTGTATCTGTTTGTATGATAAACCTCATTTGCTCTCTTCCCTATTAACCTGTTCTTGCAGAGAGTTTTAATGCTCTTTTCCTAAGTAGTCGTAGTGCACTTCAGGTAAAGTAGAAGAAAGAGATAACATCTAAGAGAAAAAAAAAAACATTAATTAGCAATAATCTATTATTCTAATTCAGTCTAAAGTGCAATGACAACAGAAAATACAGCACTAAGTAAGTTGTTTAGTAAATAAGTTACTAAAACATGGGGTTTGAGTATTTGTGGGAGGCATGCATTTGTTTAATTTTAGATCTGCAACATAATCTTACTAATAATTCATTTTAATCTTTTACTAATTGTTCTCAGTCAACATAGACTGCTGCTTATGTTCATTTTACAGTTGTTTTTCTGCTGTTTTGGTTCAGCACTGGGGTTAGTTTCCTGCATGTGGAGACCTTTGCCTGTTTGGCACAAGGTTAAACACACATTTTCAATTTACAGACCTTGCTGATGTACTTGGTGGTTCTTCTTCCTAGTTCACTGAAGCTTGACAGCATTTACCTTTCTCACCCTGATGGTTCCTTTGCTATGGAGCAGCTGCTTCCAGATCATCATTCTCCATTTGTCTTTACAAATCCTCTTTGGAACCCTTCATTGGTGAAGTACATAAATGATTTTGCCAAATCTCCTTTAGTATTTCATTAGAATAAAAGTTAAGGTAATATGTTCTATTGCTCCAACCTATGGCAAAAAATCTGTTCTGAATGACCCTTCTGACTTGGCAGTGACAAGTGTTTTAGAAGTTAAAAGTATTGGGAAACCTTGGATAATGTGAGTGCGAAATCCACTGGCTGTAAAGGCATTGCAGCTGCTCAACTAGGCCACCACATCTAGCCACCATAGCAGAAAGCTTGATGGGTCCCATGTGCTCTGTAGTAAATTTCTTTGCAACATTAAATGGCCAGCACTTAATTGTTCTTAATTAAGCAGCCTTAATTGTTCTTAAATTTCTGATATCAAGTGCACTAAAACAGGCCTGTGCAGAGTATGCTTATATAAATGTTCAAGAATGTCTGCTCATGGTTTCTGGCAGCCCATTGTGGTTTCAACAAATGTTCAAAAAAACCCACCTGAAATGCATTTTATAAGCACATGAATGGGACACAGCTGCTGTGAAGAAACACTATAAAGACACTGGAATGTTGTACCAAACTGATGTTGTTGGCATTAACTGTTTTGAAATACAAGCCTTTGATAATGTCTGTAAGAGAATGTCTCTTACTCTCCTAAGAGTAGCAGAATACAAGAATCTGCAGGCTGCTGTGATCATAGGCCACCTGCATTTGTTCCACATGCAATCTGTTTTCCAATTTCTTTTAGGCTTGCTCTTTTTACTATATAAAAAACTCCCTGATCTCGCTATTGTGCGGCAGCTTGTTCAGCTATCCCTCCCCTCTGCTGCTTAATTCCTGGTTCTGTGCATGCAGATACTTCACCAGAGTATCCCTGCTGCTGATGTAGGCTAGGCAAGATGATACAAAAACCTGGGTCTCAGTCTAAGCTGGATCTGAGAAATTTCAGGAGGCATGCTATAATGAATAATCTTCCCTTTTGTCCAAGTATCAATCAGCTCCTTCCATGAAGAACCTGTTACTCAGGAACTGTGCTGACAAAATTCTGAAGACACCTCTGTTGCCCTTCAATCTGTTATCCTCCTCTGTGTGCCATTTCTGTTTATGCATTCATTCTTGAGTTGCAGGCAATTTGTTTAAATTTGTAAGTTTGATATAATAGTGAAGGAAATATTTTCCCTTCATGGGTTTGGGTTTGTTTTCTTTGGGGGGAGGGGTGGGGTGTTGTTTTGATTTTCAATATAATGTACTGGAATCCAAAATTACTTCAAAAAACTAGCTTTCTGGTTTCTAACCTGCATGGCATTTTGAAATTGCCCTTACAAAAGGTGTATTTACTAAAGTTGTAGTTCACACCATCTTGTTCCTTCTCTAAAAGGATATGTGGTAAGTGAGAAGAGAAATTGTATAGTATTACTGTCACTTTACAGCATAGATGCAAATTTGATATCCTTATAGACAACTCAGACATTTAAGATTAGGATGTAATTAGCAGAATAGTGCACAAGCAGCAAGTACTGATGTGATACATGCCACTGACACTTGAAACACTGCTAATACTCCAATAGAAATTGAAGTTTACTTGTATAGCTTGTATCTTGATATACACATCTTTTTGCTCAAAATACATACCTTCCATACATACATAGTGCCAAAAAATTCTGCTACTTTATTTTGTTTGTGCTTTGCTACTTTTTGGACATTTTTTAATATAGTGGGAATAAATGGTTTGGATAATCTTGAATTAATTTTTGTTATCATATTAGTTTTCCATTCCTGCCTTTGTTGTGCTCTTCAAGCCTCACCTTGAGTGCCTGGCCTATTACTGTTGGCCTAAGAGACAGTTTGGTATTTGAACTTCCTGCTCATACTTTATTGCTTCCAAAACTGTGATTCTGGAGCACACAGGAGAAAAGGTTCATATCTCTGCCTTCAGTTTCTGCCACCACTGGGCACTGTGAGTCCTGTCACTGACTTTACTGATATAATACCATGCTCGAATCTATACATGCATTCACGTGAAAGGGTTTCCACAGTTTATGTGCTTGATCATCATCTTTGTAGAATCAGCTGTTAAACTTCGCTTTTTCAGAAAAACCAAACCAAACCCAAACAACAAATAACCACAGCCCCCCAGGCTTATTTTTTCAGGGGTGGCTCAAAAAGTTCCCTTTTTTACTAAGAGTAAGATTTTATACTCTTGCAATCTTTTGAAGATCTATGAAGTCAGGCTCATGTCATCAGGAGGGTCCTGAGCAATCTACTTTTCCCACTGTTAACATTTGCTATTCCTAAGCATTTTTTGAACCTACACAGAGTTAGTAAAATCTCAGTGGTCCCAAGTCTGTCCCAGTCTTGGGAATCAAAAAAGCAACAACTTGCTTGCACATCCTTGTATGTCTTGCCTACAATATGTAACAACTATTGAAACGTTTGATGCCTGATGAGGTTTTGGTGACATTCAAATATTTTTTTCAGCTGCCTTGCCACTCTCTAAGTAACTAAATGGAAACTGTTTTACTGAAAAAACACTAGCATAAAATGGTGCCATATTGATGTAAGTACTCGTCATATGTGTATTTTTTCCAGAATCTGGGATAAAATCAAATGACAACCCTAGCAAGTCCTTAGTTATGTCCTATGCTCCATGCTGGTTTGTGCTTGGATAATGTGGGGTGTAGTTCACAGATATAAAGAGCTTTCATGATGGCCCCTACAGAATACTCACAGCAATTCAGTGCTGGCTTCTTTGCTAGGCCTTGTCAGCATGAGTATGTCCGAACTGTTGAGCTGTCTAACCTCTGCAGTCGTGATGAAGTAACTGCAAATTGGGAAGGAAAGAAAAAAGGTAACAAACCAGAACCTCTTTAGAATCATCAGTAAAATATACCAGTCTGTCTACCGCTAGAAGGGTGGCTGTTAAATTGCTCTGTGGCTTTCTCTAACGTGATCTCGGCATGGTCTCAGCCCAGGACTTTTTCACAGCTGATTTGTTGGAATTTGTCTAAAGTGAATACAGTTTAAAATTCAGTTTTGTCTTTATTTTAAGTCCTAATGCTCTTACCTATCATGCTGTTTAAATACTATTGCGTTCTTACTGCTGGGAGATAGGAAGCCAAATCCTGGATGAAGATACAAGTCTTCAAAATTACTTCCCTTGAAGTCTACTGAGTTCAGTATACCCTTCTCAAGAATTAACTGTCTGGAAGACCTCAAAAACGTCACTAAATCTACCTTGTGCCTTAATTCCACATCTGTAAAATGGGAATATAATCTTTTACATCATACCATGACTAGAAGATGAAATCCGTTAATGTTTATAAGGTTCTTATATATATTACAGTAATGTGGGCTATGGAAATGCCATGGAAGCTAGGAGTCAATGGAATTCAGTGCTGCAATCAGTAAATAATTCCATCTGTAAGTGCAACTATAAAGTACTGTTTTAAAAGGTGACAAACTTTAATGGAATTTAGATGGCAATACTGTCATACCAAGTACATTATCAAGTTACAGGATGTGATCTCTACAAGTCAGTGTATTAAATTACTTTGAGATAAGATAGACCTAAATCCTGTCATGATGAAATAAATGGCAGTATTTTAAATGGGGCAGTCTGTGTGCTAAAATTTCTCAGAACTTCAGGCAGGTATACTTGGCTTTATCTTCTCTATACCTGAAGGAATAGCTGTGATGGGATTTCTTTCCTCTGCCTGCTCTCTTACAATGATTTTTAAATTTTATTTACTTTTAATAATGATCTGCTTCTTTATTTTCCACTCATTTCTGAGTTAGTGCATCTTTTCGAAAACAAAAGATTTCCAGAGAAAATTAAGACTCGTATGTAGTAACTCAATTAGTGACTGAATTTCAGCATTTGGTAACTACTCATCTGCTGGTGACTGTTAGCAACTTCAGTTGCTTCAGGTCAAGGCTAGGCCATTTAATTTGAAAGTAAGATAGGAAAATAAAGGTGATAGCCCTTTCTAATTGCATCCTTTAAAACACACTCCACCTGCTAGAGAGGCTAATAGGATGAAAAATTTGCTTAGATATTATATTCAATCTAAGCTGAAAGTAAGTAAATGAATTCCTGTCTTTCTGATGATTGTTTGTTTTACAGATGTAGGACAGTGAGATTATTTTATTTTATTTTATTTTATTTTATTTTATTTTATTTTATTTTATTTTATTTTATTTTATTTTATTTTAAATAAAGTCAGTCAGTCTGAAGCAAGCCTGAAAAAAGGGATAATATGCCAAGTCAGTACTTTTCCGTTCCCTGATTCAACTCTCCCAGACTCGGTGTCACCCTAGTTAAATGAACACAATTGTTATGCAAGACAGACGCGCATTAAAAGTCAATTTGGCATACTAGGACAAGTCTCATGCTTTCCAAGAGGAAGTGCAGAAATGAGCTCATACCATCACTTGCCATCTTCCGTGACTGCCCTGATGTGGTGGTGAGGCGGAACCCAGCTGGCAGCGTTTCTGACGCACCTGGCATCATGCTGATCCCATGAACCTCGCGTGGAGGGAACTGCCGTCGCCACGAGGGGCCGCGCCTGAAGTTTTTATCATCGCTCTGTCAACACAGAGTTGTATTTGATAAAACAAAGTGAAACTTTCTGAGTAACTATCCTGCTCTACCGCTGCCAAATCTATTCCAGTACTACCCTGCTCTCTTGCACTGCATTCAGTCACTGCAATGTGTTTGAGATATGCTTGTAAAAGTAAATGCTTTAGAAATATTAAATGCTGGGGTGGAAAACTCTTCTTAAATCTTTGGCTCAATATAGTCAAGGGGTTTAGTATCAGCTAAAATAGAACTTTCTTACACAGTTACAGAAAGTGGTTTGTTATTGCATTAGGAGGCTTACATAAAGTACTAAAAAAGGATGCAACACTCATGTGCATGCACAGAATTCATATGCCTCTGACATTTTCAGCAAGCCCTTAGAAGTTTTATCTCTTCTCTTGTGCAGAAGTCCAAGACTTAAAAGATTTTTGCACTGGACTCTTATGTTAAGATAAATAATTTCCATAGTTGGATTTGAGATTCTTCCCAGATAACTGCGTCAAATCACACTCCGTTAATATTGATTAACTTTGAAGAACTTTGAACAAGAAAAACAATAAAGAACAAACAAAAAAATCTAGTTTTTTTCTTTATTTTTAAAAAATATAAGTGTCCTAAAGAACAGACTGCACAGGCATCCCACCTACATACATCCCCCACCACCTACTCTGACCAGCAAAATTTCCACTCAATTCATCTTAAGGTAAGAGTGCAGTGTCAAATTTAGCATCCAAGATGACACAAATATGTTGCCAAACTGAGGTTACTTTAAAAACCTTGATGGGTATTCCTAATTTTTTTTTTTCTTTAAGCTGCAACTGACTATTTTTTACAATGTGAGAATTAACATGTCTCCATGCATTCAATTTAATTTAAATGTTTTACTGTTATATTTTATAAATACTGAAAATAAAATTAATTACTTCCTCAAGTCGTCTTTCAGTTCCTAGTGCTAAAAGGTTGTTGTATTCTCTCTCAAGGATCTGCCGTGCCTAGAGATACCAAAGTAAACAATTAAAATGGTTGAAGACAATTAAAAGGTAATACTGGGTACAGATTAACCAGAAGTAGCATAAGCAAACTTGCCTGTGTGTTTTGTGTTGGAATCTGTAATAATAAAGCTAAACTGCTGTAGTCAAAGTTTTCATCCAGTGCTATAAGTGAACCATGTACACCACTTTCTAGAATATTATTTGCATATTCTCGGAGGCCAATGGCTTGTATCCAGCGTATGACTCGATCATTGCTCCATACCAGCACATCTGTAAGGACATAACACCATAAGGTCAGTTTCAGGACACCTGATAACTCCCAAATTTTACAGGTGCATGAGTGCAGGTGTGCATGCACTGTGGATGTCTTACTGCTTTATTTCATACATGAGGAATGCCAGCACTATTTATATAGCTTTAGCACCTCCTATTAAAAAACTCTATGTGATTATCTTCAAGTAATAATGTTTCCAAAGGAGAAATCTGCTTCCAGAGGGCATCTCCAGAATGCAATTCCTCCCACTTCCTATATATACCTTTTCAATTTGTAGGCAAGGTTTTACAGTGCAAAGGCACAGGAGAAATATCCATCCCTCAAGGCTTCACTTGGGAGTTTTGTATTAAACATTTTGCGAAGTGTGTCCGCACCTATCATATACTGACATGCCATAAAGTAAAAGATTAGTTCACAATTTTAGAGAGAAACTATTTTTAGTACAGAAAGCTGGTAGATTTGTTAAGGTCCATACCAATTCTAAAGCTAAGGCAACAAAATGAGCTAGGAAACCATTTTGGGGGATTTGGCAATTCTGAAAAAGTATCCTGCCTTGCCTGTAAGATTAAAAAAAAAAAAAAGTTACTTATACTGATCTTTATAGTTTTAAGTGGGAGATACAATAGTGAGTTTTCTTTACTAAGTGATGAGGCTTCTTCCTGAACCTTTAGAAGTCCAACTGCTGTGGCTGTTTGGGGAGCAGGATTTCTCCATCGCCTGGCTGAGAGCATCTCACTTTTTGGGGTCAAGATCAGCTGAAACACGGTGGCAGGCAGAGACCAAATCCCACCTGGGATTAATGAATTCCCACCATGAATAACTGGCCAAGTCCTGACAAGCTGAAGGGGGCTATGAATTATTACCCTTGTCCTAGCAGGAACCAGCACTGAAGCCACACCAGAATTTGAGACCGATACCCAATTCCCTTATGTTGGTCTCCAGCTAGACCTATTTGGGCTGACTGGCGCTGATACCTGTACATCCAAGGCAAAGTCTTTGCATTAGTGCATGCCATCATCTGCCTTGAGCAAATGCACACTGTCACTGTAGCCCTTCGACTTT
Organism: Hirundo rustica; assembly: GCF_015227805.2. NCBI lineage: Eukaryota > Metazoa > Chordata > Aves > Passeriformes > Hirundinidae > Hirundo > Hirundo rustica. The sequence goes on from NC_053453.1 coordinate 40,771,634, forward strand.
TTTTTTTTTTTTTTTTTTTTTTTTTTTTTTTTTTTTTTTTTCAGCTCTTCTAATCAGTATTGTGCTTGAGAAGTGCTAACTGCTGTAGTCACAAGAGCTGGAAAAGCTCAAAGGAATCAAAGGATTCATTACTAATAGTTGGAAAAGACCCAGCCACCCTAACTGTTACATATAAAAAGAACCATACAGTGAGCCTGCAACTACTCTAGAGAGCTTTTCATGGGAAAAAATCTTCAGAATCAGCTGTGAAATCTTCTAATAAGGCCAGTGTTGTTAGGAACTATTCTTATGTACTGATAACTGCCTCAGTGGTCATCCCTCCAAGCAGCATTTTCTATGATACATTCTGACTTAAGAAATCAAAGGCAAAGGTTTTCAAAAGCTGGAGCATAGTGTTAGGGTCCTGAGTGCTCCCATTTTTTAGTGTTGCCCCCAGCACATCCCACTGAGCTGCACACTGTTTGGCCACCTGCTTCTGAGCCTGAAAGAGATCCATACCCAAAATTCAATTTAGCAAAATGTATGTGTCAAACCAGCATTCAGAATTGCAGCCCCAATTTAGCAACTGACTTAACTGTGCCTAATTTAAGGAGATAGGATTTTTTTCTGAAGAAAGATGGACTTATGTTAGTTTTGCTTAAAGCACATGCTTGAATGCTTTGCTAAAATGGCATGACAATGGGTTAACAGTGTCAAGTTTCAAAAGAAGAAACATTCCCAATATTCACTCCCAGAAACTATCACCTTTTATTTCATGCTGACTCATTTCTCTTCGCTTTTCCAGCTCTTTTCTATCATAATTCAACCTCTTTAAACACATGATTCCATACTGCAAGCTTGTTCTGTTATTTAAAGAGAAACATTTACAGAGTTAATAAAGATATTTGGAAGATTGGAATATATATATAGGTTGTATTTCCTGCATTTCACATGACGTGTTTCATAGTGCCCATGTAGGAAATCTTGAGAACCGAGGGAAGAGCAAAACCAGTAAAAAAACTCCAGAAAATTCAGGAATGAAATGGAAAAAACTCAAAATTAGTATGTTTGAATAACTATTTTAGCATAAGAAACCCAAAGCATTAAAAGCAGTATTCAGAAAAGATCGGCCCTTGTGAGCTGTGAAATGTTTTGTCAAATCAGGCTTTTAAAAAGTGACAAATCAGACAGTATATTAAAAAGAAATCCACTTCTTGTCACATAAACCTCATTCCCCCTAAAGTTTAAATGCCTTTATTTCCATTTTTCCAATTTTGCTTCCTAGCTATATCCCTATGTAACCCAACAACTGTCAAATTGCTTGTACTGTTAACAGTTTTTATGTGCTATTCACAATAGCTTTTCATTATTATGAGATCTCAGGGCTTTGAAGCTTAGTCTAACACTTTCTGACACTTCACACCACTTAAATTATTACTGTTTCTGTATTGTCAAGGGTCTATCGATATATTAATGGTTCCCTGCTTATTATGAAATTTATCTATACCAGTATCTTGGTTCTGAGACACATTATTGCAATGTGGTTGCTATTACTAAAGGAGTCTCTCTCAATTCAGATTTCTGAGTGTCAGATCTCTCTTTTCTGTATGTTTTTCCACACCAAAACAGCACAATGTGTTTTAATTCTGTGTAGCACTGAGCACTAGAGCAGACACATAAGCATTTTTATAGATGTAGTCTTCATGCCAACATACCGATGAAAACTATCCACCATTTTTAGGTGCACACGCAGATCTTTCTTTGTCAGGTGGTCTAACATCCTCGCATCTACCAGGCATTCCATAAAATAACTTCGGTACTGAGGTAAACCCAGACTAGGGAGCCATTCGTTACCTATCCATTCATGGTTCATATCACCATAAGCCAGGGTCTACAGAGAGAAGAAATGGAGAGGGGGAATAAATTCTTGAGTTTATTCAAGACTGCACCACACACTGAAAACAAAAAATGTCTAAAAGAAAAAAAAAATTTAAAAAGATACATTTAAAAAAATGATGTCTGAAAAAATTAGTAAATCTGGTTTTGCTTTGTCTTAACATTGAAAGAGGGAGCCACTATGAGATATTTGTTATGGATTTGTTTTTCCTGTTGCATCTTGTTTTCTTATGTAAGTTTTAAGGATTTTTTTTTTCAATTTTCAGTTTTAAATGAAAGCAAACTTGTTACACAATCAAAAAAATGTGTGTTTCATAATCTTACTTGCTTTCAATTGACCTTCTAGAATATTTAATGCCAAGCAAACCCGGAACTGTAAACTGGTAATACAAACATGGCTCCAGGGAATCCACTGAGGCTTGTTAGGGTTTGTGGGGAGAAGAATTTCATGTATAGGATCTAATGACACTTCATGGCTAGGCACCTAATGTTCTTTAGAAACTAAAAGTTAATTTCAGTTGTTTGGCACTCAAGCTTACATTTAAATGAGACATTCTCAGCTATGAACAGTTTAAACCTAAATCCATCATATGTAGAGCTCAAGAAATTAATTGAGAAAGGAGCAAACCAGGTTCCTCCTAGAAACTAGTACTCAGGCTTCATTGTTCAGTTAAAATTTCACTAGGGTGAGGAATGGACTATGTGAAAAAGCCATGCATATTGAACTATTTTTATATGAGTTGCCCTGTTAAGATGAAAAACAGATTTTTACATCTCACTGTGTATTACAAAACAGAACAGAGACTAATAAATTTCAAGATTTACACTTCTTCAACAGGATCATTTTCAATCCTAACATCTCTTTGATTTTGTTTTTAATGTCATAAGCTAATAACACAATTAAAGCCAGATAGATATATTATCTATGAGGGAAAATATACTCCCCTTGTCTCATTCTTGTGAGATTTTGAAGAGAAAATGAAATGTCATCAGTAAAGATAGCAAGATTGTGTAAGCATGCATATATTAGAGAGAAAAAAATTAAAAATTTAGCTAATTGACTGTTCTTACTAAATTATACAATACTTTGGTGTGACTTATGCAATTGTTCTAAAGAACCCCACATTTGGTGTCATTTTAGAAAAATTAACTCTCAAATTCATGGCATACTGAGTTGTCCTAGTCTGAAAAATGAGGAAAATACTCTCTAAAACTCTTAACACAGTTTTAGATGGGAGATAGAATATGTCTCTGGAATGTGGTAAATTTTTTTGTGAAAAAAAATTACAACATATGTACATCTTTCTGCTTTATCTAACAAAAGTGTCCAGAGAATATATTCTTTAAGAAGAACTCTAAAATATGTAAATCATAATTCAGTCATTGAGATATTGTCTCAGTATTCCAGTATGCATATTGATTCACCCAATTACATTATTATTAACTTTCAGCTTAAAAAAAGTAATGTGAAAGATCATACCTGAGCCCAACTGCCTTCTTCAGACTCTTTCTGTATTATCAGCAGGAAGCAATTAGTAAAGCAGGTAAAAAGACAGTAAAAATTAGTTATAAAAAGATGTGATTTTCATGTGAATGTTAATGAAAATATACACAAAGTTCACGAATAAAATAACTCTGGCCAGTGGAAATGTCCTGTGCTAAACTACGTAAAAAATTATATGACCAAAACCCAGAAAATGTAGCTGTGTTTTCAAGATAGAAAATCATTATATTTTTGTGAAAATTTATAGCATTATTTAAACAGTCTTCACATTTTCACAATTAAAAGACAAACATTTACTTTAAAATTTTGGACATTAATTATGTAGTTTTTTGTTTCTAGTTTGATTTTGAAACATCCACAATAAAAAGCTGTCTTCTTGAAAATATATTGTAAAGGAGATTTTTAGATAACATTTTTTATGGAAAAATTATATTTTTTTGGCTGGCCAGTTAAACAGGATCAACTATACTTCTTGTCAGTTCAGTGCGGTTATATTTGCATTCATCTTTACTGACAATAATAAAACTGGAAATAAGCTCAGTTAAAAAAAAATAGTGATAAGAACTGGCTTCCTTACTGCAGATGAGAAAATTTTAAACACTATAAGAAGCATAAACTTTGAAGAAATAATTCCTTATCGTATCAAAAGTCAGTTCCAGTACCTCTCCCACCATTTATGGATTGGACTGACTATAAAGTTTGCTGAACTGAAGAATTTTTTTTTCCAGAGATCTCACTGGAACATGGCATCATGTTTTATAAGCACCTTTATTGAGCTGTTATGATATAATGCTAGCAACCAAAACCTAAAATAACATATATTCCAGACTGAAAACAACAACAAAAAAGTCTTACTTTAGTGTTAAGGGAGAGGTTTGACAAAAATCAATAAATAAATTACTCTCCACGCACCTCAAATCAAAGATCATGAATACTCAAGCGTGGACAAGAAAGACTCAGAATTAATGAAAATAGGAAGTTGTATAAGGCAGCAGTCTCAGGCCTTATTTCTTTCTATGTCAGCAAATACAAAATACTGTCTAGAAGAAGAGGGAGTAGATTACAGGGGAAATGTTGCACCTGTAACCTGTGACAATTTCATTTCATTAAATGAGGTTTCACAGTGGCATTGAAACTATTATACACTCTTAAATCCAATACTGGTTTTAGGGTCAAACAATTTTTGTGATGGCAATACCACTTGTAATTTTTTTTTTTTTCTGAAAGATTATGTAATTGTTCTTTAAATTCAATTTCATTACTCCCTGCAGCTTTCTAATGGCATGCTTTGGAAAGCATCCTACACAAGATATGGCATCTGTGTTGAAGCAGGAACAGGCCTGTTCTCTTTTGAGCACTGAAATCATTTTAAGTAGAAGTGGAATGACTAACCGTTTTAGCTGGAGCAGCAAGATTTTCCATTTCTTCATGGGTCACCCAAACATTGCCTGAGGGCTACAGACAAGGCCCGAAGGGAGGCAAGTGGGATCCACATTAGGTAAGCAGTGGTAAAGAAGAAAGGCAACACCACTGTAAGTTAACAGCGCATCACCATCAGCACAACCACGTTCTTGCCTCTACCAAGCTGCAACTAGAGACAACTTTAGACAACTTGGTTTGTGTCTTTCATTAGCAGCTTCTGAACAGATGTGATAGAGCTAGACTAGAACAGATGGAAGAAATCCGGCAGAGCACTGCCACAAAGAAAAGAATAATAATTAAACCTGCATTTCATAAACAACTGGCAAATGCAACCTTTAGCTCACAGTTCTGTGTGGAGGTAAGCTTCAGCTCCCAGAGATTTTCCAGTCTAAAAATTCTGCACAAATCTCATGCTCATATTGTAATCTAAATAATGAATACTTCTACTATGTTTCTGTAAATCAAAAATGTCAAGATAATTCACTTCTAAAACTATTCATCCTCATCCTATTGTTTTTCATGAAATGTTTACTAGGACAATGAGGAGAGTCAGGGAGGGAGCATGGACGTGTGCTATGTTTTCTGTAGCTGTGAGATAAACTAACTCCTTTACTGAGAAAGAGGGGAAGCAGAAGGACTGGGGACTCAGAAATGCACATTCTAGGGCAGGGCAGCTTTGTGTACAGACAGTTACTCAGCAGAATTAAAAAAAACAAGGCAAAAGTATTCCCAATGCTTTTAGACTGAACATAATATTCTCTCACTTCATAAGTGTAAATGCTTTTATGCTTTGAAATATCCTCTTATACTTTTAAAATCAAAATTTTGTGTAGTAATTCAAACATCATATTGAGTCTTTACTGCTTGACTTTGGTAAGATCCATTGCAATTCAAAATATTACCATGGTAATGACAAACAAAACTGTTTTCAGGGAAGAAAGTATCAGACAGTGAACTACAATATTTAAAGAACATGAGCAATGTGAAGATAAAAGGGTAATCAATAGCAATATTAGTGCTGTTGCCCAGTTGCTTATGTAGCTCAGTGGTACCTCACAAAGGTATCTGAATTCTAATTTCCACCAGAAGATTCTCCATAAATTTAATGAAGACAACATACTATAAAACATAAATACTATTAACATTATCATCATTATTATTATTGCACTGCTAGTAGAAATATGAGCTACACTACTTGAGTAGTAGCCTTTGTCCTTCACTTCTATGCCTTGTTCACCATCTGATCAAGCCTCTTTTTTGTTACTCTCCATTGCTTCTTTCATTGCCATTACCATCAGCATATCTCAGCATTAAGAATTTCCCTTTGTTATCTTGTTTCTTTTTGTCCTCATCAGTTTGGCCTATTTTTCCTGCTTTTTATATATATCATATTCATTTTTACTCCCCCCTGATAATTTCCCCTTTCCTTTCAGATACGTATCTCTGTGTATCTTTACTTGCTCCCCTCCTTTCTGCCACCACTTTCTCTTCCTTCCTTACTGAATGCAGAGGAATGCAAATTACTCCGCTTCTGCTTTCCAGATGCTCCCCTCACACCTCTGATCACTGCTTCTCTTAAAGCATGAAGAACCTAAAGCCAGCTGACTTAGATAACATTTGAAAGGGTGCAAAAAGGGGGAATGGGAAAAAGACTCAAAAGAGCCATGTTCCTACATAACCTCTCCCAACACCTGCCTCCCCCCCACCCCAAAAAAAGAAATAAAGAACAAACAAACATGAAAGAGAAATGCAATCTGATTAGGCTAGTATAGATGATTTGAAGGGAGAGAAAGGCAAAAAATTAGGCGAAATTACAAATAGGATGCTCCATACTGATTTGGGTAACATCAAGGATAATCAAAAAAAATTACTTAAAAATATAAGAATATCTGATCAAAGAAAAACATCAGCAATCAACAATCAAGCAAGTGATGAACAGGTAGTTCTGAGTCTTTATTAAACAGTTCTCACTGATTGTGAAGTGTGTGTTACAGAGTCACTCTGGTACTACAAAAGTTTTTCTGCAGACTCCTGTAGGGTGAAGTGGAGAAGAAAAAGTTAGCTGAACAGGACTCACTGTTCTAGATGTTGGAGGTGCTGATGGACTTGTTAGTGATACCATCTCCTGGATTGCTAATCGGAGTTTTAGGCGATGAAGAGGATTGCTGATTCCAATTTCTCTTTGAATCTCAGTATCGGACAAAGCAGACATGATAGCTCCACTCTTCACATTGGCACGGCAGGCAGCGACATACCAGGCTGGCATCCCTAGCCAGAGCTGTCAAGAGAAAGGACCTTTCATTCAAAGCACTGCTTCATTTCTCAAATGAAATTGCAATCATAGAATATCCTGAGTTGGAAGGGAGCAGTTGGTATAATCAAGTCCAGCTCTTGGCTCTGCACAGAACAGCCTCAAGGATCATTTCATGTGGCAAGAGCATTGTCCAAAAGCATCTTAAACACTGTCAGACTTGGTGTCATGACCACTGATACTCAATTAGTTAATGAACAAAATTAAATAATTAATTGTCAGGACACCTATCTGTCTGAATAATCATGGTAACAAACACAAATGAGTGTGAACATCATAGTCTTTAATAAAACAAAATGGCTTCAGAACTTTGAAATTGCTATGATTTCATGTGAATTCTTTTTGTTTTTACTATAATCAGAATGTTAAAGCAAGTCATGCTTTGAACTATTTTTAGAGCTGCCTCCATCCCCTTGGCTACTCCTTTCCCAGGTTTTTAATGAACTAGTATAGGCCCAAGTCAGTGTTACTGCCTATCTGATAATCTTATGTACAGAAAACCATCTAGGAGGAATTAAGTAATTTTTTTCACTTTTGTACGAAAATGGCTTTCTCTTTTTTAACATGGTGTACTCAAAGGGTGCAATCTTATGCTTCTCAGCTTTTATTTTCTGAACAGAAATTATCAAGCCCAGTTCAAATAACCAAACTATCAGGGACTGATTTTACAGTAAATTTGGGAACAGTCTGGTATGGTGTCACATTCCCAGCTAGGAGTACTGGTTAGTAGGTGCAGCAAAATGTGAGCACAGCTCCACCACCTATGGATTTAGAACAGAAGATACGTACTTATATGCTTTTCCTCTCCTTGTGTTAGTCTTACTAACCGCAGCTAGCAACAGCCCCTTCCTTCACCACTTATTCTTTCCTTCTAAGAGGACTTACTAAGTGTGAATTTTTCTTGTTTTTTCTCAGCCTTCTCATTTTATGCTGCCTCATTAATATGACTTTCAGTGTCTACATCTCTTTTTTCCCAAAGGGGGTAATTTCATATCAGGGATACATACATGTGAGGTTTTTAATCATTGTATGATGTATACTATGCTTAGCAAGGCCTGTGAGAAGAACATAAGCAGAGAATGCCATTATCGCTGCGATTTTAGGGTAACATAGTGGAAAACAAAGACCTAGGTAGGTGCATCTCAAACAGGCCATCAGAATTAGCTGATTCCATTGTTGTTTGGTTTTGGTTGGTTTTTTTGTTGTTGTTGTTTTGGGTTTTTTGTTTGTTTGTTTTGTTTTGGGTTTTTTGTTTGTTTGGGTTTTTTGTTGTTTTTGTTTGTTTGTTTTTGTTTTGTTTTGTGTTTTTTGTGTGTTTTTTGTTTGTTTTTTGTTTGTTTTTGTTTTTGTTTTTTCCCTTAATAAATGCTTAATAAAAGAGGACACATGGTCAAGGAAATGAGGAAATTCACCAAAAATCTGGATAGCATGATAAATTGAAAGGACTTTCATTTAATTTGACACAGTAGGGGGAAGAAGTGTGTGGTTATTAAGAGATACTCTAAATGAGAAATATTTCCATAAAAGAAATTTTAGGTCACTTTTATGTCACAGGGAAAACAGACTTGACTGTTAGGTTGCAAAAGGCTCAGTCAGGCTTTGAGTCCTGAAGTATCACAGAGGTTGAGAAATGACTGCATTGTGTTTGACTGTTTTGTGTAGTCCTTCCCAATGATGGGATTAGACACTACCCTCCATCCAATGCTAATCTGAACCTTAAAAACATTATCTGATTGCAAAAAACTGTCACAAAATACAAAGTTTCATTAAAGAAAAAAAAAAAGAAAATCAAAAATTATGTAGATAACACCCAGCTGCACTTAAATGGCAATGAGAAAACCTTGCATAGCTTTAAAATGTATTTCATCACCTCATTTATTTTCACTTTTTTTTTCACACATGCTCTTGAAAAGCAGAAAAGCAAGAACACTAGGAGCTATTCACCCTGCAGAAATAAATCAAACTGTTTGCTGCTCATTAGGTAAATTATTTCTTTAATGAAACAAGTAAATTCTTCAACAAAATATCTGTCTAGCAGAAATTGATGTTAGATGAACAGTCTCTAAAAAGAGAACACAGAAATCATTCCAGACAGAAAACTCAGATATCAAGATCTATATCCTTTTCCAGAATTAATTAAGAGAATACAAATGTCTTAAAATATTTTTCAACTATGTCTGTGCTACATACAGACAACAAGAATAAATGCTAAGGCTGAAAAGCCCTGTTAAGTTTGAAAACGTCACAATATACTTCTTAAATTTGAGTATTTTTCTCCTTTAATATTTACTTTAGTCTTTAGTTGAAGTGACACATATTTTTATTTAGGAGAGTAGGAAACTCACAGTGTCCATCTGCTGACTGAATGCAGGGATGCTCACTGAGTAAACATGCTACTCCTACCTTCGTATCTTTTTATCATCGGCATTCAACCTGCACTGACTACTGCAACATAAACTTCCTTTTGAGCTCTCCTGTGCTACTGTCATCATATTCCCCAAGAACTTCATAGATCCTGATTCCTCTTTACAGGCCCTCTCTTAGACATTGGGAAGCATATCCTATTTTTCAGAAAAGAATCAAGGGAAAAATAATAAGCCTTAACTTGTCAAAAACTGCTCGAAACTGCAGATCACCTTGAAAGACGATGGTATTGGTATTCAGAAATTATAGTCCTGTCCTATTCATGTCTCCAGCAAATCAGCCTTTACTGCAATACTAAACATTTCTGACTGATACAAATCTGGTTACAGAACTCTTAAATTCATATGAAAAAGTAAACTAGTGGCCAAATTAAGGATTCTTCCATATTAACAGAGATTATATTTTCCAAGATCATATAGAAATGCTTGTACTGACTTACTGCAGTTTTCATTTTGTCTTTTTCGTTAGGCACCTTCAGCAATTTCCATGTGAGGCAGAAATTTTGTGGACATTAGCTGCTCTCATTTCTCACCTTTAATTTATTCAGCAGCATATTTTTGTCAAAGGTTTGGAGAGGGGTCTTTTTTTCTATTGAAGAGACAAACTTTAAAAGGTCTAACTGATGATCAATGGATGATAGCTACAGCAGGCAGGAGAAAAGTTGTGAATAGGTAGAGATGCTTGGTATAGTAAGGAATAGACATTTGTTCTTTGAGCCAACAAAGAGTTTGTATGTGCACTGAAGTGTTACAGCCATGCCATGTAAAAGTGACTGTGGAACATTCTTACTTTCTGCCTTCTTTTCACCTCAGCATGTGTAAGTTTGTTTTGAGTAGTTTCTTCACCTAAAACTTTGTCAAAATTGATGACAGCTCTGCTAAATGTTTTTTCACCTAAAACATTCATTGATTACTTTGTCAAAATTGATGACAGCTCTGCTGAATGTTTTTTCTTCATTTCCAAAACCCATTCATTTAGTTCCTCCAAATAAAGGACAGGTCTTTGAACCTGGATCTCACACTGCAGGTGAAAATGGACAGAGAACACTTTTTTCCTATTATGTTTTTAAAATGCAGAAAGTCACAAATTCTTTACATTTATTTAAAATCAGCACATCATTCTACATAAAAATGTTTGTGGAGTTCCTACACATGTAGAGACTGAGTAATTAAAATATTTTAAAACTGTGAAATTCAAGTGCATTTCTGGTCCTTATCCCACTGTGTAATTCTGTTTTACTTTTTTCAGCTCTAGTCTCTAATTTACACCATCCCTAGTCAAAACCTACGTAGTGCTAACAGCACAGCACACGGGAAGAGAGGAAGAGGCTGTAACAGTCTCTTTTAAGATTGGTAAGGACAAGTATAGAGAAGCAGTCTACAAATGTGACTCTCATTTTCAAGTTATGGCCAACACTTACCTCCAGCCAGGCAACCACTGTTGGTCCATCCCATTGCGCAAAAGGCAAACCTTTTCTCCGAGCCTCTTCCAGAAGTTCATGTCTAAAAGTGGATCAAGAAATGGTAGAAATGTGGAGCTATGTGTTGCATAGATGCAACTCTGCCTTTTTGTGAAGGGTAATAACAGTGAAGCACAATGACAGGCATAGAAAAAGCACAGAACACACCAGTTAACAATACAGCTGTTTCTCCTGTTGACTGTACTCTCAATCTATTCCCAGTTCTTCATTTTTCCTGACACCTTTTTAAACATCTAACAGAAAACGGTTTCTCTCTCTTCTTTAGCCAAAGCAATAAAAGAATTGGTATACCCTATAATAAAGGGGTATCAAAACAGACATTAGTGAAGAGAAAACTGAGACTAACTTACTCTGGTCTGGTAATGACTCAGTAAGGCCCAGAACTAGTAACTTCTAGACATGAACTAAGCATGGATGTAATGCATCTGGATCTGAGAGGTGTTTGTATTTGAAACACTAAGCCAGCTGTACCAGCTATGCACAATGCTAGGGTATGTGGAGTGCAGCTATTCTGTACCTTAAATATACCTCCTGTGGCTATTCAAAAATTGATTGTATCTTTAGCAGTTCCATGTTTGGATCTTTTAAATTATTGATTACATAAAAAAGAATTCTACATGGTTTACTGATATATATATATATTTATAGTTACAGAATTGATGTGATTTCTCAATTTTTTACATACATATAGATGTATCTCTATAGAATTGATCAAATACCAATTGAGTTCCCATATCTACAATTTTTCTGGACTACAACTGGTGTATATATAACACATAATTCTCAAAGCTTAACTGATACTTTTAATATGGCTGCATGAAATATTTGGTATAGTTATGTGTAAACCAGTCAGTTAGACTACCAGGAAAATGCTCTATAGTAAACCATTCAGCTGTTTCACCAGACATTTCCACTGTGGTGATGACATTGAAAAAGCAGTCCTTCAAATGTCTTTTTTTGCTGGTATTTAACAACATGTTTTCAGCTGCCTCCTACTGACCAAAACACAAAAGACTGCTTCCTGCAACAAGCTGTAGTGAAAAACAAATTAGACAAGGACTATGCTAATTTAGTATTAAAATGTGTTTACATTCCCCAAAAAACGTTAGAAAATCTTGGAATTATGGCTTCAATTTTGTTCTGTCTTCCTTTATTACTACAGCCTTTGTGGTTCAGTTATCCCTCAACAATTTTTCAGTGCCTTAGCAGCCTTTCAAACAAAATCACAGCAGATAAAAGCAATGGAGTGATCTTATTTGTAAGGATCCTTGTCCTTTGGGGATTTTGGCATTGCCAAGAAGCCACACTGAGAGAATTTGGCTCTAGCAGAAAACGGAAGTCAAATGAGAGATGTTGCATTCAGTTCTAAATCCCTGGCTCTGAGTATTTACTGGCTTTACTTTCTGAGTTTATGCTGTAGCAATACATAACATTAAAATACTTGGCAGTATTACTGAAGTTGATCTAGCTTCTCCTCCCACACTGCCTTTGCAGCAACCTTTCCTTTGTCACTCAGATATCCAAAGCTGCTGTAGAGCTATCCTTGATTTCTGTGGAAGCAAAACCATCAAGTAAAATGAGAAGCTGCTCCCTGGGTACACAAACCCACATTACCATCAGCAGCAGAATGGGGATGCAGGAATGCCTTATTCCCAGGGACCCAAGTAGTGAATGCCTATAAAAAAGTATTCACCTGCCTGCTTAGGAGAGCAGAATTAAGGCATAGCCAGACATGGCCACATCCCAGCTACCTGTGGATGAGGTACCTGGGTTGCAGCCTTCCATCAGGGTTGGTTCTGCAGGTACTACAGCAGTGCTGGACCTCCCTCAGATACTACAACAGGGTTGCAGTACACCTGCTGCTACCGGGTCTGAGAGCTGGCACAGCCATCCTTAGGGGAAGACAAACTTGCAGGAATGCCCCTGCCTCACCTGGCCACTTTTGGTGTCCCATGGCAGAGCATGGACTACACAAAACCCTGTACAATGTGCTCCTTCCCTACAACCAGTCCAAGCCTGGGGAGCAGCCCCTTCTGCATCTGGAAGTCCCATGGAGACACCATTTCAAGAGGAATCCGATCCCAGAGTTTCCTTTATCTGGGCTATTCTCTTCAATTATGCCAGCTGAAAGAGCAGGGCTGGCTAACATGCTAAGTAGAAAATGAAATAATGGCTTTGAGAGCCACTGGCCCTCCTTGCTTGTGTTGGTCTCCTGCTCCAAGCAGGAGAGCATCAGCACCTGCGCTACAAGGAGGTGGGGAGGAAGTATTGGCTTCTTGGATCAGGTATTAAAACTCTGTGTGGCTTCAGGAACTAAGATGCCTGAAGAAGAGGCACTGGCACTTTAAGGTCTCACTTCCATGAAAAACTCAGTTCCTTTATACTGGAATTACAAAGTACATATTTATAGGGAGTCTTCTGCAGCTTCACAATGTTTGTACCAGCTGGAGGCTTGGTGTCGAGGTTTAGAATTATTGCAGTGATTCTCAAACCAATACATCTCCCAGAGTGGGAAAGCACTTCTGTTACTTCAGAGGCAGCCTGGCTCACAGAGCTAAAGGAAAACAGAGCTGTGGTTGTTGATTTAGGCTGAAGAAAATGGGGCCAGACCAGAAATGAGATGCCATAAATATGTGTGTATATATATGCACTATAGCCAAAGCCTTCACTTTGATAAACGTAATCCAAAAGGCCTTTGCATGTAGAAGGAAAATGCTCTGAGTTGAAAATATTTTTAGCATAAAGTTAAAAATCCTGTACTTCAACATGCACATGGAATACAGCCATCATAAGGGTTGTGCCTCACTCACTGATGCAGAAAAATAGTCTAAAGACTTTTATAATATTTTGTTCCCTTATTCTTCTGAATGTAATGCTTCAAAACTTCTAATTCCTTCCTCAGATGATTCTTATAAACAGCAATGCAATATTAAAGTTTATTGAAATTATAATTTACTTTTGGAATGTTAGTCTTTGACTACTTAATACAAACTAGGAGATCTGTAAAACCTGAACCTTCAATTTATAAGCCATAAACTAAACCAAGAATTTCTATTTTTTGACTAAGAGGTATATATTTTGGTTGGCAGTCAGTGAAAACTCAAATTAATGGTGTGTTTTGGGTTTTTTATGGTAATATGAATTAGCACTATAGAATAAAAAATCCACTCTTTCCCAAAGTTAAAAGTATCACATAGGAAAAAATATGCACTGTTTTGACCAATTCTGTAAATCACCTGAAAAATGAATCCAGGGACCTGCCTGTTTGGAATAGAAAACAATATCTTAGACTGGACAGGATGTTGTCTACAGTTGTCCTTATGGGATAGTCACTGGCTTCCTGAAAACAGAAGAACCCCAAAGTGAATATTGGTAACTGCAGTTCAATTTTCTTTGCAAAAATATACACTTGATCACAGGAGGAAGAAGAGACAAATACCCTAGAGATTATCAATCCCTCTTCCATTCCTTACAAATACAGGGTTTAGGGGATCATGAAAAGCAGGATACAGCCAGTCTAATTTAGACGGTTCTTTGCAAGGGAACTGGGGATTTTCCTCTCCTCAGACTTTGTCGGAAGAGTACTACATGCTACAGTGTGTCCATGTTGCATTGGCAAGGAGGAAGGGAATTAAAATGCAATTATTTCCATGCTTGCTTAGGTTTTTGGCAGCATATGCAAACAAGCTGATAAGGAAAAATTTATATTAATTAGGCATTACTAGAAGTGCCATTATTTTACAGATAGGGCTTTAAACCACTGACTACCACTGGAATGAATTCCAAATTAAAGCTATATTTTAAAGATAACTTTATTACTGCTGAAGAATGAAATCCGCTTCCTGGAGATATGGGGGGAGTAACTGGACTATGCTATATAAAATATATCCTTACTCTGAGCCTGCTTTTGTAAAGTCTGGAAATCTCATGAACATCAACTGTTTAATATCCATCCAAAATTTGAGAAAAACTTCTGTGTGTTTTAGGGAGTGCCTCATTAAGTGGGCTGATTTTTATCAAAGGCAGTAAAGAAAAATCACATAATGTCAAGTTGTGTTGTGGAGTTGTGTGTTGGAGAAGCAGAGTTGCCACCCTAGCACTGACTTCTGATGTTTAATTTTCCCAAAATGACTTGCTAAACTTAACCCTGGGCTGTTTGCCTCAGCTCCATTTGTCTGTGAGCCAGGTACAACTAACTGCCCAGATCAACGTGAAAACCTGAGAGCACAGCTGTTTCATAACACGGGCACTTATGGAGAGGTACATGGAAGCAATAGGAAGGCAGAAATAATGAGTGAAATTATGTTATTATCCCGCAAATCTATTTCACATGTATTCTCTCGCGTACCAGGGAAATTCTAGCTCTGTATCAGCAGTTGTCATCAATTCATTGCATAAAGCCCGAACTTTACTAAAAACACTAATAATCTTTATATAGAATTTGTGTAGGAAGTTAATGCTGTCTTGACTTAAAGTGTGTCATTCACAGGCATTCAATTTTCTTAATGAAGACAAGGCTGCCCCCCATGAAGCAAACAAGCAATGACAGCTTAGAATTTCTAGCACACATAATGCAAGCACTCTGTGCAACACATGATGTCCAGACATTGTCTTGATGAAATTTAAACAATATTTCAGCACAGATCTTCACATTTCTACCAGTAATAGGATTTACTCTGATATCTAATAGGGTTCACATGAAAGGACCTCAGGGGTATTATAATGCATAAAATACATAATGTCTCTTAATTAAAACAAAATCAATCATAAATGCGAGATAAATTGAAAAGGAGGCACAGTGAAGTCAAGAGCCAGATCACGTTTATAAAACACAAGCAGAATTGATTTTAAAAATTGTCTAATGGGTAATTTAGACTGTGAAATGGCTTTTAGTCACAGACATTTTCTCAAACAGAAAACAGATTGAAGTTTTCACCTAGCAGGTCCTCTGATTATTAACTGGCATTATTATGATTATTATTATCATCAATATTAAAATGTTGCATTTAAAACAAAGTACTGTATGTGATAGCTTTCCAAAAGAGAACCAGACAGAAAAGATAGACCAAATATGCTGCATTTATCTGAGTAATCCTATGATTTCAAGGTATGATTAAACACATCTGCCGCTAGAAATCTAACATGCATTAAAAGTCTGAAAAAACTAGGAGACAAGATTTCTAATGAATGAAACTGGATTTTGATTTTATCCTTTATATTGTCATTTGCTAAATATTTAAGGCACGCCAGAATCCTGTGACTCAGGATATTGCATGAAAAAATAAGAGTTGAATTTTTGTAAGTTAATAATATCTAATAAAAATAACAAGTTACATTTTATAGATATGTATTTTCTGCAAGATTATAAATGGATTTAAAGTAGGAAGTGGAGTGGGAGGTTGGGGAGAGACTCAAGACTTCATATTGCCAGACAATGCAGATTTAATTCAAACTGAAAGGATCCAACTGACTTAAAGACTTCACTAACTAAAAACCATGCCAGATCCTGTTTGAACTTTGACACATAAGTGATCTGGAATTTAAATTATTTGAAATCTTCATTCTCCTTTTTGATATCAAGTATCAGGTCAGACTGGAAACAATGACCAAAATTCAATTTCCAATGTTTTACAAAATGTTTTGTATTCAACTTTAAGAAGTTTTCAGAAAAAAAAAAAAAAAAAAAAAAAAAGACTGAAATACAGAAATCAAGGTGCCACTAATAAATAGAATGTTTTAAAATCTATAAAATAAGGAAGTATAAATTTCACTGTATCCCAGATAACACAGAGTAACAGTGCTGTGTCAGGTGTACAATTACGCTGCATGTAAACTGAAGGGTATTCTTTTTTACTGATGATATTTGTTCAGCTAGGTGAAGCTCGTTCAGGAATGGTTAAGACAGCCCTAACAAATAGAGCTTCAGAGGGCTAGTGTTAAAACCCAAATATACTTGTATAATACATAGTCTTGCAATCTTGTGTGTATTGTACTGTATTAGAGACCCTCAGTGTTCCCAGGCTGACCAAATGTTATCAAATCTATTTATATAAAGCAATTTCATAACCACATATTCTAAATTAATGTGGTAACCCTTATTCTCTAAGTTTTGTACACTTTCACCCCCTGAAATTTCCTCCTTAAGTCTGCAAATTCTTATTCAAGAAGAAATAGCATTTCTACAATAGATCAAAGAAGAGATGAAGATTGGGTTAACAATTACAAAAACCAAAACAAACAAGAAAATGAACTGGTGAAAAAGAAAACAGTGAAATTATATGCACAAATAAAATATTTTTGCATATATGTTTGCTTTGAAACAGCATGAGGGTTCAAACAGAAAAATAAAATTGTGTACTCTGTGAGTCTTCTGTGATTTAATTAAACAGAATTTATGCCTTAACGGCATTTGTTAAACTCATATTTTTTCACCGACTTTAACTGTCGAATGTCTTTGTGACTATGGACTTTAGACCTCACAAAATATGTTTATTTTTTTTAAAAAAGACAGAAGTTATCTCCAAGTAGTTAACTCATTCTGTTATGCACTTCAGGAGCAAGTGCTGACATATGCTTTGACATAACTTTCAAAGTTCACTGTTATTCTGAATACTTTGAAAACTTTCAATTTTTGCAGGTATTCAGTTGTCTGCATGGATTTGTTACATAAGCTTCATGGAAAAACAAAAAAAGTAGGAATAAAACATATAAAATAAGCATGGTGCTGAAGAATAATATATTCAGCAGCCATGACATTTTAACTTACCCAGATATGCTTTTCATGAGATGAAGAGATATGAATGGGGAAAAAAAAAGCACATAAATGTTAATGAACGTATAATAGCCCATAAAAAATAAATAGTATGGTAGATAAAATAATATCACCATTTATAATAACTACAGAAATCTTTGTAACTGGTCTTTCAATGCTTTAGAAAACTTAAGTGCTCTTGTGAGGAACAGATTAAATTGTCAAAACGAGATTTTCATTAAACTCATGTTGGCTATTTATCAGGTACCACTCAGCACAGCAGATCTTCCATCTACAATACATATTCATGCCAAAGACCTGTAAACACAGCAAATGTGGAGCAGGCTTTCAAATGAAAGATTTTTGCTTAGATTTGAATAATTTCATAAGGGTTTTTGTGTAACCCCAAAAATCTTGATTTGATTTAACCAAATGATCATAGATACACAGTAAAATTGAATGGACTACAAACCAAGGTTTACTTTTTTATGTGCACTTTTATATTTTAGCAAAATATCTCATAAATTACCTAGAATTGGCTGTAAAATTTGATTTGGTTTTTGTTTGTTTGTTTTTAAAATGAAGACTTAATGCACATAAGTGCCTAATATTTTCAATGGATATTTATTCCTGGAAGTATTTTAATTTCAGCAGTAATACACTAGATCAGTAGCTGGTATGAATGATTCACCCTCTAGGTAACCTACTATTGCCAACATACAGTACAGTATATGGAGGAGAAAGTAGAATGTCATTGCTGATAATAAACTTTCTACATCATCCATTAATTGCCATCATAAAAAAGAAAATTATAGGCCTGAATGAAACCCAGATACCTCAAAATATTACATTTCTGTTAACAAATTATTCACAGAGATCTTGAAATGCTTGGTAGGTATACTTGTAATAAAAGTGAGATGAAAAACCTTTGCTGTGATTGACTAAGAGGTTGCAGACATTTCAGTCAGTTTAGAAGGGCACTGTTTTTGAGGATTTAAATTTTATTTTCGTGTGTGAAAGATCAGCAGAACAGCTGGGAGAGAGGAGAGAAAGTGAGACATAGAAAAGTAGATGGAAACAAATGACAAATTTATACACAGAAAATTTAAGACAGGAAGATTAAGGAAAGGAAGCACAACAAAGTTATGTAATATAAGTAAAATACTAGAGAACTATTAAAAAATTACCAAATCTGAAGGAAGTAGCACTAGAATTTAATATGCATTCATGAGTCATACTCATTTTCCACTGAGCTAATTGTATAGACTGACGTGATCACCTTTGCTGAAAAAGCTTTTAATTTTGAGCCTTCTGGAGTATATTGAACCAGAACTGCTGCTTGTCACATTTTCTACTGAGTACTCCTTTGGGTATGTGTAGACAGAAACAGGGGGATTGACTGGAATGAAAGTAATTTTCCTGCAGTTTTAATGAGCTGGCAGTTTTCAGTCACTTGGGGATAATTTACAGGACCTGAAGGCCATGATAAGAGTAGAAGATCAAGGGACATTCCATCATTTCCTGAGCATCTTGTTGGAGAATAATAAAATACATTAGGGAAAAATGGATTTTTAATTCTAGGTTTTACCTTTAGGGTATTTTTATGGGTGTTTGTTGTTGTTGTTGTTTTTAGACAAGAAATTTATCACCATTTTATTACATTTTCCTTAGACATATATTAATATGAAAGTTAGACTTTTTTTACTGTGCTGTGTTTTACCCAATCTTCCTTTAAATCCTAATTCTACAGTTAATCTGATAGGATACTTACATCTGCTGGAGAGAGTTGTTTAGAAAGCCAGCTGCACGCATCAGGGTATAAGCTTATATTTATCCAGAACTTCCAAATTGCAATGGATAATCTCATATATGTAGATAAGATAGGGAGGGACTAGAGTCTTGGGAGTTTATGTTTGATTAAAAAATTGCAGTATTCTGATACATCTTTTATGAGGAAGAGAATTTTAAAATCTTGGCAAAAGATAAAAATATTATTTTAAAAGCATTATTAAAATTATTTTAGAAATATAAGTTAGAGATGGAATAAAATATGTTGTATCATGTTTTCCATCATCAGAATAATCTAAGTAAGGTTTAATAATCCTCTGCAAAATAAATACCCATTTATCTTTACATTTGCAGAGCTAAAAAGGCTCCAAGTAACATTGTAAGAGCAAGACACGCTTTTAATATTGCAAAAGCTTTGATTCAACTGATGATTTGAAAGTGTTCCAGTTAAAATATTTGCTAAAGGGATTAAGTTTAATAATAAAGTTCATCTTTATGTGTCTCAAAGACTAGACACTGGTCCAGCCAAGAGAAAACTACACTGCACACAGCAGACAATCCTAAACTGTGTATCAGAACACTGGACACCTCCTTCCTTCACCAGAATGAGGAAACAGAAACACATTTTGCTAGAAAGGGAGGAAAAACTAAAGATCAGTCTAAAAGTTACTAACAACATCAAGCAGTTTTTCACAGATGAGGTAGGAAGGAATGAAATTAAATGCAAAACTTGAATTTTGCTGAAGATTCAGAAAATAAAAGATTGAGGGTGAAAAAGGCATATTCTTAAGAGCTAAATCAAAGAATAAATAGCATATGTTTAAGATACAATGTTGTTTAATGAGCATTAAGCATATAGGAACATTAGGTGGATGGCACAGAAAAACACCCTAATTAATCCAATTGTATTCATTTTTCTAAAATGTGTGCAATTAAAAAAAAATTAGAAACAGCTATCTGCGTAATGCAGAGGACAGAAATTATTAGTAGTCACAAATACACTATATTAAATTCAAATTACACACATGAAACCTAATTAATTAACTTAATTAAAAGGGCATCATGGGGATTCAAAAGCAATTACATGATAATCGCAGTGTTTCAAACAAAATTGTCCACAATATTCCACAAGATAGATACTTTTTCAAATTGCCTATTGACAGAGATCTAAAACTTGGATTTGCCCATTAAAAAATATCTGTTTATCAAATGAACTTATTGACATTTATTTTTTTTTTTTTCTCTAAGCAGAAAGAGAGTCAAACCAACGTGCTCTTCTGTTCATAGATGTTCCTGCTGTTTAACACGTACATCACAGTAGCCAGCTGAGACTTAACAGCGATACAATTCACTCTGGAAAGTTCATTATAAGGCTATGAATACCAAGAATTTCCTTTTACACCATAATTTTACATATGAGAATTGCTCAGGTCTTGACTTTACAAGCGTTTATTCATGTATGTAAGCACATGGACGTGTCCTGGAACATCAAGGCTCTTCTGCAATGCCCTTGAAGCCAGGAAGCTGTATCTAGCAAACAAATTCCTGTAGCTGTGCAGTAAATCCCCCCCAAACCAGGTTCTTGGGAAAGAATGGTTCATTTTGACTTTCTTTGGAATATATAAACTTCACATTCTAAGCTTGTTTTGGAAATACGGAATTAATAGATTCTTCTCCAGAGTCAACTCAAACAAGACTGAAGAAAAATGTCAGGCTAAAGCACAGCTCTTGACTCATATTAATAAACTGGGGGGATTTATAAGCTTCTGGATTGAATCCTGCTATCATGATCCAGAATAGCTGGCTTGCATGTGAAATATTTTTCAGGAATTTTTAAAATAATTTGTACAAAATATGTACAAAATATAAACTAGTTTGGGTTTCCTGCAGAAGGGATGACACGAGCCTATCTCCCACCGTACTAGCAGCATGCACAAGGTCAAATCCACCTCTGAGTGGCAATCTAGGACTATAGAGCATGTAAATGTCTCTCAAATCTTGTCTTACGGTGGTGCCTTACAGGGGATACAATCAGCACACCCTGTGAAATCTCAGTGACTATGACCAATCATTATACACTTTCATGCAACATATGACCTATAGATGTCTTGTTTTTCTTCAGAGAGATACTTATGTGCTGATACTTTGCGTATTGTTGCAGATGAAATCAAATCAAACATTACAATTGAGATGCATCCCTGGCCCTCAAAGCTCTACTACACTGTACAAAGCAAGACTCTCTAGATCTGTATTTGCCACCAGAGAAGCTTTTAGCTAAGGGCAATTTGACATCATTCCTGCTCAAAAGTGTAGATAAAGAGAAAACAATTGATGTTCACTCAGATAGTTATAGCAAAATGGGAAGAAACAACTCTATTCATTGATAATATTTCAAGTTTGGCTGAGTTCATTGTTGAAGAATATTTTATAAAGGGCTCAATGTATGGCATTTTAGTGAAAAAGACAGTAAAATATTTATACAGGTTCTCTTAAGTGCCTTGTTACCTGAGATGAGGTCAGTGGAGAATTTTTAAAGGGAATACAGTTTATTTTAGCCACAGTGTTATCTACTCATTTTTTTGATGTACGAATTGGGACACACACTGATCAACTTCTGCTGTTCCAGATGACACTGACTCTACCTGAACCTTTCAGGGACCTTTTCAAGTAGAAAACTCGACTGACCTAAACTTCCTATGCTGGGCCCTGGCTTGGGTAATCATGACAACCCTGTGTGAATTCAAGGCCAAGTCATTGTGCATGGTTTGCACAACGCCCACAAAGGATGATGTCATGAACATATGAGATAGTGTATGCACAGTCACATAGAATGGTAGCTGGAGTCAACTACAAAATTCAGAACTGGAAATTAGGTAACTGTTTTCCAGAGGGAGACTGGTTAATCACTAGGGAAAAAAAAAAAATATATATGCACTAAGAACTACTCTGTTTTTCATTTTTGATGGGCTCCTTCTGGAGACTTTATCTTAAATAAAAGGTATGGTTTAGAGGAGTGCAAACTACTAAAAACATTAGGGGCTCCAATGAATGTAACTGTGACAGATGGTATCTGTGTCATTAATAATTCTAGTCCTAAACCCTGAGTTTTCTTCAACAGGTTACTCTTTATGCAAACAGGCTTTGAAAGTTATGTCAAAAGGCGGAAGATTCTATATGCAAAACGTCACCACATTTTATATAGAACAAGTGAAGTGAAATACAAAGTCTAGTTTAAATAATAAAAATTAAGCACATATACACCCCAACATCACTTAATTTCACAAAACAATGAACACCCTAAACACTTCAAATACCCTTTACCCTCATCTTTTGTTTCCTAGAACTGCATGCTCAATTTACAAATAGTTAAGACCTAAAAAGTTTCAGCATTAACCAGAACTGTCATTTATTTAATGTCCGAGAGTAAACATCCATGAATGAGTCAGGAAACTTAAATTTATCTTTTCTGCTTACAAGAGATATTGGGTAAAATTTAAAAATTCTACACAGCTTTCTTAATTTCTTTTTGATGCCTTGGGAGTAAGACTTGTTCTTGCTGTGTATTATTTGGTTTTATATTGTATTATATTTTTTATATTGGGTTTTGTAATGGTTTCTTCTGTTCCCCCCCCTGTTCCCCTGGAAAATGTAACATTCGAGGTTTGTCCCTTTTCCCCGCCCATTCACAGAATCACAGAATCACAGAATAATGAGGTTGGAAGAGACCTCTAAGATCATCAAGTCCAACCTATGCCTTAACACCTCAACTAGACTATAGCACTAAGTGCCATATCCAGTCTTTTTTTAAACACATCCAGAGATGGTGACTCCACCACCTCCCTGGGAAGACAATTCCAGTGCTTTATTATTCTTTCAGTGAAAATTTTTTTCCTAATATCTAACCTGTACCTTCCCTGACGTAGCTTGAGACTGTGTCCCCTTGTTCTGTCGGTTGTTGCCCGGTGGAAGAGACCGACCCCCACCTGTCTACAACCTCCCTTCAAGAAGTTGTAGAGAGTAATAAGGTCACCTCTAAGCCTCCTCTTCTCCAGACTAAACAACCCCAGCTCCTTCAAACGTTCCTCATAGGGCTTGTGTTCCAAGCCCCTCACCAGCCTCGTTGCCCTCCTCTGGACACGCTCAAGCATCTCAATATCCTTCCTAAACTGAGGGGCCCAGAACTGGACACAGTACTCAAGATGTGGTCTCACTAGTGCCGAGTACAGGGGAAGAATGACCTCCCTACTCCTGCTGGTCACACAATTCCTAATGCAGGCCAGGATGCCATTGGCCTTCTTGGCCACCAAGGCACATTGCTGGCTGTCGACCAGCACCCCCAGGTCCCTTTCCACCTGAACACTGTCCAGCCACACTGTCCCCAGCCTGTAACGCTGTAGGGGATTTTTGTGGCCAAAATGTAGGACTCGACACTTAGACTTATTAAACTTCATACTGTTGGACTCTGCCCATTCATCCAACCGATCTAGGTCTCTCTGCAGAGCCCTCCTCCCTTCCAACAGATCAACACAAGCTCCCAGCTTAGTGTCATCTGCAAATTTACTAATGAAGGACTCAATGCCCTCATCCATGTCGTCTATAAAAATATTAAATAGAACTGGTCCCAATACAGACCCCTGAGGGACACCACTGGTGACTGGTCGCCAGCTGGATGCTGCACCATTCACCATCACTCTCTGGGCCCAGCCATCCAGCCAGTTCCTAACCCAGCGAAGAGTGCTCCTGTCCAAGCCATGGGCTGCCAGCTTATCTAGGAGTATGCTGTGGGAGACAGTATCAAAGGCCTTCCTGAAGTCTAAATAGACAACATCCACAGCCTTTCCTGCATCTACCAGACGAGTTACCTGGTCATAGAAGGAGACCAGGTTGGTCAGACATGACCTACCCTTTGTGAACCCATGTTGACTGGGTCTGATACCCTGGCCATCTTGTAAGTGCTGTGTGATAGCACTCAGTATGAACTGCTCCATTATCTTACCTGGTACTGAGGTCAGGCTCACTGGCCTGTAATTACCAGGATCCTCCTTCCTACCTTTTTTGTAAACGGGTGTCACATTGGCCAGTTTCCAATCGCCTGGAACCTCGCCAGTGAGCCACGACTCCTGATAAATGATGGAGAGCGGCTTCGCAAGCTCATCTGCCAGCTCCCTCATCACCCTAGGGTGGATCCCATCTGGTCCCATTGATTTATAAATATCCAAGTGTCCCAGCAGTTCTCTGACTGCCTCCTCTTGGATAACAAGAGGACCATTCTGATCCCTGGCACCACCTACCAACCCCTGAGGACAGTTGTCTTGAGGATAAGCTGTCCTACCAATAAAGACTGAGGCAAAGAAGGCATTAAGCAGTTCCACTTTTTCCTCATCTTTAATTACTAAGTTGCCTGCCTCATCCAATAAGGAACCAAGGTTGGTTATACCCTTCCTTTTATCATTGATATATTTGTAAAAACTTTTTTTATTGTTTTTAACAGAAGTTGCTAAGTTAAGTTCAAACTGGGCTTTGGCCTCCCTGATTTTTTTTCTACATGCCCTAGCAGCTCCCTTAAATACTTCCTGAGAAATCAGTCCCTCCTTAAAAAGATGATACATCTTTTTTTTTATTTCTAAGTTCCTTCAAAACCTCATTGCTCATCCAGACTGGACGTTTGCCTCGTCGACTCGTCTTTCGGCACACAGGGACAGTCTGTTCCTGTGCCCTCAAGATTTCCGTCTTGAAGCACACCCATCTCTCCTGGACTCCTTTGTTTTCAAGGACTGTTTCCCAAGGAACTCTTTGAATAAGTCTCTTAAATAGGCCAAAGTCTGCCCTCCGGAAGTCCAGTGTAGAGATCTTATTGATATTTCTCCTTATTTCACCAATTATCGAGAATTCTATAATTTCATGATCACTGTGCCCCAAGCGGCCTCCAACCTCCACATCACCCACCAGTCCATCTCTATTTGTGAACAATAGGTCTAACACAGTCCCTCCCCTGGTGGGTTTGCTCACCAGTTGTGACAAAAAGTTATCCTCCACACACTCTAAAAACTTTCTAGATTGCTGTTTTTCTGCTGTATTAAGTTCCCAGAAGATGTCTGGTAGGTTGAAGTCACCTACAAGAACAAGGGCTGATGATCCTGAAACATTGTTCAGTTGCTTATAGAATAAGTTTTCCACCTCTTCATCTTGATTGGGTGGACGATAGCAGACTCCCAGGAGGATGTCAGCCTTGTTGGCTTTCCCCTTAATTTTTACCCATAGGGACTCTACTTCATCATCATTAGTTTCAATACCTGTGACATCCAAAACTCCCCTAATATAAAGGGCCACCCCTCCACCTCTTCTCCCTTTTCTGTCTCTTCTGAAGAGCTTGTAGCCATCTAGTGCAGTGCTCCAACTATGTGAGTCATCCCACCACGTTTCTGTGATGGCAACAATATCATAGTTCCTCTGATGCACCATGGCCTCTAGCTCTGCCTGTTTGTTACCCATGCTGCGTGCATTGGTATACATGCACCTTAGCTGGGCTACTGATTTCTCCCTTAACACAGTCTTATCATCCTTGGGCCTGCTTCCACACAGTCCAGATGCATCCCCTTCCCCCTTCAAACCTAGTTTAAAGCCCTCTCAATAAGGTCTGCCAGTTCATTGGCTAAAAACCTCCTGCCTTTAACAGAGAGATGTATCCCATCTGATTCCAGTAGAGCAGGTGCCATAAAGGTTGCTCCATGATCAAAGAATCCAAAATTTTGCCAATAACACCAACCCTTGAGCCATTTGTTAAAGATGTGGGTTCTCCTATTTCTTTCATCATTTTTCTCTGCCACCAAAGGAACTGAGCAGAACACTACTTGTATACCTGTCCTATCAACCTCTTGACCCAGTGCCCTAAACTCCCTTTTAATCGCCTTGACACCCCTCTTTTCAATCTGATCACTGCCAGCCTGGAGTATCAGCAGTGGGTAATAATCAGAGGGCCGAATCAGCCTAAGAAGTCTCTCAGTAATGTTTCGTACCTGGGCTCCAGGGAGGCAGCAGACCTCCCTGTGGGATGGGTCAGGTCGACATATGGGGCCTTCTGTCCCCCTCAGAAGGGAATCACCCACTACGATCACCCTTCTTTTTTTCTTGATGTTAGAGGTAATAATCCGTTTTTTAGACAAGTTGTAATTGGAAGTCTCACTGAGCAGGTAATTTTCTTCTAAATTATCTGTCTGGCTCTCTAGATCCAGGACCTCATACCTATTCTGAAGTGGCACCTGGCTAGGGGATGGAGGGCAGGAGGGATTATTGTTATTACCTCCCCAAGCAGGGACCCGTTCCCATTCCCCTTCATCTACCAGGTGCCCCTCTATTGCCTGAGAGTGAGAGGCATATGGGTCCTCTGACTCCTGGTGGGCCTCCCTTAAAGATGTAAGGGCTGAACTCCACCAGTCTATTTCCCTTTCACTATCTCTGATACTTCTTAATCTTTCAACTTCCTCCCTAAGCTCAGCCACTAGCAAAAGGAGGTCATTCACTTGTTCACACCTGAGGCAGGCCTTTTTCACAACATCTCCTGAAGCCACTGACAAGCTCAAACACTCCGGACAGGAATGGGTCTGTACAGACACATTCTTTTTGGAGGGCTCTACTTGGTCACATACACCTGTACCAACCACAGATTTTGACCGGGTTGAAACCATTGTTTAGGAGAAAGCCCAAGATTAATAAACCAATATAAACACTACACCAAAGTAGCAACAACCAGCAGCCCCGCCTGCTTGCCCTGCCTGCGCGAACTGCTGCGCAAACTGCTGTGACCCTGCGCTGTGACCCTGTTTGCCTGCTCCTGTTTGCCGCGCTCCGGGTCACCGCGCTCCCCGGTGGTCTCTTATGATGAGTCACTCAGGAACAAAGGAAGCTCCACCTCCCGTTCCTGAATGGCCCTCACTGCAAGCCCTCCACCTGCTTTTATGATGAGTCACTCAGGAACAAAGGAAGCTCCACCTCCCGTTCCCGAATTCCTTCACATTGGAATGAAATCCAACCCTGTTCCACTCCCATTTTATCCCTGATTGGGTAGTGGCTTGTCCCCGCGTTTAGCCCCTTCCCTATAAGCCCAGGCCATGTGGCCGGCTCCTTCTCTCTGGGCTTGGCGACAGGGACCGGGCTCTTGCCCATGCTGAGACAGGACTACAGAAGAAAGACTGAATAAAGCCCTCATTTCCCCTCGGATCAAGTGCAGACCTTCCTTTGCCATTGACGGGAATCTGATCTCTCTCTAAAGGAAAAGGTTCACAGCCACTCCTGGGTTTTTGAAACCCTGAGGAAAAATCCTTTCAACTGTGGTTTGTCTCTCGAGCTAGCCAGGGCTCCGACAGAGAGACTAGCCACAACTTGTTCCTAATAAATCTACTGTAGTAACTAAATTTTGGATGACTAGAGACTCCTGTTGGAGGTTTATAAATGTCTAGCATATCATTGAAACAAGCTGTTAATTACATTTTAATGATGTCTAAGCAGTCAATTGAAACTGAAAGAAATTTTACAGCTAAATAACATCTTCTAAAGAAGCAGAGAAATCTTGAAATTTAGGTTAATGACACTATAATCACCAGAGAGAGAACTGGTCTCCAGAATTACCATACTCATTAAACTTTTCAGAGTGAAATGTATTCAGTACCTGATTCCACACAAACAAATTAGGCTAAAGCACTATAACACACTGCAGTGTGTTCTTAACTCCATAGGGGCCAGAGTCAATGCAATGCTTGCTTGAGGGAGCAGGTGCCCAGGACACCCAATGGACCATTAGAACATGCAGCTGCACCACCTGGCAATTTGAAATGTTACACATCTTCATCCCTGGGGAAGGGGCATCCTTCTAGAATTACCAATGAAATTAAATACATTTAAAAATGTAAAATGAGAAATTTAGCATTTTAAGTATTTCTCAGTTAAGAGATGTCATGGATATAATTTTAACAGGAATCTGTTCTTTTATAATGACTTCTATCCAAACTAAATCAAAGCTAATAGCAGAGTCTGTTGAAGATCATGGCTACTATCACAGTAGTCCTATGTTGATCACAGTGATGAATCTGACATCTGTTTCACAGCAAGGGGAGAGCCCTTGCTTTCCTGCACCACAGCCAAAACTCAACTCAGATTTTTGCTGAGCTGTTAGTAGCTGTGAAAGCCATTTCAGCTAACTTGCATGTGTCAAAAGAAACACAGTTTCAGTATGTGGTATTATACCTGTTTTATAGAAAAGAGAATTGGCTCTAGCACCACTGTTTTGAGGTGATTTGTATTTTTTGTTGTTGTTGCAGGATTTTGGGCTTTTGTTTGTGGGTTTTTTGAGGCTGCTTTTGGTTTTGTCTGCTTTGGCTTTGGTTTTTATTTTTTTAAGGGGAGCAACAAAGCTAGCATAAGTAAAGCTCTCTCAGACCTAAAATGAAATACAAAGTAGTACTTCCCATCTTTAGCTTACACTTTACCTATCCTATTGGTGAGTTTGGTTCTCTTGGGCTTTTATGTCCTAATCCAAGTCAGTTAGAAATACTTACAAGGTGAATTTCTCTGCTCTGTGTTCCAGTGACTGTGCTCACTGTCTCTGAGGGTTTGTAGAGTGCTTTTTTTTTAGCAGCAAAAGAGGAATCAACCACTTGGGACTTAAATTATACTGCTATAGATCTTACTGCTACATCAGGAGCTAGGAAATGGCTCTCAGACTTCTCTTATTATGTCTTATAAAGACCTCCTACGCATCCCCACCACCATTAATGTTACACAGCATAGTACCCTCATTTGCACTACACAGTTCAGTAATCTTGCACCTATTGTGAGTATGGCAAAGCTGCTTCCAGAGGGAATTAGGCATTGTTAAGAATTGGTACAAAGGAATGTGACCTACTGCAACAAACTTTTCATTTAAATTACTTTCTGGACTGTCTCAATTTAATATTTTCTAAGATAAGACATGCAAATAAATAATTGATATTCAAGAAAAATCTGGACACAATCCTGTGCCATGTGATGTGCTCTGGGATGAGCCCGCTTGAGCAGGGAAGTTGGACCAGATGAACCACTGTGTTCCAACCTGACCCATTCTCTGATGCTGTGACTGCATTTCTTACAAGGACGTGTTAATTCTCTTACACTCTATTGACAGTTTGGCACCCTACCAACTACCATAATTCAGTAGAATCTCCTGCATATCTCTAACACAATACATTAGATTTTTTTCCTATATTATGGTTCCTCTAAAATGATATAACATATACATACATATATATGTAAACCAGCAATGTCTGTTAACCTGTCTGCAGGAAGATTCTAAAGTGAGAAACTATCAAGAGAGTTAACCCTAAAAGGAACAGGGGAAAAATTAATTTTCTTCATGAGTTAGTTGTAGAACATATACTTTGGTTGAATAATATACAGTTCAGACTAATAGAATAGTCATAGTCACAAAGGAAAGATTCCTTTCCTTCCAGCAGAGGACATTTTGATTATATATTATTCATAAAGGACCAAGGACAGACAGACACAGGAGAAAAAAAGGAAAGACTTGAAAAGCAGAGAGCATGAGATTGTGAAAGATTGGACAGAAATTTAATAACAGATTATCTGCACACCCGTCTGTAAATACAGGTTAGTAGGCAAAAGTTAGTAGGCAATCTATAGATGAAGGAGTCATGTCTTGTTTGCAGCTGTGTGTGCCAAGTCTTATGTTATTTTACCCAGTTTAAAGAATTAACCCGTAAGAAAGTGAACAAAATGAATGCATTTGTCCCTTCAAAATTATTTCAATACTGGGATACATTCAGCTCTCAGAACTTGAAGGTACACTGGGACTTCAAAAAAAAAAAAAAACAAGGCTGCTGAAAATTAAATTATATTCTTTATGAATGGTAATGATGGCCTCAAAGATACTTTCTAGATTTAGTAAAAAAATGCATGGTAACATAATCTACATTGATATATATCTAAAATTACTGATTAGTGATAAAAATATATAGATAAGAAGTACAGGAACAAGACTCATCAACTATAACATCCCTGTGAATGCTATTGTGTGTTTCTTAATTGAATTTAAAATGTTTCTTCTCTTTCAGCTAGCACAGTGAGTACTTGTCGATCTTTAATTGCTAAATTGAGGCTGATATAAACAAAATGCTTGCCTTTGTACATTACATGGATGTGTACATTTAAAGTTATATTTCATCAAGCGCTTGACAGGAAAGTAGTAATTTAAATTTAAAGAGAAGCTTTAATATTATCTCTAGATTATTTGGATTAAAATTGGAAATTCTCTTGAAACTCAG
Source organism: Hirundo rustica (assembly GCF_015227805.2). Lineage (NCBI taxonomy): Eukaryota > Metazoa > Chordata > Aves > Passeriformes > Hirundinidae > Hirundo > Hirundo rustica. The sequence goes on from NC_053453.1 coordinate 40,802,501, forward strand.
CAAAGAAATCTTAGAAGAGTGAAATAAACCTGAAAACACAGAAAAGAAAAAAATAGGCTTTCAGAATACAAGTAACAGCATTAAAGTTAATGGCTATGGATGAAAAGTAAAACTATTTGTTTACAGAATGAATTTGCAAAGTAATTTTTAAGTACCATCTTTTTCTCTGACACCCTCCAATTACACTGGAAGTGCAATGCTGCCAAGAGGTTTCTTTTGCGTTTGCAGCCTTATTTTATTAGTTCTTCATAGCTCCTGGCAGCTGCTATGAGTCAGTGTACTGTTTTTACAAGGAGGTGCATGAAAGACAGCATTAAATTATTATACAACTGATGCAAACAAAAAGCCATGTTGCCTTTTGCCTGTATTTGCTGACAGGCAAAAAGAAAGTCAAGCTGCTAGGTTTTATAGGGAACCTTTGACATCTAGAAACAGAAATTACACTGTTTGCTAGATAATACAAAAAAGCTTTTTCACCCTTTTGAGAAAGAAAATCTACACAGGGAATCATTAAATATGTGTTTATTTTTAAAGAATTGCACAGAAGGCAAAAAGCACAGGATTAATGACAATGTGAAATGGAAAAATGTCTCTCATAAACCTATGTTCTTTCACAAATGAAATAATGTACAATTGAAAGAATATATTCCCCTATATTTTATATTCAGCTTTAAAAACTTTTACAGTGGAAAGAAACATCACTGCTAAAATGCCATAGTAGATGGTCTTGCTTCTCATTCCACATTTGAGTAAAACAATAAGAATCCTGATATGTGGATCAAGTTTCAGCCAAAAAGTCACATAAAAACAGTACTTACTTTTTCTTTAGTCTTCTGTCCTTTTCTGCTTGTGTTCCAAGTTTGCCTAAACCCAGAGATTCCTGAGCTGCTGGAGATTCCATGTAACCTCCTGGAAAATAAAACAAACAATACCCCCACCATATTTTCCCTTTTTTCTCTTCATGTTGTTCCCCTCTTCAACCCTTAAATTCCCTTCCCACCCACCATCATCATCTGTATTTTCTTCCTTAAGCTGTGACATCTGGTGTTTGTGGAGAAATCTATCAGCTGCAGAAGTAAATTCTGACAAGCATTTACTACATGGGAAAGAGTAGTACAAAGAAAAATGTTTTCTCCTCCTTGTGTTTAGCAGAAGTGTATGACAAGAGCACTCTTATCTCCTTTGCCTGTTCTTCTTTGCCTCCTAAGGCAAAACTCTCATGGTGCTAAGTAAGCAATGCATTTAATGCTAAGTAAGCAACGCAATAAGCACCATTTTTCAATCTTAGTTGAGAAATGTACAAATGAAATTGCATTCTCTAGAACTGTCTCTCTACTATTGCCATAATACAGCATCACCTAATGCAGCAGTGCCAAAATCTTCATTTTGCTTTCATGGAGAGTCTTAGATGTCCTTATTTCTGTAAACTCCCAGAGACGAAGAAAGAATTTTTCAGAGAAGTAAAAAGCCTCCTACATTTCCCTGGAGTTGTCTTGTAGGCACCTAAATCCCGTCAAAGTCAAGGGAACTTGAATAACTTACAGAGTGACAAACGAAGTTTGCAGTAAGCAAGGACATGTGGACCAAAGTTAAAATAATTTTATAAACTAAGGGCACGGTAAGATCCACATGGCCACTGACATGACTTTCCTACTGCAGAAATGGAAAATGGTCTGACTTTTTTATCGCAGCCCTGACTCAAAGAGGGGACCTGCTCATGGAGCTCAATACAGTCTCCTGGCTCTAGCTTCACACTGTCCTCTCACTCCTACTTGGATGTGTACAGACAGAGGCACTGCAGCACTCCTGTGAAGGCTGCCTTCCCCCTGTGCTCCAGTTTGGAAGGTGTGCAACTGGAACAAGAAAGAATACAGCAAATGGTAAAATGTTGATGATTGACTCTAAAAATGGCAATTTCTAATTTCACAGCTAATGGATAATGAACAATTGTATAGTGGTCACTGGCATAATAAAAAAAGCACAAAATAAATTAAAATATTTCTGTCCTGATTTGTTGATTTTAATAATAAAATAATTCATAAATGTTATGTAGTGAAATAGTGCCACAGCCTTTTATAAGTTAGATTTACATGTACCTCAATCAAGTGAGAACAAAACCTACTACTGCATCACGTCTATGGCATAAACTTAGAAAAACTTGGGTTTAAGCTATTCTTTTAAAAGAGGTGCTGTTTTAACTCTACCACAACATTAACTGTTTGTCTAGACAGATTTTTACTTTATTAAAATAAAGAAGACACTACCTCTGCAAGTCTCACAATGAGAATGATGCAAATGCATCTCACATGCAGAAAACAGGAACGTATACTTTTTAAATTCATCTGCCTGTTCAGGTCTTATAGAATTTCATTAACTGCTTCCTGCTGACTCTGGAATACATTTTTCATTCAGCAAACAATTAACATACCACACCTTTCTTGAGAGAGCAGCCCTCAGTATGTTGGATAGAGATGGGATGAGTGCAGTGCATTGAGGGTTCATTATAGACTGGAGAGTAGTTTGGGCACAATGCATTTCTCCATTCTCCATATATATCTAGCCTTCGAATAACTGAGGATACCTAGTATTGGATGTGGTCACAATAAATGTTTTCTAACAAGCTGACCTTTTAGCCTTCTTCATGCAGATCAGCTTGCTTGGGCAACTCTAAAAATGCCTGCAATGTATTCTTTGGTTTAGGGTCTAGAATATTTAAAATGTAACATGAGAAGACTACATAAGTGTCTAATGTGTTTTTCAAGTGAGAGAAGACTGGAAAAGAAGGAAAGATGAAAAGAAGGAAAGAAAGTGCACTTGTGCTGCCTGTAGCATTCCTTTTTCCTTCTCCAAAAACTCAGAGAAAAACTTGAAGAATCTAGAAATCTGCATCTCAGTTCTAAGTAAGATCTTCTAAGGCAAGAATGTGGCTTGGAACAATAATGCTAACGGTTTAGCAGAGAGGGTAAAATTATCAACTAGTAAAATAAAAAAATTCTGGCAAGTTTAGGAGTTGAAAAGGAATAATTTCAGGGTTTCGCGAGGGTCACAGAGCAAAGAAATATTTTGGGTAATAGCACGGCTCTGTTGAACTCAGTAATACAAATCTGGAGGTTTTAATATTGTTTCTTAAATAAGAATATATAAATATGTGCTTTTGAAGAAAAGGTATTTTCCATATTAAAAATGTAAGAAGCATATGTCTGTACTAAATTAGAGTGTTTAATTTAAGCAAGCAAATAAAATACATTGTTTTATTGATTTTTCATTATAAATGTAGGTTATGAAAATCATTAAAATATTTTGTAGTGCCATATAGTCTGATAGGACTTTCTATATAAATTTCTTTGATGTAGTATCTTACCACAAATAGAACTTCTAATTATACAGCTGCACAGATAGCACATCAGTTGTGAAATTGAGTCAAGTAGTACCAGGACTTCTCTTTCTTAAAATTCATTGTCTCTTGCCACTCAGAATATTCTATGATCCTATGATACTGCCATTGAATGGAAACAGCCATTCAATAAATGGTTTTGATATGTTAAAAATTAAATTGAATAAAACTACTTGTAATTCAGCTGCTCAATGCCATTTTAATCTCTGAAAAATATTTTGTTCCTACCTTTTGATTAGGTAACAGTCTTATTGTTCCTTTTATACATGCTAATAAACCTAGTTTGCTTAATTAAAATGTGCACTGTACTGAAATCTTTGCTGTTGAATTAAAGGATAGAAGTCCCAAAAAATCATGTAATTGCAACTCACTAAAATCTTTTAGCAATTTTGTACCCTCATATGGGGAATTACAAATGGACTTTATCAAATTCTATCTATGCATTATTAATCATGGTGGGTATTAGGAAATTAATCTATTGCCACATTTCATTGCTCCTGAGATAGTCTTTGAAGCAGTTATTTAATTTTTGGTCTACATTCCAAAGAACTGCAGGGACGACCAAAATATTTATTGCATCTTTGTCCTCTGTGTTCCTGACATACTGATAAATTGTGGATTTTTATGCATAAACCATCAGTATCAATAAAAAGGGAATGTAAATGTGAATTAATAAAGTCTAACAACTATAGATGCAGTCTAAAGTTATAAAATTATCCATCAATGCAGGTGGTGGCATACAGGTGTATTTGAAAGATTTGTTTATAGATTCTCATTTAAAAGATTGAACGAATCAGTTTTATTCTTTCCATAGTGAGAAATAAAAGGGAATTCATATTAGAAATTTAAATTAGTTTGTTGATTTTTGTTTTTTCAAGAATACGTGGTTTTCAAAGGCAGAGAGGAGAAAGGTTGGAGTATAAAGAATGAATACTCCATTTTATAATTTTACTCTGATACTTTGACCTTAGTACTACATTTCTTTTTATTCTGTACTACTTTAACAATGGGTTTGTTAGTTGTGGTAAGGACACATTGCAGTACAAATGTAGGGTTTTAATTTCAGGTTTATGCTTGCTGCTTAAGTGTTTAAATTTCTGCAAGGCCTTAAAAATTCTTTCACAAGTGTTACATGGTCACCATTGCAGTAAAATTTAGTTCCTCACAAATTTGTATTATGTGACATCTGCATGACTAGGAAAGAGACAGTATTTTGATTTTATTGACACGTTTATTCCAATTTGATACTTGTGTCCCTATAGACATATCCTAGAGAAATAGGCAGAGGAAAATTTTTGCTGTGAATGAAATAGAATGAAACAGAATGAAACAGAATGAAATAGTCTTGGCAAGGGAAAAGGGCAGAAGAAGTAGGAAAAAAAGCTAAGCACTGCTGTGAGCAGCATAATTAGACTGATCCTGAGGACATTCAGTTACAGGCACTAGGGGGCATCTATAGACAGAGAAATCTGAAAAGCAGCTACACTTAGTTGCAAGGATTAATGACTTTTTGTATCACATACGTACACCACTTATAGCCACTTATTGCTTCTTACCTTCTCACTTCCTCTTTATGTGGTTATTCAAGAATACAGTATTACCATTTCTACCCTAACTTCTACCCTAACACTCTCATTTACATTACAGTCATGGCAAACTATCAACAAATATAATTGCTGATAACAATTAAATTTAATGGGGAAGTTGTGCCAGACAAAACAGAAAAATTAGCAAACTGGAAACTGAAAAAAAAAGAAAAAAAAGAAAAATTAAAAATGGAAAAATGGCGGTGAAATGGTGACCTTAGCTTGTTTCACTAATTCCTTACTGAGCTGTCCAAGTCGAGCCTTCTCTTTTTTACCAAACAATCGTCCTATTGAAGACTTGATTCCTTTCTTCTTGGGTGCTTTGTGCAGGGAGTCCTGACTGCTGCTGACACTGCTGAGACCAATGCTTTCTGGCTCCAGTGAAGTAGGCAAACTACTGCAAAATGATAATAAATAAATAGAATAGATAATGTCAATATTTTTATTTTCTTCTGAACAGCTCTGCAAATAAGTTAATTGGTTATAATGTAGTAATGATCTCCCAACAAGTGAAACAATCACATCTTTAATTATTTGGCAACATATGGAGCAACAGAAGACCACACTTTCTCTGTCAAGCAAGGATGAAAATAAGTATTTTTACTTTGCTAAGAGCAACTTACGAAAAATACAATAGTCAGCATTCTGATTTCATTTCTAGGATTTGTAGCATTGCTGCTTCCAATAGTCATCAATACTGTGCCTCAAAACAGAAATACCCAGCACGTATTTTAGCACTGATAAACAATTTCAGGGTCATGTAATAAAAAGCGGGTAAGGTTTTTTCTCACATGACATGAGAAACAGAGAAGAAATCAGGTCATTTTGGAACAGTTAAACAACATGATTTGAAAACAATGATATGTGGTATTTTGTGAAGTACTGGTCCACATTACAAACATCTTACCTTCTGGCATCATTGTGGTATGAAGAAGGAAGGGTATGAGTCATCCTGATAGTTCTAGGTGTTGGAGGAGGAGAAGTTTCACATTTGATTGTGGCTTTATCTTCATGCCCATCTTCTTCAACTACTGCAATCTGGGGGAGAGAAACTCCAATGGGAGCACACTAGCTTTTCAAGAACATTTCAACATATGCTGCACAGAATTGTTAAGTGGACTGAAACGTAAAATTTCAAGAGCAATTTTTTGAGCAAAGTGTAAGGGTCCTTTTTTTTTTTTTTAATTAATATGCTATTGGGAAAAACAATTACCTAAATATGACAGCTTAAAGCACATATTTGAAAGAAATGAGATTATGCTTGTAGAAGAAATTAACTTCCTTTATGCTGAACAGGTAGACATACTGAACATGAAGGTAATTTCAGGTGTAAATGGGTCTCTTGCATTAAACAGGATTATTCAGGTTAACTAAGCTTCTCAGGGATGTAAGAGAGAAGGGGAATACAGGCATAAACATGACCACCTTCTTCACAGCATATTACCAGAATGGTCAGTATGCTTGACAATAGGCATGGACAAAAAGGAATTTTGTCAGAGCATATAATGATTTATCTTAAATACCATCTTCTGTCATGGAATCTCATCATCAGTACCAGTTCTGTAAGGAACTTTATATTGCTCCAGAAGATTTCAAGGAATCTATCTGTAGCTCCTCCAGCAAGAAAGTTGTCAAAATACATTTTAAGGTAATTCTCTTGTGTCCATTCTTCTTTAAAAATAAGTATTCCTTTAAGTTTGTGCTGTTGAGGCTGCTTCTCCAAGATATCACTGGTAGGCCTTGATTCTCTGGCGTAGCTGTGACCCCTGGAAGCCCTTCCAGGTAGGATTAAAATTATTATGTTCAGGCATTGAATGAAAAGGAGAGGAGGGGATGCAGTTCCTGGCAATGGACCCCAGCAAAGATTTAGTTACCTAAACAGCAGAGGAATATGATAAATGTGCTCTCCCATACTTTAAAAAAAGCCAGTATCATACCTTTCTCCGATGCTTCCTTAGGTCGCTTGGCTTAGATTGGTAACAGAAGAGGCAACAACAAAAAAATAATGATTAATAAATATTATTGAAGCATAAAAAAACCCTCACATTTGTTTTTCTCACATTCATGAAGTGGGAAGCAAAGATTAATTTAATGTGTTCCATATTATATACTAATTATACACTTGATGCAATAACATAAAATAACCCCAGAAAAAATTCTGAGAAAGTAGGCTTGGTTTGTGGGGTTTTTTTTGTTTGTTTGTTTGTTTTGTTTGTGTTTTTTCCCCCTAAAGAAACAATCTCCTTCAATTTCATAAACTTAGCAAAGAATTGGGTGTTTCAAGCCTGTAGTAGCATTTTCTATTTTTGACTTTTCATACAAGTACTTACATTATCCCCAACAGATTTTTTTTTGAAGTTTTATCAAATATTACAAATATATTGGTGTCCCACCAAGTAAAACCACAAAATATCATCATCAAATACCATGCCTGAAAAAAAGACTGGTATTTTCAGGTAATGAATACATATTCACCTATCTATCTGCAGTATTATTTGGCAGTAGAAGACTGCTAGAATGGGTCTTGTTCGACCCCTCTTGCATTTTTATTTTTGGTAAATGTCTCGTTCATTTAAGAAAAGCTGAAAATACTTTGCAGAATTTATTTGCTCCATGGGCCCAGGCTGTGGAAACTCACGCAGTCCTGCTTCTCCAGCCAACAAATACAGGGTCATTTGGCAATTTGAGCTCCAGAAATCAGGTTTCTACAAACCTCTTCCCAAATCAAAGTTTCACTTAGAGGATGTCTGACACACTTGTGTCGGTTCTCAGCCAGAAGGGAAGTGATATTCAACGCTGAACTCCTGCTGAAACAGTGCATGGCAGAAATGTCCTGAAATGGTTGATGAAGGTGAGCAAAGCTGTGGGCTGTGCTGCTGAGCACACTATGGGGGGATGCTTCTACTGCTCAAGTCAAGAGTTCAACTACAATTTAGACAGACAAATCCATCTGAGTTTCAGCACAGTTAGAGCTGGATGACAGTGAAACCACGGCACCTGAATTGCAGAGGCTATGCTGTCATTTTGTGTTTGAATTTGATGAACCTACTGACCCAAAGCTACAGTTTTAAAGTCCAGGCGACCAGGTAGAGCAGGTGTCTGCTGGTGGGGCAGTTCAACCATTGCCATTTCTCGCAGCCAGACTGCTTACTTTGGACGGCTGGGGAAAGGGAACCAGACTGTGCATTTGGGAAGGTGCTGCTTTGGTGAAGTAGTTGGTAGCACAGCAGCCTGCACACTCACCTCCTCCACAATGACCTGTGCAAACAATATTTTCTTTTCTGCTGTTCAGCAGTGGGAACTGGGGGCAGCAAAGAATAAATTATGACTGCCTGCCCAGACCTCCTCCCTGCTGACCTCAGATCTCAAGGCAGCAGCAAACACCGTGCTAAACTGGGAGGGGCAGAGGTTGGTTTGAGTAGTTGTCAGTTCCCAGGAAAAGGGAATACTTAGATGATCATAAGCAAAAGCCCCTACTCCCAGCTGAGAAGAAAAAATAGCTAGGCTTCATTGCCAGCTGCTGTTAACAACCTTTTCTGCTAGGAAAGGCTCCACAGGGAATCAGTGCTACTGTTTCCCAGGAATGTACCACAAGGGGACATCAGTAACATTATGATTATCAGAAAAAAAAGCAAATAAAAAATGGGCTTATGCATACCTTATTCTGTTCCCTGCATGAGATCAGCAGAGTGGGCTGCTTTGATTCTCTCCTAGTACTTAAAGGGATTAATTCACCCCTACTCCAAATTGGTTTGTAGCTCATACACAACCTTTCATCTGTGCTCAGATCAGTAACAGATTTTTACATCTTAAATATGTTGATGAACACTATCTTCAGATATTTGACAGATGTACTGTTTCTTTTTGTCTACGATCAAAATTAAATTCCTTGCAAATCCCTTTCCAAATTGAACCAGACATTTTTGAATATGTCTTCAAAGACACGGCAATGTTAGAAATTATTTGCACAGTAATTTCATGGTGGCTTGCTGTCTATATGTCAGCCACCTGTAATATTGAAATATAACAGTTAAATGAATTAGTGGAAACTAAAAAACTTATTTCATTGTGCATTATATATGGTCATGAAGAATGCATAAAAGTGCTGCAAGTATAAAAGAGTATATAAAATATAAAAGTATTTTATACTGATAAATGATCACCTATAAGAAGTGGTGGAATGTCTTAACTTTCCACTAGTAAACATTTTTTACATACAAGTAATTCCAATGATCAGTTTCTGTTTCTTATTAATTCCATATCCTGTGTGCTGAAGGCCCTTGGTAATACTATCACTATGCCCCTAGTGAATCATGCAATGCTCGAAACTACTATAACAAAGCCCAAAGACACCAAATGTCTATATTCTAGAGAATTTGCTATCTGTATGGATGATGAAGATGTGAATTAAGAATTAGAGAGTTGAGACAGTCATACAGTGAAAAGATTAAGTACTTAATACAAGAAATATCACATCAAATACTGTCATTGTAAGGTTTCTTACCAGCGTCATAACCCCCATTCTGTCCATCTCCCTGGCTGGACTGCGAGGGGTGAGTTTGGGAGTTGAGTGTCCGCTGGGAGGAGATGAGCTTGCAAGTGATGATGCTGTCATTGAGCCAGTAATGGAGGCACCTTGGTGGACTCTGGCTAGATTTAAGCCCTCCAGACTCACACTGGCCACTCTGTTCTCTATCTCTTCAGCACGCAATTCTGTCGACTCTTTCTCTTCTTGGATTAACCTTATTAGGGAAAAGAAGAACGCTCTTGTTATATTTGCCTCTTCATATCCCCAGAGCAAAACTAGAAACCATTTCATTTCAAATGAGATTTGAAAGTAAGAACAAAGAAAGATGATTATCATATATTGTACAACAATATATAACTAAAAAATACCATTTTCCAACATTATTTTCCTAGTCACCAGTTGCCAAGTTATTTTTCTCAACTCTTCCATCCTCAAAAACTGTTTGAAGAATGTGTCCAACAGCAAGACTTGATGTATGACATTTCATGAACATTGATTCCTTTGCAAAGGAGATAGAATTGGGTGGGGGGTTTAACAATCCGACTTACCATAGACAACTAATTCCAAGCTTACGTTGGCTTCATCTGATTATCTTCTGCTAAATCACAAAGTTGAGTCAAATTAAATTGGGCCTTTAAGAAGAGAGTTGCTAAAATAATCCATATTAATAAAACAAGAGAACACGCAAAACAAATTGCCTGTTTTACCCCTACAATTTGATGAAAAAATGAGAACTGTTTTTAAAGTCCTGTGTTTTTATGTGAATTTCATTAAAACAGCTTTCTTGTTAGCAAGCAATATAAGCTTCTTAAGCATCTATCACCTCAACAGGATGCTTCTATTGGGTTTTTAGTTTTGTTTTTTTTTCAATTGTGATTGCATTTAGAATGGAAAAATTTCTTTAAAATAAAATATTTGCTTATAAATCCTTTGCCCATAAACCTGTGCTAGAAGTAGTCTTTTTTGCAAAGAGGAGAAAAAATTATGAGGGATCAACGTTAGATGAGAGAATATGAAGTCTGGGGAGGCTGAAACTGTGAACCAGACTTTTCTGAGTGAAATGAAGCAATTACAATAAATAAAACCGTAATACATTGAAAATAGAAACCTAAAAACTCCTGTGCTGTGATAAATCCTCTTCCCTGACATCCATTTCAGAGTTTGTATAAAACATCTACAGTTCTTTTTGAAATAATGCAGGGAAGAAACTTAAAGGCCAATAATATTTTGAATTATAACAATGTTTTTCATTTTAGTGATCTAAGTCCTGAATCATCTTGCATAATAAAACAAATCTAACGCAAAATACATTTTTAATCTCTTTTGATATCGCAAAAAAAATTGATAAACCCTTACAAACAGTTTATAAGACTTCCCTTTTGAGATAAAATTGCACCTAACAGCTGAGCCAAGATGCTGGGTTAAGTATAACAGTGATCTGATTCAGGGTGGCACAAATAATATCCCAGTATGTCACCTGTTACTTGTTAAACTGACAAAAGAGTAGTATTGTTTAAAAATATAAATGTGGCATCTACAGCTCCCTGAACTGGCCACAGTGCTGACTTCTTTGTATTAACAGGAAATATGGATAATGTTCTTTCTTTTATGTATACTGTTTTAAAGAGATTTACCTTTCCAACACCAAAATATATCTTTGGCTCTGTACCTCGAGAGGTATAAGAAAAGGTTTGAGAAAACAGTGTAATCCTATCTGAACGAACACATTCTGGGACAGCAAAAAATGCGAAGCTCTAGATTTATAATAAAAGGTTTTTCTCTGAACAGAAGAATTACTCAAATTCAATATATTCCAACAGAATACTTTAAAGTTACTCTGATCAGACAATTATTATCTTTTGCCAAATCAGTCTGTCTTGTTTTGATTATATTTCTAACCACAGTATTTCTGTTTCTAGTATTACCAGAAAGCCCCTAATGGATTTACTAACATTTCCTTCATCTCCTTCTAAGAAAACAGTTGCTAATGAGACAATTTTTTTCATACACCAAGTTTTTTAAAGTTACCCTCACTGAAAAACATGTAAAAATGCTTTAAGCTTAAAATATGGTTTCATTTATAACAATGTCTTAATTAAAACATGTCATTTGATTCTCTACCACCCCATTAAATTTGCACTGATATTATTAAGATATATTCTATTCATTACCTGTTCCAAGCACTAGAGCATGAAAACTTGAAGCACAAAAAGTCATATTCTCTGCCTACAGAGAAAATCAAAACCATGTCTTAAACGTGGCTTATATTAGATTTAACAAAGGGATAATTGCCAGAAGAAAGTATGAAGAGCACTGAAATAAAATATTTCTGGTAGGAGGTTGTTACTGAGCAAGTGGAGTCATGCATAACAGTGAAAAAGACCTTGAAAAAAGGACTGTGAACAGCAATCTGTGAAATCTGTCATGTGTTAGCCTCCTCTTACTTCTCTTCAACCAGCCAACAATTTCTCACGTGGAAAGTTTTTTGAAAGAAATTTCTGTGGTTAGGAAAGAAAGACTCAGATGTTATCTTCACACAATCAATACTCTCCTCTGGAAAGCAGACACATTATCAATCCTCTAAATGAACAAGTTGTTTTCTAACTGCCATGAATGGCACCCGAACTCAAACACTAAAGGAAGTTTGAAGCTGTAACCATAAGTGGATTGCAGCTGGTTCAGGCTACATACCTGATTTCTTTATTGATTGCATCTAGCTGCTCCTGAAGCATCATGGCCAGAGTCTGGGCATCGGAATGGCCACTTGGTGACAGCAGGTCCATGGAGCTGAACAGTGTTTCTCTATCATCATCAATGTCCGACATCTCAGTGTCACTTTCAAACGGGTGACTGCTCAGAACACCAATCTGCTGTGTCCTATTCCACTCGTGATCGCCAAGTGATTTTACCTGAGCAGGAATTAGGACATATATGGCTTTTGTCAGAGAAAACTGCAAAGTCAAACTTAAAAAAAAAAAAAAAGGGAAAGGAAAGCAACTAACACTTCAAAATACTTACTCAATTATTAGCACTCCATTAATGCTTGCAATATTACAGCAAATAGCATGAAGTATTTTCACATAATTTAGGTATCATTTTCATAATTTTCACGTAATTTAGGTATACAGTTACTGTAAGGAAAATTTATACAAAAAGACACTCTGGAAAGACAAATAATCAGGTATGTTTGAACTTTGATGTCTAAACTTTAACATTTTGTGCTGTCATTTTGTACAAAAGTTCTCTGGGCAGATATAGGAAAAAAACTCTGCTATCTGGGTTGGGTTTTCTTGTTTGGTGGGTTGTTGTTTTTGCTGTTGTTTTCTTCCTGGAAAAAAACCCAAAACGCTACAAGCTTAACAGCTTCAAATACATTCTTGTATCAGGGAATATATGAGAAGAAATTGGGGATTAACCTTTGGTTCATCTCTGCGTGCTCCCATCCGGCCTCTTCTTGGTCGCCTTATCACTTTAGTTGACCGATAGTCAGACTGGCTATCTACCAGTGAGCCCACTGAGTACCTCAGCTCTGTTGATGTGTCCAGATGAGGTCTGTAAACAGAATAACATAAGTGGACTGAGAGAGTAATAGGAATAACAATAACAATCCAACAACTTTCAGTCTAGCAAAATAGATTTCTTTTTGTTCAAACAAACTTTTTTGTATCACATAATAAATGAGAAAGCCACATCAAAAACATAACTTAAAAGTGAAAAATTGAAATAGTTGTATGAAAAAGTTAGGGAGAAACAAATAATAAAACCTCTGATTTTTTTTTTTTTTTTTTAAATGAAATCTATGCACAGAAAAATTTATTGTCCAAACCATTAACAAGAAAAAGCACATTTCAGGATAATTAGAACTGGCAGCTGAATGAATTATCCTGTATATTCATAAATATGCCTGAGGTTACTCTAAGCATATTACATGTTCATGAGTTAGTATATCGATTAAAGCTTTTCTGCTGTAACTCTGTGCTCTACATTATGAAAATATTAGTGAACTGATCTGTGATATTTAACGTTGTTTAGGAATTATTACTCTTTATTTGATTACTCTTTCAGTGCTTTAACCCCCAGTTTTTCCTATAGCCCTGGTAAGTCTTGGGATATTGTGGTGAGGTTTACACAGGATGACTTCAGCACCTCTTTTCTTGTTTACAAACAGTGGTCCTTTGTCACCGAGACACACAAAGCAGTCACACGCAGACAAGAGATTTTCACAGGGCAGAGGACCTTCCGATCCAGCTCAAACCGAGACAGGGCAGAGAGAGAACCTCTTTGTTTTATTTCTTACTTTTTATACATTTGTGGGTCTAGCAGAAGATTGGCTTCTGGGGTTTTTCACCTCTCAGCCAAGTGGCTAAACCAACTGTCAGTTACAATTGTTTTCAGGTTAGAAATATGCAAACAAAGGACAGAGAATGAAAAACAAAGGATTTGTTTATGTTACATCTGTGGGAAAAGGTAGAAAACTGCTCTTAATATTGTACAATAAATATAAAAGATCTGACTCCATTTAAGAAAATCAAAAGGCTATAAAAAACTCAGAAAAACCAGGGTAACAGTCCTTGACCTTTGTCCTCAGTCAAACAGCAGCACCAAAAGTTCACTGCATGGTGCTATAAATGCAACCTAACCATGGGCTGTGGAAACCAGGTGGAAGAGCAAAGGCTCCATGCACCATTTGAGAATTCAACCACAGAAGTAGAGACTTTAGCAATTTTGGTTTCTTAACACACCAACAACCTCCACATAAAATATATATGAATAGTATGATCACAGTAAAAAAGTGAAATGTAATAAAAAAGCCCCATAGGGCAGTGACTGTTTTTATTTTCTGTGTACAGTAATTGTCTCAATAGAACTTTGTTTTCATAATCAATAATATTTGGCAGTTGTGAAGCAAGTTGGCATTATAAAATAAACAGTCCAGGTTCCGGTCTCTAGCTGTAGATATTTATCTGCTGACCAGCTTCATTATTTTCCTGAAAGCACAAACTCTAGCCAATGCAGAACTGAATACAGGCTGAGAATAGGAAGTATTTGATGCTCAGAGCTTGCTATGCCTGAGAGAGATGGGAGCTTCATGAGGTGAGGTTACATAAGGGAAAGTCTACTGTTTAGCAGAACCTGCCAAATTCCGAAGATATCTAAATAGCTTGTTAAGTTCAAACAGTCCTTTAACAAGGGCTAATCAGCTCCTGTTTATGGAGCACAAGCTAATGATAACTCCTTCCAACTGTGGTTTGTCTCCTGAGGTAGCCGGGGTGAAAACAGAGCCAGGTCCCCGTGAGGGAGACAAGCTACAAGCAACAATTTAATCTCAAGGCACACTTTTAAGCAAGAAGGGCTTTCTAGAATGATAAATTCTTTTCAGCTGTTAGTGGTTATTTTTTACGGCATTTGTCTCGCTATTTTTCCCATATGGATTTTCCATCAAAAAGAGGCACGTTGTTAAATGTCCGATTATGATGTTTTCAGATCTCTCTGAATAATGTCTTCACATTCAGCTGAGCTTCTGTGGTCTTTTGCTACACACTAAGTACAGCTGAGTTATGACTTGCTAATAAAAAAAAGATAATATTTATAGAATAAATAGGTTCATAAATAATGCTGATCAGCTTCAGCATTAAAGAGGGTTGTTTATAATTTATTTTTAAGATCTGGAAAAAAAGTTGTGTATTTGGATATACTTTTCAAAACATTTCATAATTAAAAAGATTTCTGTTAATCTCCAGAATATTTCAGTGTATACTCACTGATATAAGGCCCTGTTTACCTATGAAAAGAGTGAAAACAACAGTAGGAATTGCACAGATTTTACTTTTTAGAAGATACATATGACCACTGCAGTCAATGCTTGCCATTTACGTCTATTTCAACCTCAAGTGAGAAAACTTTTGTCACAAAACATTACCTTGACAAGGTGGGTTCGATTAAAGAACCAGCCCTCAGTTTCATTTGATCCAATTCAGACCTCAGTTTCTCAATTTCTTCGGCAAGTCTTTCCTGGAAATAAGGAGTAAGTTATACTTACTTGTGATACAAAATATATTTATTTTAAGAGACATTGTTCTCATTCAGTTAAACAAGTAAGAAAAGATATACTGAATGTAAGACTTAGTCTAATAAGAAAAGCAAGCTCATTCAAGTCTCGGTCTTGCTGAATGCATCAAGAGGAGGTGGTATAGCACTTTGCTGTTTTACCACTGCCTGGAAGTATTGAAAGGACAAGTTTGTCCCTGAAACTTATTTTTTTTTCCTATTATAAAGCCAGGCACATTTCATCATGTGACTCACTGCTTGCCCTATAGAGACCAAGATTAACAGTTAGACACAGTGATCTCCGAGATCATCTTTTCCATCCTACATGATTTTATGATACTATGGGATTGCATACTGGCCTTTATATTTACTGACAGAGACACAGACTTAGAGAGAACTGCATTTTAGGTGACTCGAACTGCAGCTATATGTCTCGCTCTTGTTGAGTTGATTTTACTGTTGAAAGATGTGCTGCTGGCAAAAAATGTCAATTTGCCACAAAATTGGATTTTTGTAACTAACTAAAAAAACCCCTACTATTTACTGTTCCCAGTAACATTATTGTTCCCAAATTCTAAAAATAATTTTCATCTACTAAAAAAGTGAAATCAAAGAATTTTAAAACAATTTAAGAACAAACATGGGATGAAGATTTAACACTCCTCTTCCTAGAGTTGAAAATGCTCAGTATTGAAAAAGGCTAGGAAGGATATAAGGATCTTCTGTGTCTATAAATAATGTATCTATAAATAATATCAATTTCAGTGAGTATTATTACTGAATTATTAATACATAATTACTGAAATAATATTGAAGAATTTTTAAAATATCTATTGATTGAACAGAATTACTGAGATAACTGATAATCTATTGGTAGCACTTGCCAGTTATTTAGAGATTATTAGTATCTGATGTTATGTTATATCTGAAATTGCTTCATCAGTTTCTTCATCAAAGTGGAACAAATAATCCCTTCAAAAGGGGACACTCAGAAGCTCTGGGGTCAGAACATATAGTGACAGGACAAGGGATAATGGCTTCAAATGAAAGAGGGTATGTTTTAGATATCAGGAAGAAATTCTTTATGGTGAGTGTGGTGAGGCACTGAAACTGGTTGTCCTTTTGGGTACTTTAATCTTGTTGCCCTTCTCTACAAGTTACCTAAATGTAGATGAAAATAAAAATTTCTTGAACAGATACCTCTTTTGTTATTTTTCCTCAATGGTCTTGATTTTTGATTCCATATGATACATTTATATTATTATAGAATGTAACTATATTTTTTAAATTCTATTCAATTGCTTTTACAGGGATTTAATACATTGCAAAAACACTTCAGTGAATCTGAATGCAAATATATTTGTGTATCCTACTGCACTCAAGGCAGGAATAGCTTCAAAACAAAATCCTAGTATCTGGAATTGGAAAAAATATTTATGATCAATTTGAATGATTCACTGAACAGCATTAGGGTTTAATTTGCAAGGAATGAAGAAAGGTCACTTTCAGCTATATTTAGCATAATGCCACTGCACTTGATAAGAAGAATTGCATCAAATCAAAAAATTACATTCTTCACTATGAAAGTGCAGCCAGTTATGCATAGATCTCTGTTAAATAAGACATTTTGGGAATTAAAACTGATAGAAGAAAAACTCCAGAGCCAGTGAATCAATATGAATTTTGGTATTGACTTCCTGAGGCTAGGATATCAACCATGAACTTAGCTCAGAACAACTGTCAGAGACCGTCTAAGGCTATTTATTGCATCTAGGTGATTAAAAGAATTCTCATTTGTGTCAGGAAGATTTTTCATGATGCTGGATAATTAATATTCCATATACATATTTCCAAATAATTCTACATAAACCCAGATAAAATCCCAGTATTTTACAATACCTTATCATGTAAAGACTCTTCCAGATTTTTCCTGAAACTTTCAGATTCTTGAATCAATACATTCTAGAAATAAAAAGAAGAGAAAAAAAATAAGCAAGAAGAAGAAATTAGAGATATGTTAATGTTTCAGATATCACTATATACATGAACACATTTACAAAGTTCATATATGTTGGACTTCGAAACTAAAATTCTTGAATGCTTCGGTTGGATTATATACTCAATTTTAAATGCTGCAAGAATTGAAATATGTAGGAGGAGCATATCAGATCAGATCAGCAAAAGTTTGCATCTTGGTTCAGCTGAGCAACTGCCTCATCCTTACACATTCTCTCAAATTCTTTTGGCAAGCCTGTTTCTTGTTCATTTTGTTTCTGTGATATAAACAAGAAGTGTAAAATCTGAAAATTTCTGAAATACCCTTCTGAAAACACTGAAAGATTCCCTTCAGATCATACAGAAGGTGAAGTAGAAGAGGGAGGGATTAAAGAGGCTAAATACAAAGGACAGTGGCTTTGAATTTTGCAGAACCACATTGTCTTGGTCATGGAAAATCTGTGAATCACATTTCCTCTCCGAGGCTAGATGCTCCTTCTCCTGTGGTAACAGCATTTTACTCTTCCCAAAGGAAGTGAGGTGAAATCAGCAGATTAAAACACCGAAATGATGGCACACCTAAAACTAGTCATTCCTCTGTTCTCATCCACTTTATCTCACTGTCTTATGCAGCCCATCATGCACTCGTCCTTTCCAATCTATTTATCAAGCTCTTGGGTGATAAACATGTGACTCAAAATATTCAGCCATATTCACCGCACTTCTGGGAAGGCACTTGAGCCCACTCTTGAATTAAAAGTTGAATGTGCAAGTTGGACCCCATTTATGATAATATTTGGTAATACAAAATCCACATGACGCCTCCATCCCGATAAAAGCAGAACATATGGGAAATATTTATTAAGCTATAACTTTATATTGCTCTTTGTACTGTACCTTTTCTTCAAGAGCTGCCATTCTCTCTTTCAAGTGTAGCTGCAGACGTTTCATTGGATTCTGTCAAAAGTCTGTCTACTGTATCCGATAATCTTTTGTTGTGCTCCTCATTCATTTTTTCTCTTTGCCTTGCCTTTAATGTAGAATAGATAAAATAGATTGGTAGGGTCCAAAATTACCAAGACAGATTTGTATCATTAAAAAAAAGTAATAATTAAAAGAAGGTAACTGTAACCATCTAAAAGAATTCCACAGGAAATGTAATTACAGTTACTGATTAATGGACATCCATTTCTGTAACAGCAGAATGTTTTCAACTCTGCAACAGCATGTAAATTAGCATATTAAGATGGTGAAGTAAAGTAGGAAGATACTGCCATCACTGCTACAAACAAAACATTTACAATTAGGTAGTTTTGGGTGCTGGAGAACATAATGTGGCACTATACTGGCAAACAAAAAGTGCACAGAAGCTGTTTGTAATACACATACTCTTTGAAGTTCCTGATTCTTCTCTTCAAGTTGAGCTTCTAAGTGTCTCATACGTTCCTCAATGTTTCCATGCCTTTCTTCTGCCTGTAAAAAAATAGAAAGACTCTTTCTGTAATTAGGTATCTTTGGAAATTCTTATCTCAGTAAAGTTTAAACAAAACATAAAGCAAGCTACTACTAACTGCAAACTTAGTTTTCCAAAAATAAATTTTATTTAAACAGGCAGCTGAACAGCATTGCTTGAAATGTGTCAGCTACAAAGGCCTGTTACATCCAAGCACCAGCAAAACATTGGAGTTATTTATGAGCAATGAAATCAGCCAAATGTAACATGCAGACTGTGCATGGTTTGAACACAAACCTGCTATCATAAAATTGTAAGCTCCTGAAGCACTAAACTGCACGATGGTTGATTATCAATTAAAAATAAAAGGTTTAAAAAAATGAAAACAAACCAGATGGATTCTATTCAGCAATAGAAAGTAAAGTCCAGTAGGACTACCTTCCTACGTATGGAGATCATGTCTTGTAGTTTAGCTTCCATAACATACTGATAATCATCAGATGAGGTAGAAGAGGTTGGATCAGACTAACAAGTTGAAGAAAAGGAGAGGGACAAAATTGAAAAATCAGAACTAAAGACACTGACACTGAACAGAACACAGCACAGAATGCTAAAAAGAAAAGTGTGACTGAAAATTTAAACTTTTAATTGACAGATTTTTACATGGAATAAACTACACTGATACTTGGTGAATAAGATGCAGTTGATGTGGAGAAACTGAAAATAATGGAATGCTAAAGAAGCTATCAACCTACACATGGAAGTTCAAGGTTAGTGATGGCTGGCTGATGACACATTACTACAGAGTGGATTCAAAGCGATACTGTCTAATGTTGTTTCTCTCTCTCTCTCTCTCTATTTTCTTCTTTTTTTTTTTTTTTTTTTTTGTAAACTGAACCATAAGAACTGGGCTCTCAGAGACCAACATCAGAAATTCCTGTATTATTCTTCTACCATTCTCTAGGGAATGATTACTGTGCATAAATACTACGTAATGGATTGGTCAGTTACACGACTATGTAATGTCATGGTACTATCCCTAATTTCTAGAAAACAGAAGGATGTCAGAAGAGACAAGGCTCAAGCTTTCATATGCCATTTTGGAACGTACTACATAAGGCCTTTCATCCAAATAAACAATAAAGTTTTCATCCCCTTGAAAAGATCCACCCTGGTGGATCTCATTGGAAGATGATGGTCATCAGATAAAAGAAGAACCTATAAACAAAAATTCATTAATAATAATGAAAAGTTATTACTACATATAGAAATGGTAATCCAACCAAAGATTCATTACTATTTCTGACAGAAGTTGACCTTAATTAGGTGATTTGTGGCAAAACATGAATATTCATATTATTGTCATATCAAACAAGTATTATTCAAAAACAAGAAAAGCCCTTTAAAAAAGGGAAATGCTATATTGGTTTTGTTGCTATGGAAACAGGAATGTGCATAAGGGATATGGAGAGTGCTACTGATGACTGGGTTGTGAGCTCACGCTTGTCAAGTGCTATTTCACTCTGTCAGATTTACCCTCTCTCAAAGAGAGATCTGAACTCCATCTTTAGATAAGCAAACTTTAATAGGCACAAGAAATACTAAGTTTACAGCTGTATTTTTGTGAGACTATTTTCAAATGCTTATCTACTAACGATTTATCAGATTAATTAGGAATAGGTATCAAAGTAATGCCAGATGTTCATAATAACTTAAAATTAACCCATAACTTAAACTCAATAGTACTATCAGGACCTAAAGTTTGTACAGAAAACAATCATGTGATCTAGTAATGTATAAACATAAACTGCAGCTTTTGGTATGAAAACATCCATGTAAGAAAATTCTGCTTTTTATAAATACAAGAATATTGCTTAACTTTGAAGATCACTAGTATGCTTTTCATAGTATATTCACAGAACTCAGATTATTGGAAAATTTAAGGGAAAGTCTGTAATTAAACTCATTTAAAGTGCAGTTCTTATTTCTGATCATGAAGCAGTGATGTACTTGAACTTATTTATTACCTGAAACTATTTTGTCTGTTTATTACATTTGGACCAACAACAGTACTTCTATTATCTTTAACTTATCTCTCCGTTTTACTTATTAGTTTCAGCACACCAGTGCGAATGCACTGCTTCCTCTCCCAAGTGGGTAACTAGAAAGATAGGGTTGAAAAAGTTAAGTTCTTGTGATAGCCTATCAGGCATCTTTCCACAGTGACCAAATTTTATCCTCCTCTGTAGATAATAGAATTTTCCAATTTTCGAGTCCTGGCTTCAGCATTGGTTCAATGCCATCCCTTTATGCATTTCCAAGAGTCATGAGATGACTTGAAATCACCAAAGCTCTGAGAAGACTTAAGTAATTCTACCTCTTTTGAAGCCATTTTCATACAGAACCCCCTGGGGGCACCTTCCTACAAAATTAAACTCCTTATAAGCTTCATTAGCTGATTGCAAAACTTAAAAGCAAGTTCTTATACATCGCTGCTTCTGGTGCCTTGAGAGGCTACCTAGAACGGAGGCTAGACAGTGTTTAAAGGAATAAAGTAGGTATTTATTAAAATGGCCTTTCAAGAACACACGTTGGGCAGTACAAGAGCCTGGTCATGGCTGTACCCAGGATGGATGACGGCTCACACATTTTCACACTTTTATAAATTTTGGGTCCATTATGTATTGGGGTCAATTGTCTTGTCCAATTACAGCTTCAGGTTATGAAGTCCCATCCTCCCAATTTGCTCTCCCCAGTTTGCTGTTGCTCCCAGTTATGCATGGATCTCTGCTAAATAAGACTTTTTGGGAATTAAAACTGATAGAAGAACTGAAGAACTGTTTATACTTTTTGGGTCTGAAGCTGCAAAAGTGTCCTTGGCTCTCAGGCTGGAAAAGGATTGTTTTGTCTAACTAAACTATGAGGAGAACTTACTACACTTTATATGAAATTCAGTGTTATATACTAATGCAGTACAGAATCTGGAAAATATGCAAGCTAAACTTAAGGCATCGCTTCCATACCACTTAGTTGCAGCTTAATGCAAAATATGAAGTTAACCAAAATAAAACCTGTAGGTTCAAAGGGATCTCATTCACATCCTCTGAAATGTGGTGCTGCCAGTCATAACCTGTCCCTAAAAAGGACAGTCTGTCTAGTTAGCTGTATAATTAAGTCTTTTTTTCAAAAGAAAATGTAAATTTTTCAGTTCAAACCAATGTCATAATATCCTATCTGTCTAGTAGATCTTTTAAAATGCAGAAAATAATTGTGATTTAGGTCTAACAATTTTTGGAAAAAGAGAAGGAATGAAATTATTGTCAGAATTTTGTATAATATCTGAATTCTTAGATAGACAACACTCTTGAAAGAACATGATGTTCTCTTAAGATTCTCATAGCTACCTGTTATTTCATAACTTCCTTCTGTTTTAATAATTCAGCAAGGTATATTGTCGCAGTGTCCCTCACACCTAGCAGGCGTTGACCACAGGCTAGCTCAGTTCTGCACTGCGGCAACGTGGATCAGTCGGGGTTACAGGCAGGGCGAGTAACCTCCTCCTGGTGGATTTTTGGTTCCCCACGCGGGCGAGTGGACCTGATTGCGTTTACGACTGCAACGACAGAAAAAAGGGTCGACTCTCTTTGAGCAGGGTAAAAGGTAGTTTATTAAGGGGAGTCCAGCAAGGAGCTCCACCTCAGACCACAGCTGCCCAGAGAGACCCCAGATCAATGCCCTGCGGCCACTTATAAACGGGGGAGCATCCAGGGGTGGTGACAATGGGGTCAGCCGACCAGGCAACACGGGGGTGTAACAGGGGGTGTCAACTTCTGAACAACGAACAACCACAAGAGGGGAGGAGGGGATTCCCTGGGCACCAACCTATCACTCGATGCCTTTCCTGGATCTTTCCAGAATCCAGGAAAGGGTCTCAAGTGACAGACAGGGCGACCCAAGAGGAGAGAGGGGGGGATTGACAGGGGTGCAGGGGAGAAATGATTGACATAA
The DNA here is from genome assembly GCF_015227805.2 of Hirundo rustica. Classification (NCBI taxonomy): domain Eukaryota; kingdom Metazoa; phylum Chordata; class Aves; order Passeriformes; family Hirundinidae; genus Hirundo; species Hirundo rustica. The sequence goes on from NC_053453.1 coordinate 40,825,513, forward strand.
AATGTCTGGTTAAATAACTAACTCATAAGGGGGAAACTATTACAGAGCACAGGGGGGTACAGTGGACTAAACCATTACAAAAATAACTTAATAGCTTAATAAAACACTCTTGCACCGCTACAGTATATGTACTTTTATATCTCTTTGATAAAACAAAGTGACTTAAAAGTTAATTAAACTTCAATATGCCTTAGAACCAACCAAATGTTATTATTCTAAACACTGCGAATGTATTTTATGTTTCCTTCATGTACCATTTGTTCTGAAAGTGTTACTATGTATTACTCCAAGGACCAATTATATTATAGCCAAGATATTAAATAATTAAGCTCAAGTGCTTGCTTTGGCAGAGAGCAAGCACAGGTGCACACTGCTATCTCCTCTGGGCTCTAAAGCTGCTGAGGGATTTTAACCACTGGTTATTCTGTGCCAGCTGCAGGTGCAGCCCCCTGCAGCAGGGATGAGAATCAAAAGGGCAGATGGAAACACATGTACATGCTCCCATCTTCTCTGACTTGCAGAAATCCACCTGCAGAAAAACAGCTCCAGTAACCTCTGTCCCCAGCTGGGTCATACTCCCAAAATGAGGGTTTAAACACCTGCTATCATCCTTTATATTGAGGAAGGTCCTCAACCAGGTCATAAGAGACCCCTCCAAACAAAAATCCTCTGTAGCAAGTTAGCTGTTAGATAAAGGATTTGCAAATCTTTCCCTAAGGGACTTCCCCAGGCCATGCACTTAGGTTTGGTTTACCTGTGGCAGTTACACCCTTTTTTGTTGTCCATGTGTCTTAGTCAGACCCAGAGATTATAAGGAATAAGCTCCTTGAGAGACTTGGCAGCCTTCCATGAAGATACTGAATATGTCCATCTCATCTTTTGAAGCACAAGGCAGAAACTGAGACACCAGTGCTTGTTCATGTTTCTGTAGCAGAATTTCAGGTACACATGAGACAGCACAGACCACTGTGGACTCAGATTCCTAAAGAAAAGCTGGATTTCTCCAAACATGTTTTACTACGAATTAATTGTGTTAAAAACTGTAAATTAGAGCTCACATGACTACTTGCTTGGCAGGCCTTACCTACATTCTTTCTTCAACGTAAGAATTGCATACCTGTTTGCTTCTACTCTTTACAGGAGGATTGATAGGACACATTGTGTGGTATTCAGCACTAGCATTTAAAGTATTTAGCCAGAACATTCAGTTATATATAGATTTGGGAAATCATGCACCTTAAACTGGATTAAAAAATATATGGACAAAAACTAATGATGCCCTGACCCCTATGAGAAACCAGCATGAGTCTTAATATTCACTTCGCACTCTCTATGCCATGGAATAGCCAGCAAAGGTAGTAACAGCCAGGAAAACTCTGCATTGAGGGAATACCAAAGCAGCTTGTGTGATCTCTAACCCTGTTAAACTCTGCTGGTACTCCTGCTGCTAATGCGCCCACAAAAAAGATGTTGCTTTCACATCATCCATTACTGATGTCACCGCACATTTTCTAGGTCTTTGCTTCTTAGTTGAAAGAAAGAAATCCAAATTCAGATGCAGAAATCACTTGTATAATATTGGTGCCAGAATTTTTTTGTTCTGAGTGGCAGGAACAAATCTAAACTTTTCTAAGCAATTTCCCCAGTTTTGAGACCTTGACCTTTGAACACCTGCAGTGTCCAGATTTTCTACTGGCATCTTATGCTTTAGTCTATCCTTGAAACAAGGGCGTTATTCACAAAGAATGCATTATTGAACTGAGGCTATGAAGTTGAAGGTGCAAATAGGTGATCATGGTGATAGTTGCAACAGCTCAAAAGTTATCAGCTACTTGTTCACATCTAACCTGTTACCAATCTGACAAAATGAATTGGCTCAGGTGTCCCTTTTGCTAAACCCCATCCTTTCAGTCACTACATAGTCAACTTTATTTCCCCCCTTTGTTTTCCCACTACCTTCTGTATCTCCAAAGTTAGTAAGGCAACTCATTCAATTGTAGATTTGTCAAATTTGTTTCTTTCATTTCTTCCTCCTATCAGGGCAAAATCTCCCAAGAAAAGCAAAGCAAAATAAAAGGGGTGTTTTTTTAGAGCACAGGATGTGTTGTAAACATGAAATTTTCTTTGGCTTCCCTCCCCTTCAAAGATTTTTTTTTCTAGCCTGTAAGAGGATTTACCAGCTTCTTTTTTCCTGTTAACACACCATATTTTCTCCCTCTCTTGTTCTCAGAGAGGTTTCTGTATTAACTCCCCTCTGCAGGGGAACTTCTTTCCCCTCTTTGCATCCTTTTCATGGCAGACATTCTCCTTTTACTTGTTTTGCAACTTCTTCGCTGCTTAAAGCAAACCACATCCCCACACTGACACAAAACAAACATTAAGTCCCACTTGCCTCCAACTCTTAAGTAATTTTTAATCACCTTTAAAATTATCTGAAGGTGTTACTTTGCTAAATGTGGTTTATTATGATATGGTTTCATCTTCTCCATGGTTTCCTCTTCTCCATCTCCTCTTTCTCTATGCATCTGAAAAAGCATAGCTGGTATTTGTGGTGACCTACATACAGGAATGATGGTGAAAAAATGCCAACTGCTGTCTTGTGATCAGAGAAGTGACTTGGTACGTCTGCTGCACAAGCACCCAGGGGTGATGGACGACTATTGGGAGTGAGTGAATGGAAGTAGGTGGATGCTGGCTGGCCTTACTAGACCCCTCCCTGAACACATGCAAGGACAAACTGTGTTTGAAAGACTAACCAGAAGATTCTGGATGCTCCAGTGTCTGTCCCTTCTGAGGAAAATAAACATTTTCTGGGATAAAGAAAGGTTGATACAGGAGGTAGCTTCTCCAGGACAGGCAAACAGACCAATACTGTGAGAGTGAGTAGAAGGTGGCTCAATTAGTCATGGGAATCTAAATCTTGGGATACATGCTGAGAGCTGTGCTACTTGTCACGACCAGACAGGTACCAGTGTGATGGCCAGGCAGGACAGCATGGTGTATGGGATCATGCTGTTCCAGGTTAGCCTGCCAGAGGCTGACTAACCCTCCAGTTGCTCACCAATGGGCAGAACACAGTGAAAACAAAGCCAAAGAAAGTTCAAAATGATTCAGGTAAATTCATGGGTACTTATCCAAGTTCACTGTATAGTCCAAATTTTTGGAAGTTCATTCCTTATGGACTAGTTTGGGGCATGAAAAAAGTAGCAGAAGAAATATCACTAGCTTATATGCATAAAGAATGGAAAACCAAATAATTTTAAAAACTGACACGATAGAAGGGCCACAATTTGCAGAATCCCAGCCCAAATTTATTATGAGCAAGAATATAAAAATATTTGAATGCAGAACTGCAACATGCACCTTTTAAATGTAGGGGTGGGGGGCGGGGGGATGTGGGGAATAACCACAGCCAAATCCAGAACATATTTGTTCTGGTTTATTCCAGGTGTACATAATTGGGTCCTATGTTTTACCTTTTACCCACAGTGAAGCAGATAACCCACATTACTTTAAAATACATATGAAGCATGTTAGGCTCAACCTCACCTCTTCATATGATTGTAACCCCATTAATCTAAAAGAAGCCACTTTCACTGAGATAGTTACTAAAGGAAGGAGAATCAGTTTTGATGACCTTTTTTTTTTTTTTTTTTTTTTTTTTTTTTTTTTTTTTTTTTTTTTTTTTTTTTTTTTTTTTTTTTTTTTTTTTTTTTTTTTTTTAGTGCAGAAACAGTAATTGATTTGGTAGCTCCTGTTTTACTTGGTAGACATAGACACTGAAGTGATCACACAGCTCAGGTAGACAGGCTTCAGGGATTCTGCAGACAGATAATTCGAATCCTGCAGACAGCGTTTATGTTGGGATAAAGTCCAACCAAGGCAAAGTTAATTAAGCATTACTCAGCCCCCAGGCAGGACTTGCAGTTTGTCAGTGAATAGCTGACTACATTTAAGAGCAATACAGCCAGCTAACTTAAAACTACTTAAGTACGCTGCAGTGATTACAGTGTCCTTGGTTCACAGCCTCATTTACGTGTCCATGAAAGGTAACGGACTTTAAACTTCAGAGCCATCAAAGCAGCACTTTAATAAACTCTACAGTTTGCCAAGAAATTGTATACACGACACATAGGCCACAGACCTATTTAGCCTATTGGCCAAATTATGATATTCTTTTTCATGTCATATATTCCAAGGCAGCACAATTTTAAACTGAAATACCCATCTTCAGTTTTTCATGTAATCACTGAGAAATGAACAGAACCAGCATTATAACCTATTTCTCAGAGTTTCCAGCTTGGCAAAACCTTTGATCTTTAAAGTGAAATGGGGTGGTGTGTCAGCTCTGTTCACAGCTCTCTAACCACATCCTATGAAATAATGCAAGAAGACAACAGAGATGTATATTGCAGCTTTATGGTCATGGTAACAACAGTATCTCATGGAAGTCCCTGAGTATTCTGCATGATTGAAATGGGATTTCTTCTTAACAATTTTTGTCATTAATATATGTTCAGGGAAAATGCAGTTGCAAGAAAAGACATGCTTGAGACTGCCAAATACTTACTGGTGGCTAATTGCTGGAGTATTTATTCAGGAAAAATCCTCTTAAAATAGAAAACAGTATTTTTAAGCTACTGAGGGCATTAGAATATATGATTATTTGCTGAATCAGAAAACAATTGGGAAAAAAAAAAGTTAAAATGCCAAGGGATTACTCTTCTGTGCACCTGAGTTTTTATTAAAATCCAATGAATTTATTTGGTATTTCATGTAGCTCTTTTGCTGATTCTACTTGCCTTCCTCTCCCTGCCACCTCCCCCAATTTTCAGTCTTTTTTTCAGATTCACACCCATTCATACTGACCTAAAGTGACACTAACCCTTGATTACTAAATAATGATCTTGCCTTAGTAAAAAATAACCCACACAATTCCCCCCAACGCCTTCCTTTGTTTCTTCTGCTTAACTTAATTCCTTAAAAATCAGACTTTATTAATTAACTGCTCACATATAAGGTTTCACTAAAAATGGAAAACATAGGAACTGCAAAAAAGTCCGTCAAATTTAAAACAGCTCGGCATATAAATAGAAGCATTCTTTGGCAATAGAGAAAGGAAAGCTTAGATAAATCAGAATGATATATAATATAGTCTCATAAATGCATTTTTCTTTGTCTAATTATTTAAGAGATGAAGAGTAAACCTTAAACTGAAGAATAAAATATTGTCTTTATGAAGCTGAAAATACTTGAGCTATAGTATTTACTACATGCACACATGAAAGCATTAGAGGCCAAATATAAAAAGCACTGAAACCTTTCTTTATCTTCTTATTTCTCTGTAAGAAAGCAGCCATATAATAAATTTATCAGAGAAAAAAAGGTTTGAAATCCACTGAGTTCCACATTTTTCTTTGCAGATATATGATACAAAGAATCATTCAAAGGAAACCTTGTTAACATATACTGGAAGTTGTTTTCATTTGTGTTGCACAAATGAATCCATCTGCCACCAGGATTTGATTTATGGCACTTATTGCAATAAAACTAGATGTTGTTATATACATGGTATATGAAAACATCCAGAAGAACTAAGTACCTGTAGGAAAGGGATTGCCCTCACTGCCTGCCCTTAATGAGTCGTCCTAGAGTAAGTAAGGCTCAATTGTAATGGAATACGTGACTCCTTGTAAGTATCGCCTAGGCTAATTACTTTTCATGTCATCAAAATGCTAAGAATTACAAACACAGCATTGAAACCATTCCCGTGTACATACTTATCAAAAAACATTTCTTCTTTCAAATTGGCTTGATGCTACCTTTGCTTTGTCCTTGGGGTAAGGAATCAGGCTGCAAATCAGTGTTAAACAATGGGGCTTCTGAAGTGAGCCTATTTCTCATACCTTAGTCAAAGCTGCAATTCTCTGAGCCAGTTCACAGGCCTTCCACTTCAGGTAAGGTTTCAGCTTTCCTCAATTGTCTGCTGGCAGCTTCTGCTCAGCCAGCTCAAGACGCTCTTGCAGCTGTCTATTTTTGTCTTCCAACTGAAAGCCAAAGATAGATAAACAAGTATTTAAAACAAAAAAAAAAAAAAAAAAAAAAAAAAAAAAAAAAGAAGGATTTTCCTTATGATAGCAAACAATAGCAAAACTCACTAACAGGCAAGACACCTCTAAATGTGGGGGAGCTTACTGGAGAAGTATTAACCCCAGCACAGAACAATGGAGGCTGCCAGTCTTACTACTCATCTGAGGCTCAAGGATCTCACAAAGGTTGAATAAAGGGACTGTAAAATGGCACTAATTAAGAGAAAAAATCTCCACTGATGGAAGCAAAATAATAGCACCTGGTTGCCAGTAAAATGAGAGTTTTCTATATGGAAACACAGCCTATCTTACAGAAAAATCTACATATGAGCTAGAATGGGAAAGAAGTACAATTCTGAAAGGATAGGATTCCCAGAATAAATCACCAAACATAATTTTCTGAATGAATGGCACCCATATCTTATGAAAAGTTAAAACTGACATTTCATTCATTACAATTAAATCTCATTTCACAGAGGTGAAATTGAGTAAGCTGTGATAACTTTTACAGAGAAATAGGAGGACTTTTTATAACCGCAGCATTTCTGACCCACTGAGATGCACCACACATTTAAGATTTTTCAACATTGCTGTTTTCTTATTCAATCCAGGTGATACAAGACAAAATGAAAAAAGGAGTGTGATTGTAGATTTTTTTAATCCTCCAAAAACATGAAAAGCTAGGCTTCTCTCATCTCAATGCTGCAAATCAACTTGAAGTCTGACCATATATACTCTCAACCTAGTAGTTTTCATTCCTGCTTTGAGTAGGCAGAACTCTGCAGCGCAGCATGACTTCCACTGGCAACAGTAAGAACTCAGATAACGAGCATCTTACTTCTTCCATCAGTGGGTGTTTTTTTTTTTTTTCCCTGGAAATTGAAGATACCTCTTAAAATAGTCTAAGGAAGGTGGCAAAAAGCTGGTAGTTTTAGTCTGAAGGTTTATTTCCCTGAGGACATAGTCAAATACATATATACACACAGATAACAGGGAGATGTCTGCATGTGTGTGCGAATACATCTGCAATTATAGAAGCAGAGCTTATCACATCACACAGGCTAATTTCCCATATAGCAACTTTAAATTGTTTTAAAAGACATGCTAGGAAAAAAGAATTGTAAAATTGAGGCTGGGTTTGAATGATGGAATATAAATTATATTCACTTCATGTTTGATTTCAGTTATATCATATTCTTCAAATTACAAACCAGTTTTATGTTCCATTTACACATTCCCGATTTGGAATCACCATGGAAACAAAGTACCATGAGAGAAAGCTGCACAGTCGTGTTATAAGCTTTCTTAAAACATATTCACAGTTAATTTAGCTTTTAAAAAATTTATTTTCACTCTACTCATCTGCAAAAATTATTAGAATATATTTTATGCAAATTTGATCTTTCCTTCAGAAAGGAACTTTCTTAGTTCAAGCTATTTTTTAGAAATTAAAATTCCAAAATTGTTATAAAGGAAGCAAGATATTCTACTACTTAGGGAATAAGACTGTGTGTGCTTATGCAAGACTCTATCAGAAAATACAGTTATTTCCCAACATTTAATATGCACATTGACATTATTGTTCACAGCTGTAGTAGTTGATATGAAATTTAGAGCTGCTGAACATTTAGGATTTTTTAGATTAACTGATTTGTTGAGTAAAACTGCACAGATTAACCTATGGAAGCTCTTGTAGTAAATTGACATTAATTTTCATTGTGTATGAAGAAAACAACTAATTAATGCAGGTACAGTACCTGACGCAGGATGGCTTCCTTGTTTGCTAGTTCATTTTCTAGCTTATCATTCATGTCATGTATGGAGGTGGATTCTCTCTGAGCACTGAGGTAGCGCTTCTCCAGTGTAGTTATCTTTCTTCCATATCCTCCTTTTGTGCCATTGCCTAATGTGACAGAAAAACCCCCCATAAGGAACCATGCAATTAAAAATGCTACACAATTTATACCAGTTTAATTTTCATGCTAATAGTAGACAGGAGTGTAAGGTATGTTCAGCAGTAAATCTTCAGTTTTAAAGAGAATTCTTTGGGATTTCTTCTAAATATGATACTGAATCACAGGATCAGCTAGGTGGAAAAGACCTTTGAGATCATCAGGTCCAACTTACAACACAACTCCACCTTGTCAATTAAACCATGGCACTGACACTATACCCAATCTTTTTTTAAAAGCCAGTGTAACAGAAAGGTAACTAATGCACACTAAAATAGATTCTAGAAGCAAACAATCCACACATATTGATAACATCTGCCTAAGAGATGATATACTGAGAAACACCCCCAAATTTAAGAGCAGGAAGGAGGTGTAAAATTAATTTTTCCTTTCATTTATTGAGAAAAAAAGAAAAATCTAGTACTATTTCTTAATTTAAATTTTCTGTCTCCTATGGGCTTTCATCAGTGCTCAACTTTTGCTGCTAATGTACATTGGCCTCTATCAGTTTGTAGCAGATATCACAGGGACAACAATCAAGAAATATGAGGTAAGCATGATGAATTCCTTACCTCTCTAATGTCTCTCTGATATTTACTGTTCATTTCCTCTGTTTTAATGAGCTCCTTCCTCGTAGTCTCTGCTTCCTGCTCCACCTCTCCCACCCGAGAAGACAGTGCAGTCAAACGTTCCTTCATCTGTGCCATTTCATAGTTTTGCTTTTCCAACAGCTCCTGAAGTTCAACAACTTGACTGGCTTCATCATTTGAGTCTATTGAGCCATTTGATAGACGCTGTTAATGGAGAAGTGACATTGACTGATTATCTTTTCTTGTGGGCTGTAGCTAAAGAATTTCTAAAGCAAAGATTATTTAACAATTACCAAAGTAACTAGGAAGGAAAAAAACATTTTCATGGTAGATAAGATTAGTGTAGTTACAAAAAAAAAAAGCAGAAGATTAATTCATATCAGTGTATTCCAGAATGTAGCATCACAGAGAGAAGTAAACACTTGCATTAAGAACAGAATACTAGACATAAAATGGTTAATTTGGCATTATGACTATTTGAGTTCAGATTGCAATAATACTTCTAAAAATAACCAAATTGCTTTCATTGGTCTTAAGTAAACTTACACTGCATTTTAACTTAAGTTAATGTCATTTGCAAAATATACTGTGCTGCAGACAGGAAACAACATTAATAAACCACAAACTCAGTGTACTAGAAAGTGCTTTCAGTCTGGACAACATACTGGTTAAATTTACATTAGAAACAAGTTCTGCTGAAGTTATTTATGTGCTGCTGAAAGCCTTGGTATGAATATAGTTATTAAAAAAAAAAAAAATCAAGATTCCTTAACGCATGCTGTATTTGGGATATGTTCTCAGCAATATGATTTATATTGCAAATAAATGATTTCAAGATAGATGTGCATTCACCAGCAGGACTTGCTGATACTGCCTCTTTACAACAGATATTCACATTAACCTTTTCCAACACAGGCTAAGCCTATGGTTTCATACAAATTTACTTCTCCCATGTTAAAAAAACAGGCATAAAGACCAAACAAAATCAGAAATATTTGATTTGACCTGCAACATGAAAAAATAAAACTAAAGTGCCTAACCTGTCATTAACTTTCTTGATTATGTACAATTTTATTGGCAAAATTTGTATTAGGAAACATAGGAGCAAAGCAATTTGCTGTAACTATAATTTTAAACACCATATTTGTCCTGAAAGGTCCTTATTTGTCCTTCAGGTGATAATGTGTATAGAATTCCTAGCTGGGTATGAGGGGAAACCAGCTTTCGTTAGCACTTTGTATTATTATTGTCAAAATGTATTTATATGGAAATCTTCTAGCACAATTTAGGAACACTATTTAATGGCTTTAACAGTATTCTTTTCTCAATCAGTCACAAAATGAACCCAGATCAAGATCACCTCTCCTACTGTACATCACTGAATAAAATTACTTAAAAAACTCACTACATCAAGTAACTCAATTCCAAAGTTGTATTCTTTATACTACCGAATTATATTTTAGTTATTTTATGTTAGCTGCTGAACCATTGTTGATCTACTTTCAGGACACCATGCTAAGATGACCATAGCAAATTAAAAACTTATTTACAGTTAGTTTGGTATTTTGAAAGTGTTCAATTAGTCTGCTTGAATCAAAATGCTATTAATATGCAGCAGTCAAACCAAATAGTACTCAAATACTCAAACAGGATAAGACAGCCAAACAATCATACTTTGAAATTTCTGAGGATTTAATATAAAGATTTTATCTATGATGATTTTATCTAATTATAATCTGTTTTATAGTTATAATCTCATATAGCAATTTAAGCAGTTTTCACAGGTTAGCGATTTTTATCTTGCCTGGAGTTTGCCCTACAGCTCTATGAAGAGCAGTCCAGGAATGCTGCAAGGTTATAATAAACCAAATACCAAATCTCAAATGTAATAAATGGCATGTGTTCATGTACCTTATGTGACATAAACCCTGATAATTTTAAAATGGCAACCCGTGGTATCTGGGAGTACATTCACTGCAAGAGAAGTAGTCTCTTTTCATTAATTGTAAAAGTTTTGGCTTTTCTTCTCTGCTAAGGTCAGGGTGAAAAATACATGGGAAATGTAGGATCGAGTTTGGACTTGGAATGTTTATTATCTCTTATTTGTTTACAGTATTTACAGACTCATGTACTGTGAGCTCTAACTAGCATGCTAGGAAAACGTGCTAAAATGGAGTCTTCCATTTTTTTCTAAGGTTATTTATGTGATAATTACCCAATACCAAAGTGACACTATATTATTTGTGGTTTTGACCCAATAATGACCACCCAAGGCCCACAATGCAGACCTTTTTCACCCAATTACAGAAAACCACCCAAACCCATGAAGAAGAAGGAAGATGAAGGTGAAGAAGAAGGACAAGGACAACACCCCAAATCCTCCATCTTGACTCATCTGTATTACTGTACACTAAACCCCCAAATTCTAAGTTTCGAGGACTCCAACAATTAATGAAGCTTTTTACTTCTAATAACTAAACCACACATAAATTTAAGATATGAATAAGTAAACCACATATAAATTAAATCTGAAAACCAATTTTTTTCTATTCATTTAATTAGTATCCAAGATTTCTGGAAAGAAAAGTGATATTGAAATTAGATTTTGTCGCTCACCACTAAACAATGCTGCAATTGACAATTATGTATGCATGTATTTTGATCTATGCACATTAACTTTACTCATAATTCTTTGATGAACTCTTTTCACATAGTGGTTTAATTCTGATCATCGTTTGACTTTCCTTTACATTTTTCCTGTATTCATATATACAGGTAGCTGGTATTTAAAACTTCCAACTTACTAAAAACATAATTTTAATTTTCCTTAGTAAGTTCAGGATAAAACAAAAAAGCTTTCTGTAAAGACACAAATAAAGTTTTAAAAACTCAGTTTAAAATCTGGTATATTTAGAATTTTGAAACATACTTTAAAAGTTTACCAAGGAATTTTAACTGGCATTTTGTCACTTTTATGCCTTGTTACTATTTTGTGATATATCCATTATATGGGTACATCATATACAACAATCACTTCAAAAGACCACAGGTAGAAAGTTATTAGGTACTAATTTGAGAAATAACTAATATAACATTTCTCAGTTTTTAAGAAGGGTTTTTATAAAGGGTTATGGCAATAATTTCCCTTCTCTCCCATACAGAAAGAGCTTGAACAAGATTATGAAAATATGCTATGTCAGTAGAAGCAAAAAGACATTCTGTAGATGATGATTCAAATTCATTTTCTGAATTAGTGAAATGAGCAGGAACCACCCCTTCTCCAGAGAAATCTCTTATGGAATAAGCTGGAAGGGCAGAACTGTAGCATCTTGTCTATTATCAGTTTCATAAACAATGTCCATGTTTAATTATTTTTCTTGTTCTTTCTCTAGCTGAATTTTTTTTCTCTGGTTGAATTTTTTTGTTTTCTGGTATTCAAGGAGCTTCCTGTTGATGCTTTGCATACATTGCAACACATTGCAATTAATAAATCAGTTACAATGTTGTTGCTGTATATTAATTACAATCCTTTGTAAATAAACTATTAGTTGAATGTTTGAAGCAATGAAATCAAATAGATCTCTGCTAATTATTACCTGAAGCACTTTTAAGAAAAGCATACTCAAAAAAATTTCAAAATAGACATTCTCAACTATTATATACCTATACTACCCCAAATCCCCCCAAAATGGAAGAAATGGTGTCAGATTAATTGGGGTGGTGGAAGAAAAAGTACTGGAAGTAATCTGAAACAATTAGGAAATTTTTAAAGAAGGAATGTTAAAGAAAACTTTCTAACTGGTCAAAACATTCTTGCAGAGAAAACAAAAAAATGTACATGGTCCCTAGATTTGTCTTTGAACTTAATCATCCAGATGAACTGTTCAACAAATTTTATGATGCTGTCTATCAAAGGTGATCTTGAAAAAGCTATATATGGACACACTCCTTAAGTTCAATTAGTGCACATGAAAGAATCTAAGACCAATGGCTATTTTTCCTTGAAAAAAGAAGTGAGGCAAATAGTTCACATGCTTCAATGCTTTGAGGGTTTTTTGCTAACTGGTTTACCCAATACAGATAGTCCATCTGTTTCTATCACATTTACTTATTCAGACTTCAATGCTGCAGAAGGGGTGCATATCATCCTATATTTTCCCCCTCATCTTTCTTGCCTTCTCCAGACATGGCAGGTAAACACAGCTGCAGTGTGTGCTCACCTGCTACATACACTGGGAGAGCCCTGGGCCTCTCCACCTGCCCCTTTCCACAGGCTTCTCAGCCACACAAGAAATTGGGCTGGCATCAGACTGAAAGTCTCAAAAGAAGCTTAAGACAGCTTTTCTTGGGCTAGGTAAGAGCAAACAAAGGTATATGAACAATGACATCTTTGCCCAGCAATGCAGCATTTGGATTTCTCCTCTCCTGGGAAGAATGAGGGAACAGAGCAACAGCAAGAGGATGCCGGTTGTAGGTTTTTGTAAGCTGGGTTTGGGGTTTTTTGTTTGGTTGTTTTTTTTTTTTTTGTTTTTTTGTTTGTTTGTTTTGTTTTGTTTTTGTTTTGTGTTTTATCACCATATCACCATACTAGATAAATAACTGCTATAATATAAATAACATGGTTTTTACTATGGGTTTTAAATATACTCTTCCTTGATAAAGAAAGCCTTTACACTCACCCAAATACAGCTAAAACAAAATAGGAGGAGAAACAGAAAGGATGGAATATTCATCAAGTAAATTTGATTACAGTGATGGTACTAACTATAACAGGTGACACACTACAGAGACAGGAATGAGGGGATAATAGGGAGTAAAAAATAAATATTTGAGGGGAGAAGTAATATTTTAATTTCCTAAAGTCTGTGGAAATGGAAAAAAGTAAATGTCCCCTACCACTGAAGAGTATGAAAAGGAAAATAACATCCCTGAAACATAGATTTCTTTCTTTTAAGATCCAAAAAGCACAGCAGTAAGACAATCTGATGCTCACATAGGAATGTCAGCAGGAAGAAGACAGAAAATTGGAGCATTACAAAACCATTAAATCCCCCCTATATTGCTGCTTCTTTCTACATGAGATAATAAAAGGACAAGCAGCTGCAGACTAAGTTACTAGAAAAAAACATGAAAAATGGTAAAAAGGACCATGAGAAATTTTAAAGTAAGGTTAATCTTACTTTATCTGTAGTCTCTGTCAATCTAATTCCTATTGCCCTTTCAATAAAACCCTAGTAAAATAACACTGGAAGCAAACTAATTGGAGTTACACCTAAGGTAAAATAATAAAAAAACCCAGTAGGGACACTAGTCTACAGAAGCTCACAAAAGAACTAGTAAATTTGTTCCAGGTTATACAGCAAAGTTCTTTTCCATTTTATTTTGTAGGAAGAATTTATGTTCAACTACATATGTGGTACAATGTACATGAAAGCCTAATTTTTTTTAAAGCAAATCCCAAGAACAGTAAAATAGCACCTCCAGGTGATATTTTCTCTCTAGCTATAAAATATCTGATGCAAAATATTTGGTCTAAATACTATTCACCAGTAATTAATTATGTATTTTGTACTAGACTTTAACCTCAGAGAGTGGTGAGAAGGAAACCAGTAACATCCCACGAGCTTATCTCTGAACAACCTGCAGCAGAGACAGGACTCATTAATATGACAGAACTCCTCATTTGTGCCTATTAGTTTTGGTAGTACAAGCACAGGTGTTTCTCAGGATGTCTATATGCACAAGCATTTCCGTGTCAGAGAACTAAATTAAACTCTGTCTAACCATAAGGTACCTTTGAATAATTGAAAGTCATCTAAAAATTTCAGAAGTCTGGTCTTTTAGAATTCATGGAGGAAACAAGTATTTTATGGTGTAAGCACTTGGTTGAGTGGTTGGGGTTTTTGTGTGGAAGTGTATTCTCCCTCTTTATTTGTGGTTTTGTTTATTTAAACCCTAAAATTGTGTTCCTTATGTCTACTCTTTACTAGGACATTCTCTATATGGTGAAGAACACTAATTGATGCTTCTTTTTTAAAGGAAGTATTGGCAAGTTCATTGCACCATAAATCCCCGTTGCACCACGGTCCTCACACTGAAATTTGGAAATTTTTATCCCAAATCCTAGGAGAGAAAAAAGATTATTTTTGGCTCTATAATGATAGAGATACTATTTTCAACTTAGAAAATCTGGACATGAATGCCACATCATCAGGGAAGAAACAGAAATACGGTTTACTTCAACAAGTCAATAAACTTATCTGAATTCTACAGTATAGGATTGTCAAAAAGTAAGTAAAATAACCACCAAGCTAAATTATACAGGTCATTTAACTTTTGTGAAAACAAGAGTAAAAATCAATGCTGCAAACAGAATACTGTTGCTGTTTGAGATATAAGAATAAAAAAGTTACCAGAGGATGCTTTTATTATAGTGTAGAGTTCTTCCCACCCATTCCATTCAAATGCCTCATGCAAAACATTCAAAAGAAACTGATACTAACAGAGACACATTGCAATGCAACAGACCAAACCCAAAGGACAACTAAACAAGCAAAAGCAGCATGTTCATCATCCATGTAACCAGCACACAAACTGGAGTGTGTAAAAGCTATGCCAAACTCAGTAGCATTAAATCTAAGATGTCACAGTCATTTTTAAGTGGTTGATTGCCTCTATGTTTGAAAATCATTCTACTTCTCTAGGTTGTTTCACATATTTTGGGGCCGTATCAGACAGTAATCTGATCATTAGAGGTCTCCTCTTCAATTACTCCGAATTGTCCCCAACCTCTAATCCAGCCATCAAATACAATATGCTCTCAACTGAAAATTTCTCCTCCTGACCCACTACCTTCTCTAGCACTTTTCTCTCTAAACATCCTCACTTTCTTCCTCTTTCTACTGAGCCATCAAAAGACTCCTAGTTTCATTACTAATTTAAAGATTTAGAATGTCTGTTTCCTGATCAGCTTTCAGCTCTTATTCATCTTTCTGATGCCTGTGATCATCTGTCCCACTTAGTCCTTTTGCAAAATGAGGGAGGGGAGGGCATTCACTTGATAGGTGAACATGTTTTTTCTTGTTGCTTGTTCTCTGTCCAAAATGCCTGCCCAAATATTTATCTTTACACTATTAGAAGACTATCTCAGCTCTCCCAGACAGAAATCATCTTTATTGTAAGGGCTATCTAGCTGTTCAAACCAAACTATACACACAAACTCCATCCTCATTTGCCTTGACTAACACTTTTTCTTAGTAGGCCCCCCATTCTACCATTAGAAATTACGTCCTGGCAACTCCTTGCAGTAAATCATCCAGCAAAGGTCAGTCACCTTACTGACAGCAATGCTGCCAGCTATCTCAGTACTTGAAATGTGAAATTCCCCTGCAAAATTCCCCCTTAAAGCTGTGTTTTAACAGCCTTATATGTTAGTAGCATATGTGAGTTTCTGGTAGGTAAAAAGGAAAAGAAACTTGTATGAATGAAAAGGCACACCAATTTATATGAAAAAAGCAAAGAACTGATTTCTTGACTAAGATCTAAGTTTATTGATTTATCATTTAAACCATGCATTAGTAATGCAGCTCTCTATGCTATAGTGGTGGGGTACTAAGTGCTCATAGTCACATAGCCATACTATTAAGCAGAGCAGTACTTACAAAATATTTCCCCAGACTCCTTCTGAAAGAAACCCTGCACACTGTCCTTAGATTAATGAACGCTTCTAATCACAGCTGCAGCTTTTTTATCTATGTTTCCTTTCACTCAATACCCCTCACCTCCCCAGGTGTGTCAAGCTATCAACCTTCATTAAGTTCCCTCAGCACATGATTCTTAAGTAGCTTTATCAATATTAATCCAGAAGGAGATGATTAAAAAACCAGAAAGATATCTGTATTGCTTGTAAACAAGCTCATAATCTGCCTTATCAAATGTATTTTGTATTTTTCTCTAAAGTAGAATGTATATGGTTTGGGGCAAGAATCACATTCTCCCAGCAATTTTTATACAGTACATTTATACATACATCCTTCCTTCGGTCCTTTCTCTGACATTTCACTATGCTGCCAGTTGAAAGATTTTTTATTTATTCATTCAAAACAAAGGCCTATATGTGATACAAACTCTTTTCAGTAAAAACTGAAAAGTTTTTCTGAAGTTTTCTATTAATTGTAACAAAACATGCATCAGAAAATCCAAAATAATCAAGTCCAAAAACCAGAGGAGATTCTGATGATTGCCCTGAAAGACATTTTCTACTTTCATTAATAGTATTTGATTTGCAGTATGGAACATTTTAGCCCACTATATTTGTCTTGGCAAAACACCTTTTACTCCTACAGGATACAATGCCTACAATATTTGTCAATGTTTTCACAGGACATTTTTACTCATAACCTACTGATTTAATTTTGAACATTTGATTTAATTATTGTGATATGTTAGTGCTATGAGTAAGAAGAAAAAACATGATTCTTAAATAAGCTATATGTGACAGACTGAGGTTTATTATAAGGCAAAATAGACCCAGCTGTATAGTTCTTGCATAAACTAATTAATAGGGCTCTAAATTCCTCATAAAATGTAACAGTTGGTCTTCATTGCACCAGAAATATCAGGGTCCTTTCATCTATCCTGGTATATTTTCATTTCATTGTTCATATATTCATTCATTCATATATTTTCATTTGCTTCTGGTATTTTTCTGAAGGGAATTACCAATTTCTGTTGGTAAAACTGCCCTTACCATAGGTAGGACAAGTGTGCTTCCAAAGAGAAACACCATGATTTACACTTCACTTAAATGCTTAGCTTTCGTGCCTTCAATGTTAACAGAAATTCATAATGAAGTGGATTTGTCAAGCAGAAGAACTTTTTGATACATCAATGACATCTTTGAGGATAAAAAACAGTAATTCCTCAGGCTAAATAATCTCCGATAAAACTCCATTAACTTCAGTGGAATTACTGCAATGCTTTTTATATATTTGAATTAAAAATATATGGAAGACAATTTAGGAATATTTCCATTATGAGAGAGAAACAAAAAAAATACTACTGCAACCAAAAGGGATACTGTAACAGTGGACATTTAAGGTGTACAACATGAGAAATCCCCCTTTTTTAAAGCAAACTTTAATGCTTCCTATTTGTATATGATCATTTCTGAAAATGCTGTTTTACTGAATAATTCAACTTCATGGTTCTTGAGGAAGCGGAAATAAATCCCAGTAGGAAACTGTTTATTTGAAAACAAACTCTTTTTTCATGGTATCTTATTTTTGGCTGTCCAGTCTCACCATTGCGGCATCCCTAGTTGCTTCTCTAGATTTCCCAATGTGCACCTTATTCTCTGGGAGCTCTCTCTTTCCTGGCTTTGCTTGTTGGGAATCAGGCAATTGTCCTTACAGATTAAGTGAAGGATCTGAGTGGCTGCAGTGGTCACAGATCTAATTAGGAGAATATCCGATAACAGAAATGGTTGCCATCTTAGGTCCCACAGCAGGTGATCGTTATCAGGTGTGCTTTGAACAATTTTTCAAAGTCCTTCAATATTCTTCTCTTTTTGCAAGTTGGCCCTCTTTGCAAGTTTCTGTATTTGCTAGCTTTTAAGTTTCTCTTTCCTAAATAATAAGGAATTGATGATAGCCACCAAGGTAAATGTAGAAAGGTAGGGAGCAGCTAGTGCAGAGGATGTGAATTAGAGTGCACCAGTTGATCTAGTGTCAATGGCAGCCTCCTCTGAACTCCCTATCCAGTAGGCTTTCATTACCATAAGGAGCAAAATCTAGTAAGCAGAAACCTTTATTTCAGCTTAACCCAACCAACCCTAAACTGTTTTTATTAGGAAGCATAGAAGTTTTCTGGAAGTTTCTAGAAATTCTGGAATTTTTAGAAATATTCAATTAAAAATTAGATAATAATATATTACGTTGATTTAATTCCTCTCATTAGTGTTTAAATACGCAGATTTTAAAGGGTGGATAGTCTTATTTCCACTTAGTTCTGCTTCTAAGCAATGAACTCAATGGCTCAAATCAGAAGACATGGCTTGCAAAGAAAGTGGGAATCAGAGATTTTCAGCTAAACAGTGTAGCTGTATTGAAAAAGCACAACTGAGTGGGGTGAACACTGTCCATCAAAATTTCACAGATGTGTCTGTGAGTAAGATTTTACAGAAGGGGAGTGTAGCTAAACAGTATTGTTTACTGTATGTTTCTCAGCCATATATATTACTCAAAGGAAAATACACATCAACTGCAAAATGTGTAAAATTAATGCCTGCACTGTGAGTTCACCATTGTAAATTGGATTGACCATAAAATAAAGATGACAGCTATTTTTTCTAAGTATGAATTATGCCACTGTTCAACATATGGCATTACACAAAAATGCACAATTAGAGATCCAAGCAGCAGCTCACCTCATTTCAGCTGTCTGCCAAATGTTATGCTATCATTTTAATTTAATAATTCTAAAGCAAGCAAGGAAGATGCTTATCTTGGTTTTTAATCAATGTGGAAATCTAAGGCTAAGGAGAGAACTTTTTTTCTAAGTAAGTCTCTCCATTTTGTTGTCTTTCAGCAGTAAGCAGCAAATACTTGGCCTGAATTCTGCATACCTATTTCCTGCTGAAGGAGTGCTAAGTAGCTTCTCTCTATACAAGCATGGACAAAAATTTGAAGAATATCTATAGGC
This sequence comes from Hirundo rustica, assembly GCF_015227805.2. NCBI lineage: Eukaryota > Metazoa > Chordata > Aves > Passeriformes > Hirundinidae > Hirundo > Hirundo rustica. Next base: position 40,844,845 of record NC_053453.1, read on the forward strand.
AGCACAGAGTAAAATTACTTTGTCTAGTTTTTAGGTCTGTTATTCCCTTAGGGTTTTTTTTTTCTTTTCAGGAATGTTTGCTTATACAGCCTTCCACATATATATGCCACTACAACCTTGCTCTGCTGTATGCAGCATACAAAGGATCAATCAGCAGCATATAGTACTTGTAGCATTATGCAAAAAATTTCAAGAAGAGTTTTGTTATAAGCTGTGTATCTAACTCAATACCCTATCAAAGAGAAAGGACCTGCCCATTTGCATTTGTTTTCCATTTAAACAGGCTCATTTTTTCGTATTGGTTTCAGTAGGCAGACAATACTCTAAAGGGACATGCCATAAAATATTCACTTACTAAAATCTAAGAGCCTGATTATTTATCATATGGACTTTTAGATTTTAATAGCCACTAACATTTTATACCTTTTCATGAACCTTTTGCCCTGGGCTCCATTCCTTCAATATGCTCTGATTCAGCAGAGCCCTTCCCAGCTGCCATTTTCCTTGAATGTGTGCATTTTGTTCACGCAAAGCTACAATCTGTAAAAAGAAAAAAAAAAAAAAAAAGTGGTAAATATATATAGAAACCAGAAAAATACTAACAGGCAATTTTAAAAATCTATTAACAATTCATTTTATGTTGGCCATCTGTAGTATTTGCAAATTAGGAGTCATTATATGCAGAGAGTTTAAAACCCAAACGTACTATGATTATTAAGGCCATTAAGGATACAAAGGAACAAATGACATGATAGTCAACACTGTCTTGTCTTCTATCCTGATTTTGTGGGTAGGACAACATTTTTTTTTTTTTTTACTTTGAAGGCTGAAACAGCAGTTAGCCATTGATTTTTTTTTTAATGCTGTGAGAACAAGACTTACTCTTTATATAGAATTGATGACATGCCAACTTGTGCTATAGAAAAACAGTACCAAGAGGCCATGAATCAAACCCAAGTGATGTAAAACAAAGTGCTAGTTTTCTGTCAGTCTCTCATCTGTCAGTGACAGCAACATGCGTTTTACATGGCTTTTGTATAGAAACGCATGTACCTAACACCCTTCACTATTCATTGACTGTTTTAGCACATACAGGTTTTATTGTATTTAAAATATTGGTTATTTATTTATGACTAAAATTTCCATGCAGTTTACCGGAAAATAGGCTGCTTTCTCTCTGACTTTGTGGCTTACTCTCGGGCAGACACAGCACAGAAAGATTTAGTTTCTAAATTTTTTTTACATTGTATACTATGGTAAGCTGGAAGATCTGGCTAATATGAACAATTAATTTTGTTAAATTGCGCGTAAGATATCTCTGGATTGTTCTGCTATTATGAGCACATACAGTAAATTATTTACCTGATGATAACATATGTATTAAAGACAGTAGAACACTGATAGGATGCATAGATGCCATTTTTGGAAAGCTGGTATAAGTTTAAAGGCTTCTGTCACCATATTTTGTCTGCATAGTTCCTGAGTCAGAAACACCCTAAAAAGGACTGTCCTAGAATAGAAAGCATGGGATATGAGGGAGAATTTTAGGTAGTATTACCTGGTAAGCGTGTGCAGCAGCCAAGATTTTGTGGAACATTATTAAATTAAATTAATTAAATTAAATTTAATTAAATTAATTAATTAAATAAATTTAGTTCTAATTGACATCAAGATAAACTTGCTTTGATGTGAATAATTTAATTTTAATTTGAACCTCTTTTTCAAATGTGTTTAAGTTTATATTTAAGTGCATGTTGTAAGGACCATTTGAATCACTCCGACCAACACTTGAGATGTAAGAGCACCGGTTTAAACAATTCTTCATTAATATAAATGTTGAAAATTGCTGTAATATGAGATTCTGATCAGCAGGCTGGTTCACTGCTCACTAAAAATTCCAAGTTACAGCCCCTGTAGAAGTCATACACTCCCACTGATTTCAGTGCCAGGACTATGACTTGAAGGCAACATTTCATCCAAGCAATTATAGGAAACTACAAGAGTAGGAATTAAAACTGTCTTACACAATCTGTGTCTTCAGGGATTGTACAGTGAATTTTAAAACATTTTGCTTAAATAAGAGAATTACATCTGTCTCAAGTAACAGAAAAAAGACTGGAATAATCACATTAGCACAGTCTTGCTTTTTTACACAATCTGTAATTTAATATCTGTGGTTTGTTTTCTGAACAGCTTCACTCACTTCTTTTTCTTTATGGCTCAAATAGCACTCAAATAAAAACTACTGAAATTATTGCTTCCATCAAACAAAATTAGTCATCATTTCAGTGCTAAAAGGTACTTTCAGGTCAATTAAGTGAGATACTTCAACACACATAAATTCTGATTGATGTGGAGCAACTACACATAACATGAACAAAATGTAAAAATCACAGGATATATTAATTGACAGGCAACATATATCTGGATTTTCATTATCATCTTTTGTTGATCTGTTAAACAGCAGACATGACTATGCCTTCATTTTGGATTATCACCTGTATCTATACAAATCCTTAACAGCCCCTTAGCTTAATAAGAATACTCTTTAAATACTAGTGCAAACATTGTCAATTATCATGTATTCAAAAGAGTTAATTTTTCTTAGCTTCTATGGGTCTTTAGGTACCACCACTTTCTAAATAAGTGAATAAATAAGAAAAAAAAAATCAATTATCCCCTTTTAGATGTCAGGCAAATAAAATAATGCAACGTTGTGTATCATTATTTGGATGATTTTCTTGATTTTTTAATGTTTGGGAACAAACCACTTTGCCAAAAATCCATCACTGTTAAACATTTTGGTTTCAATGATTTTATTACTGTAATGAATGAAGAGCAAATATGTACAAGGAACATACTGAAATGAAGTCTGGCACATTGTAGAAGTTTCAATTCTTGGGTAGTCTCGGATAACAGATCTAACCTGTGAAGAACCACACAGCTAAATTTTTTCGTACTTGTTCTATTCTTGATTTAATGAATATATTAAGGCAGAATTAGTGCACCTAAGGAAGCATAGAAATTCTTCAGTGTCATACAAGTAAAGTTAATTTTTTGTTTTTTACTTTGTTGAAACAAAAGGTTTTAATTGCTATCATACAACCTTTTTATTACTTACTTTTTTTTGATTAACTTTCAATAATGAGCAAATTTTTTGCAAATGTGCTCAATTTAATCACTGAACAATTTTGTAACTTTTTAAACAGGCTGCCAAAACATGGAAGAAGCGTTGATGATCTGGGTGAAGACACAGATGACTAAATTTTTCCTAGGTAGAATCCAAAACCTCTTAAATTCTAATCATTACCACAGCAGACAGCAATAATAGCAGCGATCTAGCTAAGAAAATGATTGTTCAATGCAGATAAAATTTTGTAATATTTTTGAGAAATGCCTATCTGTTCTAGTGATGTTTTTATGATTATGCTATTCAGCTTAAAATATCTACACAAAACAACTTTCCAAGTACCTACATACCATCTAACCTCTAATGTTAAATTCCTAATGTTTTCCATGCTATGTTCTTTGGTTTGGAAGTAAAAGGTAATATTCTTGAGGACAGCATCATAGCTGCTGAAAACTAATAAAAATACTTCCTGCTTCCTACCCTAAGACAGAGTAATAGAAATAAATGTGGATAAACATAATTATTGTATTAGGATTGTTGTACCCAAAACTGGACAATCAACCTAACACAGAAGTCCAAATTGTACCTTCTAAAATATGATCAAATACATCACATTTTTGCCCTCATCAGCTTCTGCTTGTGGATCTAAAATGATTATATTCCATTTCTACCTTCACAGACATTACTTTCCTATTTAGCACACGATCTGAACTACAGTAATGCCTTTCAATGTGACTCTAAACAAGACTAAAATTTCAAGTCTCTTCATAGTTGAGTTTAAAGAAAGTCTAAATTTGGCTCTCTGGGTTTTTTGCCCTGCTCATTCAGCAGAACTGAAAAGTTTTGGTTTTTTTTGGGGTTTTGGTTTTGTTTGTTTTTTTGGTATTTTTTTTTTTTTTCTGATTAAGAAAAATGGAGCAATCACTGTCAGTTTAAGAACAAAATGTAGAGTATTACTTTTCTAGTTGGACCTTTCTAACTTTTGTAGCTTAAGTCCATGAAAATTAGCCCATAATCTGAAAAATATTCCTTCAGCTTGTTTTCTTCTCACAGGCATATTGATCATCAACATTCTTCTCTGTTTTGCATGTTAGTTTCATGACTCAGAAGGCACATCAAAACCTTAAAGAATTTCCATCAATTTTGATTCTATCTTCCAGATCTCAAAGGTACTCCAAAACAAATGGCTCAGTTTCAAAAAGCCCCACTCTGTCATAATAATTCTGAACATTACCTTACACAACTTCTGCCTTTCTATCTCAACCAATAAATAATTTTAACATTCCTAAAAGCCAAGCTTTTTGAATTTAAAATTTTGGTAAATACCTCCACTATACTACCTACATAAATTCCCTCTAAATTAGCAGAATTTGTGTCCATTATCTACAGACACTGTTGAATCATGTTTGGTTTTTTTTTTTTTTTTTAATGAAGTTAGGATTCAGCAATTCAGACTCAAAATTTGAACTGCTCTCCATTTCAATAAATGGCCAAATCTACATATCAGGCCTATACACTTAATAGCCTGAATCCAGGTGTTAAGGGAATATTGATTTCAAATATTAAAATACAGCATAGAACAGAGGATGAATACATAAGCCAGTACTGATCTGAAGTAGTACCTGATAGAGTCATCAGCATGGTGGCGAAAAGAACAATGTAATAAGAAAATTTCATAATGGGTAAAGATAACATGAGATTATAAATCAGTGAGCCGTAGAATAAATTCCTTCTATTTAACAAGGCAGACAGTCGGATTATTAACCTTAGTAGACACTATAATATAAAGAAATAAAAGATTCACATGGTAGTTGAAAAACTACAAAACTGTGAAGGATAACTAAAATGGAAAGGAAAAACCAGGACACAAAAAAATGACAAAATATGAACTGGGGTTATTAGATAAAATGAAAATATGATGGAATACACAACCTATAGATGAAGATGCAGTGGATTTATTCACAGCATAAAGTCTCTCATCGGACAAAATGAGGCAGGGAATGCACTACTCTACATGTTTACTTTGGGTGTATTGCAAATGAATTAATTTAAATTTATTTGAGAAGGGTGAGATCAGAATCTATTTCTAAACATGCCAAAATCCTACATGACCAGGTACCTCTGCTGTTGAAACTTGAGTGGCCATTTTTTTTACCTCATAACAGCTTCAGTCTTCAGGCAATTAACTTTACTAGTAATACTTAATATACTTCTCTATATAGTGATAGGAAAAAGCAGGATGCCTTAAACTGAAGGAGGGCAGGTTTAGCTTAGATCCTAGGAAGAATTCTTTACTTATTATAAGGTTCCAGAGCCACATCACTTTATGAACTGGTTGCCCAGGGAGATTGTGGACTCTTCCATCCCTGGAAATGATTCAAGGCCAGGAGGAGGCTCTGAGTGACCTGGTGTAGTAGAAGGCATTCCTGCCTTTGGCAGGGGTGGTGGAAGTACATGATCTTTAAGATCCTTTCCAACTCAAACCTTTCTATGATTCTGAGATTCTATAAAAGCAAGAAAGTTAATTTAAGCTTTTGAAAAGGTGTTTCTCATAAACTTTTCCTCCTTAAACAACTCAATTTGGTTTATGTCATCTTCCAACATTGAAACAAATCTCAGTATGGTTCAGTATCACGGTCAAATGAACTGCACAGGGTAGGTAATTTTCTATATACACAGCATTTGAGAGAGAGAAAGAACACAAGATGCTCTTCAGGGTATCATTCTGTGCTCTTCAGCACATTCTGATTTCATGAACAGAACTCAGAGATCCATAGAAAGTCTTTTGAAACAGTAGATAAAAAAGGAATCTCCATAAAGATGACTTTATAAAGTTTTGAAATGCTTTAGTTTTTCCATTGAGCAATGCAGGTTCTGAGCTTTAGAACCAGGTATGTTTAAAAGGGTAAATACAGAATTTGGGCCCTATTTTCACAATAGTCAGGAGTTAATATACCTATGGAACATACAGCATTGTAATCAACATTAGCCATACTTCAAGGGAACAAATTAAAGAAAAAATGCCTTTTCAGACTGAAAAAAACCCCAAAAACGTTTGGGAAGCAGGGAATGAAGTAATCAGCCCTAACAATGCACTTTGGGGGAAGAAAAAACCATTTTTAAATTTTTTTTAAACTTAGCACTTTGTCTTCTCCCCCATTCAATGATGTAAACCAAAAAGAATCAGTCAAGTCGAGTTTTTTAGCCCAAATTTCACTTTTAAGATAAGACTGACAACCTCTTAGCTAGGTTTATTTTCTATTTACTTGGAATTTCAGTGTATTTTATCGCTATTTAGGGGTGAGCTTTCTAGAAACTTTATACAATTGAGTCCTCTAAAAAGTGTTCTGAAAGATCAAGAAAAATACTATTTTATTAAAATAAAAGTCTGTGTGAGTTATGAGTAATACAACATATTTGCAACACATTTACGTAATGAATTCTCCCTTTTTGAGATTGCTGAACTTTTACTAATATTACTGTTTAGCTTTCATTGTTATGGGGAAATACTGATCACAGTGAAATCATCCTCATGAGGGAGTCTTGGAGATCAGACAGTAGTAGAAATTCAGACAGTAATGCAAAAAACTTTGTATGTTTGTGGGTAGGTAGCACACCAGCCCTCGGTTACATGTCTTTTACAGTTTAAGTCTTTACCTCCTAGGCTTCAAATTCTGTCAAAGAAAGCTAAACCCTCTTGCTTTTGCAGCTTCTGGCATGTCTTGATTATTTTATTCTTATGTTCTTGACATTGGCACTGTTCTCTGCAATCCTGCTTGTAGGGTGTAGCACTTTCACTCTGCTTTCACATTGCTGAAGCACACATAGTGAATGACAACATGCAAAAATGACTGGAAATGCTCTGATCTGCAGCAGATTGCTAATTTTAAACAGAAAACCTGAAAATACTAACCTCATGGTCCTTTACTGTCGATGGTCTGTACTTGTGATAACTATTGACAAGGTCCTAGCTATCAGTGTTTTATTGACACACCTGTGGAAGTCACTTGTGTTGGTGACAAGGGCACTGTGGTCCAGGGGCACTGTACAGCTGTGGCACTCAGCTGGCTGCAGCAGGGCATTGACTGACCACAGGACCTCCTGCCACCCTCTGCACCATCACTGAGCCCTGACTCCATCTGAACTCAAAATGTCTGGCTCAGCAGGCATTTCTGTATTTTAAAAGTAATATTACACTAACATTTCAGGCTGGTAATAAGGCAGTAGGGTTTATCCTAGACTCCTTTGTTTCATTACGAATTCTGGACCAAATTGTTACTATGTAAATACCTGTCTTGTGCTATTGCATGTACTCTAGAGCATGCACCATTTATTTCTGTAGCAGCACTTAGAAAACAGAACAGGAGCAATTTAAAGCAATGGTGTAGGTGCTATTGTGAAGAGTATCTGTCAAGATTTTTCACAGGTTACCAGGTGCATTTCAGTATGTTTTCTGCAGAAACCCTTATCGAAGTAAACAAAAATGTACTATTTTTAATTTGTGACAAAACTTGTATGAAATACAACACAGTGAAAGAATTGTCTTTTACAGAGACTAGCACAATAGGAAAATAGTAACAACTATCAATTATATGGTTGAATTATATTGTGTATTTGAAACCTGCTGACTAATTTCTCTTGCTTTTCTTTTATTTCCTTACCAAGCTCAACAAAATAGAGCAAAACTATTGTTCCTTCATTATTACTCTAACAAAGACTACTGTTCAAAATCTCCGGAGTTCATTGGTAGGGCCTGATTTTCAGCTTGTCAGAGGTGATGATGGATTTGGCAGAGACATTATAATGTTCATTTTTTTCAACAATATACAAGTTACTGAAACATGTATACACAGTGTGCATGTATATATTTATGATAATATATACACAAATACCTCTAGGGCTCTATGTAGTTGCTCTTAGTACATAAAGCATTTAATTGAAAAGTACCCCTCTTAACATATATTATTCAGTTTGAAAAATACTGCTCAGTTTGAAAAAGTGTTTAGCTATTTGCACTGCAAATCTGTTTTCTTCTTTTGTATACACCAATGTGTCTCTATGAGTAAAAACAGTCTTCCCCAAATGAAATTTTGTATTCTTTGTCTCCATATTGTCACCTGGAGATTTGAGATTGTTTAGATTTATTTTGACTGGACATGCCTGTTATGAAAACCACTATTCTGCATGTATATTCAGTTTTATCACATTTTCCTATAAGGTGTATCTTTATTAAAATCACCATCTTTGCCATTGATTGTAGAAAACATGAAAATATACAACAGATAGATAGGATATGAAAAATATCCAAAAGGAAATGAACCTTATCCTAGAACTACAATTAAACATCAAACTATGATCCGCATGTACAAACTGAAGAAATCCCAACTTCAGTTTCATTCCCCTCTGTTGAAGTTGAATCTCAATAGAGAGGGAAACAGTCTGTATTTCAAGTATTAAACCAAATGTACTCATTTAATTTTAGTCAAGATCTCATACTTTAGAATAATATTCTTACTGGTAGTAATTTTTTCCCCACAGTTTTCTCCAGTGAAGATCAAGGATATGGGCTTCACTGATACCAATTTTATCTATTTTAATTACAAAGGACATCCCTAGTACATAGAACTTATAAAATAATGTTTTTGTCCTAGGATTATTGCAGAATGGAATCTAATATTACAGCCTTTTCTAATGTAGTGGAATGATACATATGGTTTCCTTTTTCTTCCTTGTTTTTGTATGTAACCGCATATTCTACACGATTAAAGGTGTCCAAACCACACTCTCTAGTTAAGCAAGCAGGTTCATTTTCTATAGATTGAACCAAGTCAAATCTTCTACAGCTCCTCATAATAATTTCACCTATACATGAATGGTCCTCACTAGTATTAATGAAGATTATTTATTATTTACTAATGTTGACATTTTGTAATCTGACCCAAAATATTTTTACAGTTTTGAATTCCAAGTAAAATTATTTCAATATTTATTTCTATTACAGGCATGTGTTGGCTCGTTGTTTATAACTCTTTCTAGTTAATCGAATTATGAATTTGCAGAATATTCTTAGAGCTGCAGGAGCACTGTGGGCTCAAGATGATCCAGTAGGAAAACACAAATGATACATTTACTGGTTAATATGTTAATGGGAATATTGATTAATATGAACCTAGTGAATATGAACCTAGTGAACCTAGTGAAGCTTAAATTTGATTTTATTTATTGACCCATGTCAATATAAATATTTTATACAAATTCAGCATGTAAGGCCTATCCACACATTAAAAATTATTATGGTGAGTAATAAGCATAAAAGATACTATGATCTTGTTATACTATTTAAAATCTGGTTTGAGAGATAGTAGATGATCTTAACAAATCATCTAATATTTAATGAATTTACAGAAAATTGAATAATCATTACAAAGAAGCACACTGAGCAAATGTTAAAACAATACATTATTCCACAGATTTTAAAAAAAAGGATAATTCATATGTGTTTTGTGTTTTCATCAAGATGGATCTGCAAAAAGATACTTAACGGTAAAGAATCATTTTGTCTTGCAGTCCTATATTGCAAGTTTATTTTTGCAATGAAACTATCTTCATCAGCTTGAACGTCTCATTTGACAAATGTCAAATGACAGATGTCAAATTACCCGAAAGGTGACAAAGACAGAAAGATAAGCAGCTATGTTCTGAAACCTGAATTCATACCTCTAATGAAGGATAAAATGGCATCCATTACAAAGTGGATTCCCAAAATAACAGATCAAAGAGAAATTACATATTCTTTCTGATGTCTCATGAAAGGCACTCTGTAAATACTGTGAGCAAATTAACCATTAGACATTAAAATTTTCATGGGTATACTTTGTACAAGTAATAGTGATGTTTACAATGCATGTCAGCTAAGCACACCTTTACCAATGCATTATGTTCTTTACTTTAAGAATTCTATTTGTTTAAAGTAAGGCATTTGTTAGCAAGAATTTATGAAATCAGGTCTGATGCGAATTGCATTCCATTGATTTGTTAAGATCCCTAAACAGATTGCCAAACAGATGACAAAAAATCCAAACTGAAATTATCCTGGTGTCTAATCTCATGCTGACTATGAACAATTCTAGACTAGCCATATACAAGTAAATTTCCAATTTCATTAACCTCATGGAATTTTCAGGTGTGTTGACAAACAATTGAGAAATATGCTCAACCACACATCTGGTTCACGTGATCCCTGCGCTTTCTCAGCTTGTATTTCTTTGGCTGCCATGCCATTTTCTCTTTCTCTGTTTTTTCTGCTTTAGGTGAGGAATGTGTGGCAAATTAGAAATCCACAAAATCTGCGCTGCAAACTCAGATCTTCCCTATTTTAGAATAAAGTAGAGGAGATCTATTTATCAATCTCTGAGGCATCTTCTTCAGCTTCACAGACATGTTTCATTGACATATTTGTTTGCTGTTGTGCAGAATCTTTTACTGATTAATATAAAATACTATGCAGACCCCCAAAATAACTCAAATAACAACCTCATGAGATCCAGAAAACTGTCCTTACATGCTGATTTATTGCAGAGTGGTTGTGTTATTTGATGATGAATACTTTGTCCTACAGTTATTCAGCTGCAGGACCTCATGGAGAGCACTTTCACTTCCTTCCTGCCTGTACCCCCAGACTCTCTTTCATTAGGAAACCAGGCATGGAGGTGGGGTGAAGGGACACGTACCCAGTATATAACTCCCAAGCATGGAGTTACAACACAGCGAGTGTGATAGGATTCATAAAGCGTACCATGATTTGTGCATGGTCCCAGAACAATACCTGAATAGATGCCACTATAGCCATCAGCTGCCAAAAAACAATTCATGCAATTTAGTCAAGCCTATCTATCAATACTTATGAATCCATTAACTAATGGACTGCATCCTACTTTTCCTGCTGTAGAAACAAGTAACCAGTCATCCCACCTGAAGTAATCTCTATGTTTTTAAGAGCAAGAATATTCAAAGAGAATCAGATGAGCCTGAGTCCTATGAGACACTTTACAGAGCTCCTGTGCAGTAAAAAGAGTAATTGTTGCTTGCCACATATATTGCACAGGTCACTGTGCTACCTGGGCTTTACTGTCATGCTGTCCAGCCAGCTGTATGAGCAATGGACACCATGAGACAAATTTATACTGTTAAGTGCTACAGAGCAAGAAACATGTTTCAGTATTTTTTTTCCCACAAAATGGCATCCTGCTCCTTTACCAGAGCTCTGTTTAGAGCATTGTAACACAGTGATAACCACAGTAAAAATGTGCAATAAAAGCACTTCAGTATGAAAGTCAAAATTGAATATATTGCTACTAAATAAATGGCTATATATTTATTTATTTCTGCAGCAATCCAAACTGTAATTTAGATTTGGCCACAGTTTTCAATGCATAGAAAAATGCAATCTCCCCACATGCTAAAGTCTGAAGGCTTAGGCCACAAGTATTAAAAAATGAGAATATAACATTTAAACAGAAGAATAGTATGTGTATTTTTAATAGAATATCTAGTTAAATTTCTTATTTTTACATTACAGTAGTGGCATCTAATTTGTTTTCACAATGAGAAATCTCTAAAACAAATGCTTTTGAAACACAGACACAGACACACAAAAGTATATACTGGAATGGCTTTATGCTCATTTTGATAAAGATGCTAATTTTATGGGAAGTTTGTGCTTCAAGGTCTAAAGGAAACTGGGAATTTTTAATATCCAGTCATCATTTATTCAGTAAAACAAGGAATTAAATCACCCAAGTTTCTAATCATGGGGGACCAAGGTTTCATTAAATCAAATATTTCTGTCAGACAGAAAAATGGAGTAGATTTGAAGAGATTTGCAAAAAATATTTCAAACATCAGTCTCACTGCTCTTTTAATGTATATTTAAACAATTGCTTCATAGCTGCACAGCAGGTTTTGGGAGAAGAGTAAAGAATGAGGAAGTAGCAAGTCATAGTTTGACATTGCTTTTTTATCTTTTGCCATGCTCCCTTAAGCATTATTTTTCTAACCTTAAATTTTTCTTTTCCTTAAATGCAAATAACAGCTTATAATAGTTTAAGAGCAAAGTATGCATGCTCTTGTTGACACACAGGAATGTGTCATAGCAAAAAAACTGAGAGGCTGCAAACAATCTCAGGGTATTCTTAAAATAAATTGAGCAGAACAAAACTCTACTCTTCGGTGATAAATCTGTGACACTGGGATTTACTCTAGTCACAAATCTTTATATAAAAAAATATCACAAAGAATTTTACAAGTAAATAAAATTAAGAAGAACTAATTAGCCATGACACAAAGTTCTGAGAAAAAATATAAAAATTGCAGTGGAAATCCTGAGTAGTCAGAATTTTTCATCTCAATGCAAGGGTCTGAATCCTTCTTTAACAGCAGTAAAACTCTGAAGCAGTTGAATACATTCATACTTGGGATCTGAGAATATTTAGAAAATATAACCAGAAATAACAATTGTCTTTATGACATAACATTCAAAAGAATATTTAAAAAATAGAAAGAAATATATACAAGCTACCAAACACTTAATATCAAACATTATATTAAAACTATTAACTACAGTCTTTGTGAAGAAATAAAAACGTTTGGTCTTCATCTACATGTTTCCCTAAGTGCTCCATGAACTTGTGAGCACACCCCTTGAAAAATTTCTTACAAATTGGTGTCTTCTAAAGAACACATAGGAGGCATTCAACTTAGACAAAAAGACAGCACAAAATGAGAATGTGACATTGGTATTTTATGATTTGTTACAGTTAGCCACAGGTTAAATGGAGAGGAAAGAGAACACAACATTTCAGAATGCCATTTGAAAACACCTTAAGACATTTGGGAAGCAACACATTTCTGCTCTCCAAAACCATTTCCGTGAAGAAGACCAAAGTTGCTGAACATATTTAATACTTAATTTCTGCATTGCACACACTACACTGTGGTAAACACATAAGTAGGCTTAAGTCACTAGCATTTTTGTATAAAAATACTAATATCTGCAAAATCATTATCTGCCGTCATGGTAGTAAATGCATGTTCTTTTAGGAGCCAGAATCGGAAGATTTTTCTCTGTAGTAAAAGTTTATGGAAGTTACTAAGGTACTAAGAGACCACTTGCAAATACAGTAGTGACACTCACCTCAAATTGGTCAATAGCAATTATTGTTCTTCAGTTGCTACCTGGAAAATGCATTGAACTTTAGACCTATTCTGCTCTGTATTTTAGTGAAACACAAAATTAGTGAAAAAAGGTGATGGCAATGCAAAATCAATCCTGCTGCCCTCAATATTCACAAAGGATTTTAGCGCTTTTTTTTCCTCTGAGAACTCAAATTGAAATTAAGACATAAAATTATTAGATTGAAGACATAAAATGAAATATTTATGGAAACTTAACTGACTATTTCTTGTGCTTAGTTCTTTTTCACTTCATAAAAAAATTAGGGAATGAAAGCTGTAGTGCTGCTATATTGATTTTCAACCTCTTCAATTGCCATGCTACACATACTAATTCAAATGTATAGAGAAATAAATTAATGCTGTAAAGCATGTAGTATAAGAAATAATCACCAAAACAAATCATCATTTTGCATCATTGCCACATTTAAAACTTAAGGGCAACAATAACTTTCTGCAGAAGTAACATTTAATTAGATGGCTAAGGTTAATGGCAGATTAAAAAGCAATTATATATAGTATTTAAAAGTACATTTCAAATCAAGATATTTTAAATTATGTACAACTTTGCAGAAAAAATATATTTTGCTACATCTGCATAGTCATTTAAATGAAAGTTCAGACCACAAAGATTATCTCTTCAGAGTCAGACCTCTGCAAATCTATAGCTTATAAAGAAATTAAAACAAACAAATAAACAAACAAACAAACACCATGTAGGAGGGAGTTCAGAAGGCAGTAACTTGCAATTGCAGCATTCTGAGAAAATATGATGAAGGGTGATAGTATAGAGAAAGGGTGTTTCAGATCCTTCGGAAAAATCTATGCCTCAAGTCACCAGAAACAGATATAAGTCATCTGCCTGGCCTTCAGAATAAAAAAATGAATTCCATCCAATTTCATCCAAAGTTTTGATATCCATAATTTCTGAATTCTGGACTGATGAAATTTTGTGTAAACTATGTGTTCAAGAAATACACATCTATTTTTCCCAGCAAACTCTTCCTTTCACAACACTTTTACTTCAAAAATCATTTGAATTGTATTTACACAGAAAGCCCAAGGCCACCAAGAAAACCCGGATAAAAAAATGCCTTAACCTTACTGAAAATGGAAAAGCTAGGCGTAAAAACGTTTTCATATGCAACCATGGGTAAAAAAGGATGGGTCACATTTAGCTAAGATTTCACTTTGAAATACATATTTATATTAACTACTACAGAGTATTTCATTAGTGGTAATACAATAGTCATGTCTGCAGCATCCCTCATGGTTAAGCCAAAACTGTCCTCAGCTGTAACAATTTTCCTGCATTTTTTACTGTGTTCTTGATGTGTCCTGAACAGCAGAAGTTGGGCACTTAATATGGTATTTGGAATTTCTTTGCTGAATAAGTGGATACATTTTCTGCTGTCTCTGGTATAGAACATAAAGAATTAGACATTTCAAACACTCCTGTCTTTTCAGTGATGTAAATAATTTATGAATGCTATAAAATTAGCATTAGGGTACCCTAATGAATAAATTAACCCACTGTCAGGAAGAAACCCACTCCCTAAACAGGAGAATGTATGCAGTTATATGAAGCAGTGAGCTATGATCCAAAACTCTTGCAAGATCTTTGTGAGTTCCAGGAGTTAAATTTAGCCTCAAAGTCAAGTGAACTTTTGCAGAAGCAATTGCAATAGTGAGGATTTAAAATGAAGCCTGAGTGGTTTAAAATATAATGTGTGTCAGTTGACAGAGGCAATATAATGTTATTTGGCATTTGGAAATAGCATTGGCAGTTGGAACAAATGCTGAGGAAAAACATGTGGTAGAACAGTGATATATACAGTCAAATCAGTAGTTTCTGTAACTTAATATTCTGCAGTCCCAAAGTTTTCTGGGTTCCTAAAGAGCATCTTTGAGATACTAAATATAAGTAAAGCTATATTTTTCATGCCACAGTTTCTACTAATGAGGAAAGATGAAAAAGCCAGCATATTAACTAAAAAAGAAATAGGGTTTTGGAATACCACTTATCATATAATTCTTATTAACACAGAAAGATGTTGCAAGGGATGAATAATTGTTTAAAATGAAAAGGAGAAACTTTATGCGCAAATTAAGCTCAGCCATTAAGAAAAAAAATAATTCCAGTACTGAATTAACTATGTGGAAAACTTGATTTTACAAAAAAGCCTTGGGAAGAAAAGGTTTTAAAGGTTGTTTGGTTTGTTTTTTAACTATTTGTTGAAGGCTCTGTGAAACAGGGTGTCATGGATTAGTACAGTTTGGATTTTTAGTTATAAAAGAATGTAGAATAATTCTCCAGGTCAGGACCTGGGAATTGCTTTAGAAAAGACAGGGACGTATCAGAGAGTTAGTTGGAATATTGGCATCTGTTCTAACCACTGAAAATTGTTAGCTACAACTTTGGTAAGTACCATATAAAACCCCTTAATTTCCTGTAGGTGGGTACTTTTTCTTCTTTCCTTTGGCCAGAGAGAGGCAGGTAACATCGAGTTGGGCGTGCTGCTCCCCCCTTTTTGGGGGGAGCTGGCCTGAGGCCTGGCCGGATTCCATCGGCTCCCGGGTGAAGCTGGGGCAGGGCGGGGAAGGAGAGATTGCTGTTTTGCAACAGCTACTTTCTTCAAACTTCTCTGGAGCAGAGAGAAATCTCTGCCGGGCCCCTGATAAGAGCTATGGGCACCATTTAGGCCGAGGCCACCCCGATTTACACCGAGGGGTGGGCTGAGAAGGCATTTATGATCCTGCCTGGTTTTTTGTGATTCCAGACTGCCCGGGTGCTCTAATCTCTGATGTTTCTGTATGAGTTCTTCCTCCCTCACCAGCGTGGCCTTGAACATCTAACACCACAAGCTACAGAGAGAGAGAGACAAAGACTCTGAGCAGATTTAACTCTTTCTTAGCAACATGAAGCTTCCAGAGCTTAGCCCTTCTCTGAGAGAGTAAGAAAGGACAGACTGAACATAAAGAACAACAGCATGAAGTCAGTAGAGCAAGAGTGAAAAGACTATTGGGACAGAGAATTGAAGAGTTGGTTGTTCTATTCTTACTTGAGCCATGGAAATGAACTCTATATTTAGATCATTCCTTTAAATCATGGGGAAAGATGCATTTGGGGAGATGATTGTTTTAATTTGTGTGTGGATTTGAGCAAAGGTGTTTGTGATGAACTATTGTCCTATAAGATGCTTGAACGGAGATAAAGATGAGAAGCCCCCTGCGCCAGTGAAGAAGTGAGAAGATATCTCTGTACCTTGAAATGAAAAATCCTTTGCTTTAGAGTTATTCATCTTTAAAAGGTGACACCCCAGTATGCAAAAGTCTAAGACCCATGACCCATAAGCAGCTTGGGAAACTGCTCCTGGGAGGGTCACAAAGGCAAGTTTCTTTGGGTGCCTGTTTTTGTGACAGTTTAAAACTCCCAAGAGAACTGTTCTAAGTTGTCAGTGGGATCCATGACTCTAAGAGATACTCTTCCCCTAAAGAATTGATGAAAGACTATTGTCAGATAGTGAAACTGATGAAAATTACAAGTTTTGTCTCTTTATGTTGTTTTGTAAGAAAGTGAACAGTTTGTAAGGGAGGGAAGAGTGTTTTTGAAGTTTCATTCTGTTTTAGTTTTTTTCCAACTTTCTTTTTTCTATTCTTTTAGTGTATAGTAATAAACTTATTTGTTAATTTAAAAGTTGAGCCTGCTTTGTTTTTCTCCTAGTCTCTCTCCCACAGAAAAAGTAAGTATTAAGACCAAAATTTAGTGAACGTCAAACCACTACATTAATTGGTGTTTCCACCCGGTTTCGAAATTAAAACTATGACACAGGGATATCTGTTAATGGAAATTGCAACAGTTGTAATTTAACACTGCACATTGCTGCAGAAATGGATTTAAAAGTCCCACCATGGGTCATGGTCTGTAATCTTGAGCTGTGGAAGATGCTGGCACTTGGGTTCCTGGGAATATAGGGTACTAATGACTAACCTTGGTGTGTTTGCATATGTATAGTTTAGCATACTTGTAACAAAGATTCACATTTGTAATGGTAGTAAGTGCATTTCTAAATCTGTAGAACAAAAGTAGTTATCTTGTCAGTATTTTCAACATTCAAGTTAATTCCCATTAGGATCACAAATGATAAAACTTTAAAGATAAATTCACTTCTCTTGCCAATGAAATTCATTCTCCTCAAATTAGTGCGTAAAAAGGAAGATAGTTAGCAATTCGTTATTCAACTTTGCAAATATTCATACACTCACTGAAAAACATCACATTTCCCTTGAAAAATATTCACAGAAGAACACTATTACACCACTGAGCTTTGTTATGGGATGTCCCACTTGCAGCTTTTCTAATTGCTAACTGAAAATCAGACAATAAAACTATTGCAGTGATCATATGTCACACAGAAGAAGATGAGAACCAGTATAATTATATAAGCACCTAAGGGGTAACCAAATGTAGTTATGTGTTACAGTAATTTTAATTAAAACCAGGAAGTAAATTTCTCAAAAAAAAAAAAAAAAAAAAAAAAAAGTTAACAGTATCCTCTGTTCATCTTGTCTACAACAGACATAATGACCAGGACATCTCCTAGTCGTGAACTAGTAATGGCTTTGAGTACAAGCAGAATGATTAAAAAAAAAAAAGGCAGGATGAACATTGAACATGGAATTTTATTATTGCATTAATCTGACCCCTGTCTGCACAAAAACTCACTAGCAGCAATTCAGGCAATTCAGTTTGCTACTATGTACAATGACCCCTTCCACAGTCACAAATCAGTTGCAGCAAAATAAAAAATATACTCAAATAAACTTTACCCCTAGGAAAACATATATTAAAGATTTTTTAAATCCACTCTTTAATAAAATATAAGCTCTAATTAAATGCAAGCTCATAAGACTAAAACCCGTCTCTATTACCCTACTGTAACTACATGTAAACATTAGCTACACAAGCTGAGCTCTTCCAACAGGTCCAAATGTCCACCCCAACTGCTCTGGAGTTTAGTGTGTTACTATTGCCTATCCAATATTAAGTGCTTTGCAAGACTCTGTTAGCAACTAGAGCTGAAATCAGCTTTGCCACTTACAGATGATTTCACTCCCTTTGTTATGTATCTGATATGCCACAAAGACTGTTAAAACAGAGTTTAGTTACCACCTAATGATGGAAAACTATGGTTGTTTTGGTTTCTTTTTTTTTTTTTTAAATAGAAGAATATCTCCAATAAGTACTCACAAGTTTCTGCAGTTTCTCACTGTTGCTGTGTCAAAGCCACAGCCACAAGTTTTCAGGGAAAGAGAATATCTTAACATATACATTTCTACCACTTTTTATCTGATACTTGTTATATACCTAAACATAATTTGTTAAATCAGGGAACCAATTTACTGTCATCATTTTATGTTTAGGTATAGTCTTAAATATAGCACACTCTTAGAATAAGTATGAGAAAATGGATATGAAAGAAAATACTAATTCTCCTGGGAGAACAGACACCAAGACAGGACTACAGAAATTACTGAAAACTATATATTCAATTCCCCTAGAAACTTAGCCTATTTATTTTCATATATAGTACAATCAATTTTTAAGTGTTTTATTTCCTGTTTATTCACTGTAGAATTTAGCATAAAACTAGACTTAAATACTGCAGTGCTTTAATTAATTTTGTCTTACTCAAAAAATGGTGTGAAAATTATCTGAACTCTTGTTCAAATGCATAACTGTTTGAAAATCATCCACTTTTTCTAGTCCACATCTCTTCACATTTCACTATTTTTTTCATTATTATTTAATTGAATTTCAGCTTTAAAACTCCCTCAAAGGAAACTGGAATAAAAGAATTCAGACTGTGTTAATGGTCATATTATGCTTGATTGATTCAGTGTCCTAAATGTCTTCAGCGTCACGTAGACACAAAAATTGTTCAACATTTTTAAGGATTTGGGGCAAGAAAAGCTATGGAAGTGTCCTATTTCAATTTAATTTCATGTGCATGCTTTCATTCCTTATGATCAAAAAAATACCACCAAATTTTTAAAATTCCAGATTTTAAAAAGCAAGGCAATTCTCTAAAGACCTGGTCCTATGCCCAGCAAAGTAAACTTGGATTTAATCAGATGATGAGCAGGAGGGATTGGAGCAGTGCTACACATTTCAGTTGGCTTGACTGACCAAAAGGACTGCTTGCTATTTAAGAAACGCTAGAGCAGAATACACAATGTAGTGTAACTATATTATTTAAACACAACTTTTCTGGATTCTTCTGAAAGAAGAATCTTAATTTTTAACAGATAAAGTGCAGTTACTTCGGAGAGCAAAGGGAAGATTCAAAATATTATATTAATAGGTTTATAGTTTATCATACTTATAAAAAAGAAATACTAGTATCTTAATTGAAGATCCTGCTTTTAAGAAATAACTTTAAGAGAGTGCCTTTTCCAGTTTAAATTAGTTAAAAATACTTTAGGAATCTCTACTTTACATTATCAAACTTTATTCTGAATTATGGGTATTCCACTTTTCAAGAATTGTTTGGTAGCGTTTGAGGTTGTCTGTGGCTTCTTTACGTTTCTGTCTTAACTCTGAATAAAACAACACCAGAAAAAGCCCATAACCCAGAATAGTTTTAATCCCAATTTTCTTATCTGGCTTATTTTTAACAGTGTTAAGAGCACGTCAGGTGGGTTCAGAACACAAGGGGAAGGGTAAAGTTACCAGCAGACAATTTTTTATATTATCTGGGCTCCAGATCACCTCTCTAGGGTGAAAACTTTCTTTCTATATGCGTGTAGTGTACAGCTGTTCAATACAAACATGTTTTGCTGTTCACCCCTTCAAACAAAAAGTGAACAGTCTGCTAACAGGAAAAAATATCTCTAGTCCGAGTTCACAGTAGTTACATGGCAGCACAGTACACCATGATACACTGCAGTTAAAAGGGAAGAGACAAACCTACATTTCACAGTCATCCACAATCCTTCCTTCATCAATGTTGACATTTATATAATGAGTATATATACATGTATGTGTGTTTTACTTAATTTTATAGTAAAATGAAAATTCAGGTTATTGAATTGTTTATAGTATCTAGCATATTTGTTGGTTCCCTCCTTTTTTGAGTCCAATAAGAAATTTGGGAATCTGTCACTAGCTCTTGGATTTTGGCTTGCTTGCAAGGGAAGAGAAGGAGGGAATAAATTGGTAAACAGAAGGTTGTATTAATCTCACAACCAACTTAAACAAGCCTCACTGAGAAGCTCAATAAGAATGTAATTTTTCTTTAGTTTTGTTTCATTTTAGTTTTGTTTGTTTGTTTTGCTGTTTTTTTTTCCTAGCAGTTTTGAAGAAAGTGACAGGGAACACATGGGAAATGGGTATTAGAGAAATTTAATCTCAAAAGGGGAGAAAGTGTTTTGTGTTACCTCCTGGTTAGCAGCAGCTAGTTCTTCTTCCAGTGCAGAGACTCTTTCTAAAGAAACCCTCAGTCGTTCCCTTACCTAGAAAAAAAAATCAAAATATGTGCAGTAACTTAATTTCTATTAGTTTTTAAAGATTATATAATCTGCCATATGCTCTACTGTATGCCCTGCCACTCTATTTGCAGGCATGTGTGTTGCACTCTTTCATGAGACATACTGTGTAGTAAACATTTAAACCTAACTATAGGAACACTTAACCCATTAAAATAGGTGCCAGACTAAATGCCACATGGCTGTTCCACAGTCTGCCTGTAATTTTATGGAATACACAGCAAATGAAAATATTTTAAAATCACATTAGGCAAAAAAGTAAAACTTCCACAAACATCTTTTACAAAGGATAAAGAAAAAAACATTTGTAGATGCTTTAAGTTCACTCCGTGGAAGATAACTAATCTGTTTATAGTAACTGAATGCAATAAATTAATTGAAAAATAACTTGTAACATTGCCTTCAGGTCCATACACTAGAGATCTTTTATATCATCATGCATTTGTTTCAGTTTTGCAAAAGGTCATAAACAATGTTTATTCTCATATGCAGAAAATGCCTCTGTGTTTGCACCAGTTTCATAAATAACCTAATCTGTTCAAAGGATGATTATTATCTCAATTATTATTATTTTAGCATTTTAATTATTGTTAAATGTTGATTATTAATAGTTAATAATAAATTAATACTAAATGTGTCTGAAATCACATTCATAGCTGATTTAAGTGCTCTGGCTCATTGTAGCTCATGTAACCTAAGCCAGCAATGTAGCTGCAGTCTCTCAGTACAATCAAAGGCAAATCAGACCTGAAGTGACCTCCAGTGCTGTGTGTGACTCTCTCTCCTGACTGTTAAAGGACCCTGTCACTATCCCAATCTTCATTAGGCACCTCACAATAAATGAAGTTATAACCTGGCTAATCAGTCAACACTCAAGGTATATTTTTTTACATATTCCAGCTACACCACAGCAATGCTGTTCCAGTTGCTGATCCACAGATGTTTAAGGCTATTAGCAATGTCAGTAGGCTAAGGCAGCACATACTCTATTAGACCGAGAGATGTAGCTGGAAAATAAGGCAAAACAAAATCAGTCTTTCTTTTACAAAGAAACAAAACACGTCTTCATTTTTTTTCACATCCTTTGCACATACAGATCTTTGAAACAGTTGTATATGTTCTAATGCTTTCATATTTTTTCCAGCGATACCTCTTAGTCTAATAAATATAACCTTTCTTTACACATTTAATTTTCATTTATTATTGATAGAAATGAGATTTTTGCAAACAGATTCACTGTATCCCAAAAATGGATTAGACTTTAGTAGATGAAAATCAGCAAAACAATAATCCAGCATGTTCACTTGACTTTAAAACTGACCAAATATAAAGATGAAATACATTTTCAGGAAATGAACACTTTAAGATAAAACTATTCACCCTTTCTAACAAATTCAAATACAGTTTTTATGCATTACTTTATGGCTTTTGTTCCTCGTTACATAGTTTATTTAAAACAACTAGTGAGGGGTGTAGACCTGTTTTCAAGATGCCTGATTTCAACTTCTCCAACCACAATGGGAGCTGGTATATAACAACTTCTTAACAAAAATCTCAGATTAGATATATTAAAAAAAACCATGGAAAAATTGCAATCATTTTTCTGGCTTCAATCCCTTTGGTTGTAAGTGCTGCCTTGGGACAACACGATGGAGAGAAAATTCACAAGCAGCCAGTTGTTAAAAGTCATTATAATGTCTAACACTGACATTCACTTTGAATGGTTCTAGAATTTGCAAACCAACTAGGCCACATTACTGAGGATGTTACAGCTCTACAAGGAGCTGGAATCAGAAGAATTATCCTTAAACTTTAAGCAATGTGGAACTGTGGAACTGAATCCTAGTGGGTTTTATACAGCCAGTTGAGAGCTTGTAAACAACACCCTCTAAACAGGACACAACTTTGGAAACACAATTTTTTTACATGGCACTTCAGCAAAACTAGGTAGAGAATTAATGTTTCTATCCTGACTATTGAACTATTACATTCAAATACATTTCATTCTTGGCCTACTGTCAGTGACAACACTCAACATTATCAGTGTAAGACAGAGCAACAGTTGGAAATTGTTTCCTTTGTCCTGCCTTGCCCTACCTTACCTTGCCTTCCTCCCATGTACTCAGTTACTACACTCCTTTTTTTTTTTGTAATGACCTAACCGAAATTGCAGTCTGGTGGCTCTTATTTGTTCTCTGAATCTAACAGTTGCTAAAGAAACTGAAAGCAATTCTGCCTTGGCACAGAAAATATCTTTTTTCCTTTCATCTGACCAGTGAACAACAAATTCAGATTTAAATTTGCCATTGTGACATTGAAAGGACTGCAACTAATTCTTAATTTTCAAACATAAATAACAGCTGTTTAAGTTGAGGGAAATATTTGATTCTATTAGTAAAAAGAAAAAAAGTTACATCAAGACTCTGATCTGAAGGAGAAATCAGCTCTGGTTTACAACCCAGAAGCTGTAACTTTATTTCTCATTTTACATTTCTTACTCAGTCATACACAAATGTACTGCAAAGGATTTTTTATTGGATTCCCTCTTAAAGTTTATGTTTACAGTGAAAAAAAATCCCAGACAGAACCATCCTCATTTCTGAGAGATGCAGGGAAGGTTGTTGTTCCTATGTTGTCGGTCACTATCTTGTTAAAGAAAAAGGAACTGGAACAAATGCAAACTATTTCTATCTGACAATATTTGTTTGGGTTGTGGGGTTTTTGTGGTGTGGTTTTTGTGGTTTTGTTTGTTTGTTTGGTTGGTTGGTTTTGGGTTTTTTTGATATGACGAATGCCAATTAGTGATTGGCATATTATACTGTTTTCTGGAAGTGACAGTAAGAGAGTAACTATAGTTATATAAAGAACTATTTTAGCAAGATCATGTGTATCACTTTAGAAGTTACTCTGCTTAAATTTCATGTGATTCTTCAACATATTTCTATTTTCTCTGGCACATGATAGAGCTTTACTAAAAAAGGTTTCACAAAGTAAGAATAATTAGATATCAACTGATCTAACAGAAATGCTATCATAAACTTTTTTAAAGGACAAATACCTAGAGAATAGAAGACTTTAGGGAGAATTTGTAGCATCTCCCAGTTTCTAAAGGGGCTTACAAAAGAGCTAGAGAGGGACTTTTTACAAGGGCAGGTAGTGACAGGACAAGGTGGAAGGGATTTAAACCGAAAAAGAACAGATTTAAATCAGATATTAGGAAGACATGTTTTACTGTGAAGGTGACAAGACACTCGAACAGGTTAGACTTCCACAGAGAAGCTGTGGATGCCCCATCGCTGAAAGTGTTCAAGACCAGTTTGGAGAGGGCCTAGAGCAACACAGTTTAGTGAATGGTTACCCTAACACAGCAGAGGGTGCAAACTACGTGATTTTCAATTATTTCTTTCAACCAAAACCATTTTGTGATTTTATGATTGCAGTGTCACAGGCAGAGCGGAAAAAAGTTGCTCTCTCTGTGTTAGAGCGAGTATCTAACATATTCCCAGATGACTGGGTATTCTTCTGGCTTTTAAATGCAACCACATTATCTTTAAATGTAGCATAGTCAATGTCATGTTAGCACTGCTGTCAGTGCAAAATATCACCCATCTTTCTCAGTCTCCTAGCAACTGCTTCCCACTTTTTTGCTTGCTGTCAAATTCTTTATTAATTATTTTCAGGTCTGTAGCCCATAAAGAGCTTTTAAAAAAACACTTGCACACTAGAATTGAAACACTTTTTTTTCCATGAACGGTCTATTGAATAAAAGTTCTCCTAGTTACCTGTTAATTAATAAAAAAGATAGTGACAATGCTGACAGGAATAGACTAATTTTGTTTGCAAGAATATTAAGTATACTTTTCTGATATTAATTAAATTCAAGAGAACCAGTGGGTTTTTGATTCTTAGCTAAAACAGTAATACCTAGTTGCTTGTTGTTGTGTATTATTTGGGTTTATGTTGTATTTCATTTTTATACTGGGTTTTTTAATGGTTTCTTCTGTACTCCCCTGTTCCCCTGGAAAATGTATCATCCCGAGGTTTGTCCCTGCCTCTCTTCCCTGCCCATTCTCTCACACTGGAATGTAATCCAACTCTGTTCCACTTCCACCTTATCCCTGATTGGGTAGTGGCTTGTCCCCACGTTTAGCCCCTTCCCCTGGATATAAGCCAGAAAAGCACGTGGAAACCTCCTGTTGGCTGCGGGATAGGAACTGGGCTCCTGACCCAGGTGGGGGCAGGACCACAGGAGAAAGACTGAATAAAGCCCTGATTTCCCCCGGATCAAGTGCAGACCTTCCTTTGCCATCGACTGACACCTGCTCTGTCTAAAGGAAAAGGTTCACAGCTACTCCTGGAATTTTTGGGGCCCTGAGGAAAAAATCCTTCCAACTATGGTTTGTCTCTCAGGATAGCCAGGGCTCCGACAGAGAGACTGCCACAAGTGATGCCCAAGTGTGGTGCCTGAAGCCACTGGTGTGGCTTCCAAGAGAAGGCTTGAAGAACCAGATGTGGAGCACGTGGCTGAAGAACTTCACACAGGCACATGAGTCCAAAAACGTGGCCCATCCACCCAGAGACAGACCCGTCAGGCTTGGCGTTCGCTGTGGAGTCCCCAAAACACCAGACTCCACAGAGAGAGGCTGTGGTTTTCCTTTGGACTTAAAGAACACATCGGACTGCTGCGAAGAAGCCCCCCGGACAGGAGGTTGATCCCAGAAGAAAGTGACCACGTTTTTGTGGACAGCTGATGCTGGGAACTGAAACTGGAAGCCCTTTTTGCACCAAAAAGGGTCAACTTCAGGTAAAGGGGAGCAACTAGGAAGTTTCTTCATCACCACGCTGGAGTTTGGTATGTAAAAAAATCTTTCAGAGGCTTCAAATCTTAGGGAAAGGTTTTTTCCTTTGGAGGAAGGTTCTCGCCTTCAGGGCAAACCTTCAGGGCTGCTTTTAAAAGGAAAACAGTTTTGGCTGTGCAGCCCCGGAGTGGGGCAGGTAAAAGTTTCTCCTCCCAGGTTATTTTTCCTCTCCAGTGGGCTTTTTTTCCCCCCACCCCCCCCTCCGGTTTCCCAGTTGCAATCAAGGGAGACACAGAAACTTAAAATCTGAGCCAAAAAAAGGGTGCTAGGCTGTCTGTGTCCCAGAAAAAGTCTTTTACCAAGTTTTACTTGCCTTAGATGATGGTGGGACCCATTGTTCAAAGAAACAGTTGAAAAAATGTATTCGCTGGTTGTTTTTTCACTTTCCCCACATGTCCTTAGAACAAATAAGCTTCCCGTAATTTTGGGGGACTGTTGCAAATAAATTGGCTGAATCAGGCACTCCTAAGGACACGGAAACTGCAAATTTTGCTCTCTGGAGTTTGCAAATTCGGCTTGCATTGCAAAATCAAAATGAAGTGAAGAAACAGCCAGTTCCTAGTGAATTTTCCCCAGTTTCCCCAGTTTCTCCCTCTCCCGACCCCAAAATCCCTTCCCCAGTCTTAGGTATTCTGAGGAAAGCAGCCCACCAGAGAGCACAGGGAAGCTGCAGTTCCCCTGGCTTTCCCCAAATTCCTGAGTCCCCCTGCTCAAGTAATCCTGGCCAGATTGCTGGAGAAACCCCTAAACTTATGCCAAACCTCCCTTCTTCCCCAGTCTGTAAATCCCATGTTCAGTTTTCTTTTGTGGACAGTTCAGGTGTCCAAAATCCCTATTTTAGTGATCCCCAAGTTAGTTTCAGTTTTGAGGGGGGGGGGGGGGGTCACAAGATGGAGGGGACCACGAGGGATTTTTCTCCGTTGTTCCCCAAGATGGCCGGTGCCATATGCTACCAAGCCATGTGAAACCTCTTTGCCTCTCCCTTCTTCCCACAATCCCTTTTGTAACCTGAGCAACCCTTTCCACTGCTCAGACCCCTCCTTCCCTTTGGCGCTGCCCCTGGCACCACCCTCTCCTCCAACTCTGTGCCCTACCCTCAAACCTCCAACTCCACCCCTTGTGAGTCAATTCTCCAGCCCCGCCCTGCCTCTGGTTCCCACAGTTTACTGCCCACAATCTCCCTTCCCATGCCCTGGAGGGGAGTTGGGGGGAGCCGGGAACTCGGAAGTAGGAACCGATCCTGGCTTCTCTGCCACCCCTGTCACATATCGACGGTCAAAAATGGGTGTTGTCCTTGGTGATTGGGACCCCTTCCCCAACAAGCGATTTGGGATTTATGCAAAGGTCATATCTGTTACCCTGGTTTTTCTGAGTTTTTTAAAGCCTTTTGAATTCTCATAAAATGGAGTCAGACCTTTTAGCTACTGTACAATATTAGAAGCAGTTTCTACCTTTTTCTCACAGATGTAACATAAACAAATCCTTTGTTTTTCATTCTCTGTCATTTGTTTGCAGATTTCTAACCTGAAAACAATTGTAACTGACGACTAGTCTGGCCAGTTGGCTTGAGAGGTGAAAACTCTAAAAGCCAATCTTCAGCCAGACCCACAAATGTATAAAAAGTAAGAAATAAATAAGGAGGCTCTCTCTCCGCCCTGACTCAGCCCTGAGCTGGCACGGAGGAACCTCTCTGCCCTGCGAAATTTCTCGTCTACGCGTGATTGCTTTGCGTGTCTTGGTGACACATATCGAATTTGGACGTGAAGGTGAATGCTTTGACAACCTTTTAAAAGCAAATTTATCAGGGAATCCTATAGTCCCATACGACCTGAGACAGCTTTTCTCTTCCCTACTAAAGTCCACAGAATTTAGACTTTGGGAAGCTACATGGGAAAAAAAGTTAAGAGATTTACTTCCTGAGCTGTGGCAAAATCCTGAAATGGCTGTTGATAATAACAACTTGCCAATTCCATTAGAACATCTATGTGGTGATGGTGAATGGGTCTCAGCCCTCAAGCAGGCTCAGGAAATTCCTTTAGCAGTTTTGGAGCGCATTAAAGATGATGCTTCCAAAGCATTCTTTTCAATCCAGTCCAATGGGCCTTTCCAACCTTACAGTAAAATAAAACAGCTTCCATCAGAACCTTTTGTAAAATTTGTGGAGCGATTAACCAGAACTATCGAGTTACAGGTTACGAAAGAAGGAGCCCAGGAACAGATCCTGGAGGAAATGGCACTGACCAATGCAAACAAACAGTGCAAGGCAACCATCCTCAGCCTGCCCTTGGAACAGTGCCAACCTTAGATGACATGCTCCAGGTGTGTGTCAGGAAGGTTCTCTTCATGACAGCTCACCAAAGCCAAGGTTTGAGAGATGCATTCAAGCCACCACAAAGAGTCCCTGTTGAAGACACCGTGCCTCTTGTGCCAGTTCCATGACCACCACCCAAGAGAAGAACAACATGTCTCCTGTGCGATGAGGCTGGACATTAGGCATGTCCATGCCCTTTAAAGATACAATTTATGGACTTTTGGGACAATGGGGGCGGGGGGGTCTCAAGGGCCCAAAGGGAATCCTTCAAAAAATTAAAGGATGTGCTTGCCCAGTGTGCTGACATAAATGGGGCAAGTCCAAGGCAGGGGAAGAAAAAACTGGAAAATGCAAATGTTAATGTAACTAATCCTGCCTTAACCAGTTTTGCTTTTCAGCAGAAGTCACTGGATGTGATCCTTTCAGATCATGATGTGAGCAGACCCAATCTAACCACTGAATGTCTCCGAAAGCCTTTTAAATTGCAGCTGACAGAGTCCTTGCACCTAAGTGACACAGACTGGCATTTAGGTTCACTGGGTCTACAGGTGTCAGGCTCCTGGCAACACGTTGGCAGTAAGTATGTCATCCTTGGGGACACCAAATAGACACCGAGAGAGATCGACATCCTTCTGTGTCTCATCAAACCCTAAACAACTACTTCTTTGGCTGTGCTGTGTCTGCCCACCCTTATTTCTGCTTTAGGGGCAGATAATAGCTCAGGGAATTCCAACATCTGACCCATTCCCTGAAAAAGACATCATGAGGAACAAACACCCTGAGGTTTGCCCCACACAAGTTATGGGGAGGGACAAACTCATAATAGGTTGTGAGGTCCATCACAGTGGGGAAGTCATAAACATCAAGGGGGTTTTGGACACAGGGGCAGGATATAACGATCGTAGCAGAAAGGATATGGCCGTCACATTGGGAACTGCAAAATGTGGCAGGGCACGTGCCAGGTGTAGGGGGAATGAAATTGGCAAAACAGTCAAAGAGTGTTGTGCAAATTAAGGGGCCAAATGGACAATTGGCTACACTGCATCCGTCTGTTTTGGATTATTTGAAGTCCTTGTGGGGGAGGGATCTGATGGCCCAGTGGGGGGTCATGATGGGCATTCCAGATGCCCCCCCAGTTTTTCAGACTGCAGCCACTGTAGAGTGCTCTACCCGGAAACTCAATCGGAAAACTGATTCACCAGTCTGGGTAGAGCAGCGGGGGCTCAATAAAGAAAAATTGAAGGCACTTCAGGAGCTAGTGGATGAACAGCTAGCTAAAGGCCACATTGTGGAAACCACGTCTCTGTGGAATTCCCCAGTCTTTGTTATAAAAAAGGCAAACAAAGGCAAGTGGTGGCTCCTCCATGATCTCCGTCAAATTAATAATGTCATTGAGGACATGAGTTCTCTCCAACCAGGGATGCCATCCCCAGCAATGCTCCCTCAAAATTGGAATTTGGCAATCATTGATATCAAAGATTGTTTTTTCCATATCCCTCTGCACCCTAATGATGCCACATGTTTCGCCTTCTCGGTCCCTACCCTCAACCGAGAAGCCCCAAGGAAAGAAACCACTGGGGGTATCTTCCCCAGGGGCCAAGAAACTCGCTAGTTATTTGTCAGTGGTACCTCTCTACCTTGCTGTCCCCAATGTGTGCAGTTGCGGGAGAAGCCATCATCCTGCACTACGTGGATGATGTGCTTGTGTGTGCCCCCAACGATGACTTACTGTCCCATGAGCTTGACCTGACAATCGATTCTTTGGTTGCTGCCAGGGTTCGAGCTTCAGGAGGAAAAGATTCAAAGGATGCCACCTTGGAAGTACCTGGGTCTGGAGATTGGTAAGCAGACCATTGTGCCGACAACGTTGGCTGTCAAAAATAACATCAGGACCTTAGCACATGTCCAGCATTTGTGTGGCGTCCTTAGATTGGGTCTGACCACTTGAAGACCTAAACCCCCTCTTCAATCTGTTGAAAGGGGGAGAGGAGCTAAGTTTCTCCTAGGACACTTATCAAAAAGGCACGAGCATCCCTAGATGAAAGGTACAGGACTGTATGGTTTCCAGAGAGGCCAATGGGTGCAAAATCAGACTTGCCATTTTAAATTCATGATTTTAGGCAAACTGCCACACCTACACAGGATGATATTTCAGTGGAAAACAGTGGAAAAATTTTAAAAGGACAAAAGACTGTAGGGATCCCCTCTTAATAACAGACGTGGCTTTCCTCAGTTACCCACCCGGTCCAAAGAATGACCAGGACCACAGCAGAACTAGGTAGCAGAATTTATCCGAAGAAAGCCAGGACCAGACTCAGGGATAGGTGTAGTTGGGTAGATGTGATTTTGAGTGTATTCACATCCAATTGAGGTAAACTTGGGCCAAATCACAAAAGCAATGTTGGAGTACCTGCTTCATGAAACTGAAGCTCTGCAGTTTGCTCTGGATAGTTACACAGGTCAAAATTTCAAATCATCAGCCTGCCCACAAATTATTCAGAGAAATTCAGTTCAAATGGTCATTTAGAAGTGTTCAGAGCAGGAGACCCTTAAGGCTCTAATCATTTTTACAGATGCATCTGGAGCATCCCACAAGTCAGTAATAACTTGCAAAGATCCTCAACTCAGCAGTGGGAGAAAGATATTGTTGAGGTGGAAGGATCACCTCAGGTAGCTGAGTTGGCTGCAGCTGTTAAGAGCTTTGAAAAATTTCTGAACCATTCAATTGGTCACAGATTCAGCCTATGTAGAAGGTGTAGTATCCAGAGCTGAGGCAGGCTGTACTGAGGGAGGTCTCCAACACTGCACTTTTCAACTTGCTTCTCAAAACTAGTAAATCTGATCTCCCACTGAGAGCAACAATTTCATGTGATGCACATCAGACCACACACTGATTTACCAGGGTTCATAGCTGAGGCCAACAGGAGGGCTGATGCTCTTGCTGCACCTGTGCAGATGGCCCCACTCTCAAACATCTTTGAACAAGCGAAGATCAGCCACCAGCTTTTTCACCAGAATGCACCAGGCCTAGTTCGACAGTTTCACCTAACTCGGGAACAGGCTTGGGCAATTGTGGCAACATGCCCCTCATGCCAGCAACACACACTTCCAGCCCTTAGTGCAGGAGTGAACCCCATGGGACTGAACAGCTGTGAGGTATGGCAGAAGGACATGACACACATCATGTCCTCTGGCAGGAAAAGGTATGTCCATGTATCTGTAGACACCTTTTCTGGAGCTGTCTATGCCTCTGCCCACACAGGGGAGAAGTCTAGTAATGCCATGAAACACCTAATACAGGCTTTCTCCTTCCTGGGCATCCCCAAATCAGTGAAAACTGATAATGGACCCACGTACACATCCAAGGAGTTCAGAAGCTTCCTGCAGCAATGGGGAGTAGAGCACAAAACAGGCATCCCCTACGCCAGGAGGGGGATGGAGGGACCCACCAGAATCTCAAAAGGGTCCTCAGCCAACAACATCAGTCTCTAAAAATAGAAACACACCAAATCCAGTTATCCAAAGCCTTGTTCACTCTGAATTTTTTAAATTGCACATATGAAAATCTTAACCCACCAACTGTGCACCATTTCAGAGAGAACTGCCAGCTGCACCTGAAAGCAAAGCCACCGGTGATGGTAAAGTATCCAGCAACCTGGGAAACAAGAGGGTCCTCATGATCTAGTCACCTGGGGTCGTGGGTACACCTATGTGTCTACTCCCTCAGGTCTCAAGTGGGTGCCAGCCAAGTGGGTGAAACCTTTTATCCCTAAAAGTGCAAAGCCACCTGCAGAGGCCCCCACAAGTAGCCAGCGCTGCCTGGAGAAGGAGAAAGCGCCGGACCCTCTCCTAATTATCCTTTTCCTTAACAGTGTTTTTCTGAACCGTTTGTTTGCACTAGATGTCATTTTTATTTTTCAGCTTTAAAGGTACTCAAGGTCCAAACTCTGAACATCTCCCACGGACTGACACCTTCCTCCTTTTCAATTTGATAAGAAAGAGGGAAAAGTTTTTGTGCATTATTTGGGTTTATATTGTATTTCATATTTATATTGAGTTTTGTAATGGTTTCTTCTGTACTCCCCTGTTCCCTCAAAAATCCTGAGGTTTGTCCCTGCCCCCTTTTCCCTGCCCATTCTCTCACACTGGAATGTAATCCAACTCTGTTCCACCTTATTTCTGACCTGGGTAGTGGCCTTGTCCCTGCCTTTAGGCCCCTTCCCGTGGAAATCCAGAAAGCACGTGGGAAACCTTCCTCTTGGCTGGGGGACAAGGACCAGGCTCCTGAACCAGGTGGGGGCAGTACCACAGAAGAAGACTGAATAAAGCCCTGATTTCCCCTGGATCAAGTGCAGACCTTCCTTTGCCATCGATGGACACCTGTTCTGTCTAAAGGAAAAGGTTCCTGGAATTTTTTGGGGCCCCTGAGGAAAAAATCCTTCCAACTGTGGTTTTTCTCTTGAGCTAGCCAGGGCTCAGAGAGACTGCCACAGTAGCTGCGTTCCACAGTGAAGATCAACTGGCACTTTTCTTATGGCCACTGATCAAAAAATTAGGTTTGGAGAAGTTTCTTCTTTCCTCTTTTCCAATGCACATTTTAAAAGTTGAACCCAAACTTTAAAGCAAAATAGGAAAAATGTCTGCAGGACAACAGACATGTTCAGATAGATATTAGAAGTCAAGTAGAACGATAGAATGGCACAATTAGCATACTAATTTTTTCTATCTTTTGTTCTTCCTGAATTGTCTATAAGGACTATATATTTCCTGAGCTACTCAATGTATTTTCTAAGCGTGAAGTTAACATGAGCTTCTATTTTTTATTCAGTTCTAATGATTTCTAGGAAACATTGTCTTCACTTGCTCTTTTATAAACAATTCCATTATATTCAAACAAAATATCATGAAGTATTTTGTAGTGCTGTCTTACATCAGTTCCACAACTTTTCATTGCATGAAAAAAAACACACAAAAAAGGTGTGAGCTACTCAGCAGAAGTAAGAGTAGTGTTTGAGACCTTGTAGCATTAAGAACGACAAAGTGAATAACTGAAAGGTTCTTACTCTATGAATACTTCTGCAAATTTCACCAGACTTATACAATAGCAAAAGCTATGTTAAGTCAGAATTTTATATTGGTCCTAGCCCAAATCACTCCTAAGTTCAGGCATTTAAAACTTCATATTTTTTTAACAATCCTCATTGTTTGTGAGATATGACCTAACTGTACACTTAGGTAAAACTGTCACTGATTTTAACTTCTCACATGATGAAAATTTAAAATTGTTAGCAGAACTGTCCATATGCTTTGATTTTGTATTCTAAAAATGCTAGCATAATTAGATATACTCTTTTTTTGACAATATGTATAGCTTCTGTCAAATTAGATTTCTAAATAACATAATAATAACAATAAAATAATAATAATAATAATAATAATAATAATAATAATAATAATAGTACAGTTATTTTTTATCAATTTCATTTGCTGTGACACAACTTACCCAGGGAGACGCAATGAGATTTTTCTGAGGGACACATAGAATGGTAAGCATTTTGAAACTAAATTAACTCTGTCATTATCCCCATGCCCTGAAGAGAAAATTCTCATAAAATACATTAAAACTGCAAAAACAGTCTATGAAGACTTTTGTTTGGCACTACTAAGATATTGTACAGATGATGGGGTAAGACGAAAACATACTCTTACCACTTCCTACTTCCTAGAAGATATCTATTGGGTCCAGCCAAACAAGACTAACTCTGTCACATGGAAAGCCATGACAAGCCTTCATTCTCCAGAGCTGTGGCATGTAGATAATGAGAGAGACCCTGAAGGAGCTGTCAGACTGAAAAACTGCAATGACAGCCATGTTTTCTCTGAATAGTACAATCACAGCTGTGATCTCTCTATGGTGGACAAAAGGTAAAGGCAAAGCCCAGAGTTCATGTAATAGATAAAAAGTCAACAGATTTTGAAATAAGGTATCACTCCTGATCTTTTTTTATACTTAAGCAGGCCTGCCTAGAAATTGATATATTTTATTTTTCATCTTCCAATCTGTTAATAAGTTTCATTGCATTTTCTTATAGTAATGAGGATAGTTTTGTAGTTCTTGTACTGTGCATGTAGCAATCCTTTCACCATCAGTCAAGTTTTGTGGCAGAGCTTGTTACAACACATCAAGATGTTGTAGTGTAGGAAGTGAAAACATGAAAGAAAATTTGCATTTATGAAGAATTTTAAGATTTTCTTCATATTTTTGTAAGTTTAAAGGGCAAAACTTATCATGAAAATATTTGCTATGCTTTTCCAAGAAAATAACAAGTACATAAATAGTTTCGGTGTCAATGTTCTTTGTGAAGAAAAAAATAAAAATTTCCATTATTCATTTGCAAAGTGTCATGATACACTTCCAGTGCACTTTTGACAGTTTTTATTACTCTTTATCCATTAACCCACTTCAGCTTTGTGCACATTTTCTGACGGGGCACTGTTTATTGTGCTGTGACACCAGTGTACCATAAATCATGTTTTTTTACCTCAGTTTTTAAAAAGTTTTTTACCTGTGATATTCTGCCCGCACACCTCCCCTGAGCACAACAGCAAAGTCTGGGTGAGTGGAACATTACCCACAATACAGGAAGACAAGACATACGTAAGTCAAAGGCAGTAGATTGACTCCATCCACAGATGCCAAGAAATTTGATTAGTTTGTCATAATAAGGCCTTTTTCAACTTTGAAAGTAGGAGAAATCAGGGAGATTCCGGAGGAGTGCAAACCTCACAAATGTTTTGTCCTCCTTCATGAAATATAGGAGTTATCCTGGGAAGATCCAGGAAAGTATATGCTGGCCAGCATAGGGAAGGTTATAGAGCAGCTCTTCCAGGAAGTATTTTCAGGCAGATAAAGGACAAGATGGTGACTGGGGAGAGCCCTTATGGCCTTGTCAAAACCAAATGATATCTGGCCAACCTTACTGCCTTGCATACTAAGAGGGCTGGCTCCATGGATGAGGGGAGAACAGTGAATGTTTTTTGTCTTTACTGAGGTTTTCTGCAAGACCTTCCATTCATCCCTAGGGAAACTGGTGAGATGTGAATTGGTGAAGTAGATTCTTGCATCATGGACTGCAAGACCTTTGTGATCAGTAACACAAAGCCTGTGTGGCAGCCCATTGCCACAAAATCCATAACCCTGGGGAATGAGGCAGGCCTCGGGAAGATGAAAGCAGTTTTGTAGAAAAGACCCTAGTGGTGAAAAAGACCAGCACACAGTTTGGCCAGTGGGTTGGAGGAAATTATTATTGCCCTCCAGACTTCTGAGGCTGCATTTGTTTCAGGCTACCTGGTAGAAGAAACATATTGGCAGATGAACGCCCACCAAGCGGGCCATGGGCTGGAACACATAGCATATGAGACAGGCTGAGAGAACTGGGTCTGGTCAAAGTGAAGAAGGAAAAGTTCATGGGAGATCTAATTGCTGTCTACAAGCAGCTAACCAGAAGATGTGGAGGAAATAAAGCCAGGTTCTTCTTGTAGATGCAGGAAGGGAAGACCTTGCAGGATGTGAGGGGAACCAGTGCAACAGTCAACAACAGAAACTCCAGATAGGTATTACGGGAAAAAGTTACAGTGAGTGTGGTGGAACACCAGAATAGGTTTTCTGCCTAGAAATATTCAGAAGTTATTGGATACAGCCCTAAGCAACCTGAAACAGTTGGCCCTGCTGTGAGCAGGAGGTTGGGCCTCATGTCTCTGTGGAGCTCCAACCCATGTTGTTCTATTAGTCCCTGAAAAGTTTCAGCGCATTTTTATAGGTGGATTGATATCTTAT
Organism: Hirundo rustica; assembly: GCF_015227805.2. Taxonomy (NCBI): domain Eukaryota; kingdom Metazoa; phylum Chordata; class Aves; order Passeriformes; family Hirundinidae; genus Hirundo; species Hirundo rustica. The sequence goes on from NC_053453.1 coordinate 40,880,760, forward strand.
TTCTGAAGGGTCTGAAACAAATCTAACTTACATAATTTTTCTGTCACCATGCAGAATATATGACTCACATGCCATAAGAAAAATTTAGCACATTTGGGTGCATGTATCTTTTCTACTTCCATTATTTTTAAATAAAAATCACCATAATGCTGACACTTTGTGAAAGCATTATATTATTAAGTATCTGGGCGATATATGCAACGTCTTTTGATCCAATCCTTCCAGAGACACTGTAACAAAACCAGGTATTTATATAGGATTTGTACTTAAAAATAATGTGTGCTGGGTTTATAACAAATTATTTTTAAATAATTTATTAAACAGTTTACTGGACTTATCTCAGAATGTTTTATAGTAAAAATATGATTTATTGCATGAAAATAAAAGGGTTCCACACACAGGTAAACAGCATGTTGGAAAAAGAAATTTTGACCAACCAATTTTAAAACCTGTTTTATGATGGAAACGAATCTTCTGTTAATATGAATGCAGATGGTTAACTTTTCTACCCTCATAGTTGCCATTATCAATGTGACAGGAATCAATTAGATGCATAAGATGTCTATCTATGTCATTCAAAAATTTTTTGACATGCTGATTTTAACCTGTTACATTTAAAATAATATAAGAATAGAATTTTCAACAATGTAAGTCAATTTTTTTCAATGATGCTAGTCAAAATATAACATGTAGCTTCAATCCAGTTCCAAACAATAATTTCTAAAATGTAATTGTAAAATAAACTGCATAGAACCAAAACACTAAAACATTCACAAAAGAAAATGTGTAAGATATGCACAACTGTTGAATAACCAGAATGTATTTTCAAGTTAGTTCTTACTATTTCTCATACTTATCCAACACAATGTCAAAAATATAAAGCTGGAGAGCTCCCTACCCTAGCTTTATCGATATTTAAAGTGCTGGGTAAAAGATCAAAGCTCAGAGCATAAACCCCATCAATCCTCAAAAGTTCTTTTTATTAACAGAGGATTTTTTTAAGTCTTAATGACATCCAAAAGCTTATTATAGTGGCTAGAAGTAATTATATTTCCTTTTCTAGATTTTTTTAAAGATGCTTTCATGATATCTGAGTAGAACATATAACCCAAAAGATATACCTAAACACATAATAAGTTTTTTATTTTGGTCTCAGTTTCATAAATTTATTTAACTTTGAACTGGGTAGCTAACCTAATATGACTCGTAACCCACAGTATCTCATCCTTTCATTACCAAAATGTATCTATTGCTATACATCTACAGCTAGCCTCAGTTCATTAAAAATGTCAACTTTATGAGTATATTTCTAGATGTTAAATCTGTTACTGACGAGACCATTAAACTGGCTCTGTACAATACAGCTCATCTGTGTCGTCAATGGTTTCAGATGCTGTGCTGCACAATGTCATCCTGCTTACCCAACCATCTCAAGCAGAGAAGCAACTCAGCAGCAGCCATGAGCAATCAGCCAAAACAGACCCTATAAGGAAGAAGGTTCTTTGCTCAGGAGCCCTGTTTCTCACCTGCTCCCTGCATGTGTAGTTTTGAGGCACTAATTTAGATATATCACCTTCCAAGCATATTGTTTTTAGACTTCAATCAGATTTCTGAATTCATGTACACAATACTCAGGGTGATTATTCATAGTTGTATAAAGTTTCATTCACTTTGAATATAGTCTTTCCAGCACAGGATACATGAGGAACACAGTGGAAAGACCCTCTTCATTAGCATTTGATGCATTTATCAGTGGTTTTTGCCTTGATTCTGCAAGCCCTTCATCACCTCTGATAATGAGGAATGTACTACTTACTTTAGGTTACACTACTTGTAAAGGGAACACTGTCTTTATGTAGCAATTGCTAAAAAGATCTCTGAAATTTAGGAGGATTTCTCCCTAAAAATATCTAAGAGCTAGATCCCTTACATAGTTAGGAACATCTCATTCTGCCCCTCTGTGTGTTTTTAAAATTTGAGATACACCTACATTTTCATGGCCATAACTTAAGCACATTTTACACCAAATAAATTCTACAAGGTCATCTTTATTTAGTGCTAAATAGGAGAACCATGTCTGGTAGGGGTGAGATTTTCTTCTTTTGAAAAGTCATTTCTATTGTCTACAAAAGATAGCTGAACTGACCTCAGGTGCGTTACAGCTATTGGCCATACATTCTTACCATCCAGATTTCTCTGGACACCTGTAAGTGCTCTAAGTACAGGATTTATTCCAAGTAATGTTGTAGTGCAGTATTTGGGTTTATATTGTATTTCATTTTTATATTGGGTTTTGTAATGGTTTCTTCTGTACCACCCCATTCCCTTGGAAAATGTATAACGAAGTTTGTCCCTGCTCCTTCTCCCCACCCATCCTCCCACACTGGAATGTAATCCAATTCTGTTCCACTCCCACCTTGTCCCTGATTGGGTAGTGGCTTGTCCCTGCCTCTAGCCCCTTCTCCCCTGGGTAAAAGCCCTGGGACCATATGGAAAGCTCTTGGGACCGGGACAGGGATGGGAACTGGACTGGGCTCCTGCCCCTGTGGAGGCAGGAGCAGAGACTAAATAAAGCCTTGATTCCCCCCTGGACCAAGGGCAGACTCTTTCCTTTTGCCATTGACTGATGCCTGCTCTCTCTAAAAGAAAAAGTTTCCAGCCTCTGGGATCTTTTGGGACCCTGAAGGGAAAATTCCTTCCGGCGTGGATTCACTCTTAAGCTAGCCGAGGCAAAAACCAAGCACGGGCTCCAGGAAAGAGAGAGCTATGACAGAGTAAACAAACAATACTGTTGCTCTGCTGCATCATAAAGCATATTTAGGCAAGTTAAAGAGTGTATTTAGTAAGCTTTTTTCCCATACTGTACCTTTTCATCCAAAGCCTTGTGGTGCTCAAACAGAGACTTCAGAGCTTTGAGGACCTCAACTTCACTGGAAACTCCTGAGGGAGACTGTGCTTGCCGTTTCACCACTGTCATCCTCAGGGACCTTTCGTGTCTTGAGACAAGGCACTCCAAATGCTCCAGTAACAACTATTGAATTTGAAATAAAAAGTTACTGATTTCTGCATCCCTAAATGCCACAGAAATTCTAACTACAAAGTGCATGATACTAAACATCAACTCTCTTGGCAACCTCATTGTAGGAGAGATTGCTGGAACTATTAGCAATTTTTCAAGTTTCTAAACCAGAGGGAATAAATGAAAAAACAGAAAATCGACTCATGATTTCACTTAAAACTCTGCTATGAAAAGCAAGAACAACAAATCATTGAGCACAGGATCACTGTTCTACTAAATTAATGACATATTTACATATCATTTGTGATAGTAATTGACAAGAATTGACAGCCAAATAAGCAAAGACAGTCTAAAGAATCATGCAAAAATATTAATTAAGTTTACAATTAATTCAGCCTAACTGTAATATATTTTCAATTTCTCTTGAAAGCAACTTATCAAAATATGTAGGAGTGAACAGTACATTTTACTAGATTTTTAAGACTGCCACTGCTAATGGTACTCCTCACTAGCACATGCTTTAAAATATTCATTTCCTCTGCTGTATTAAAAACACAACAAAAACCAGAGAAGTCCATAAACATCTGTAAAATAGACTGTAAATAACGAATTGTAAAAACATATTATATTTAGTTTTCATTATTACTCTGAGGTTAAAGGAAAAATAAAAATTATATGTTGATGTTGTATAGAAAATTCCTCACTTGGCCATACATTCATAGGGCTAGCATTACTGGCTTTAGTGCCTGAACATGAAAGTGACTTGGTTATCTGTAAGGTTAAATCAAGGTAGCTAAATTAATGAATCAGAATGCATGTTAAATGTATTGTAATTACAACAAACAATTACATCTCAGTCATCGATCTGGAAATCTGAAAGTTACATGAACAACTGTTTAACATTTCTCCTCTGATGTGGTTCTTAATATAGCTGCTATTAGTAAATATATATTTATCTGTGATCCACAGTTATTCTCAGTTACATAATGGTTTTTATTCTTACATGAATTACTAGGCATAGAAGAGCAAAAGCGGAGGGCAATTACATTAGAGATGTAGTATGTTGGAATTAAGTCAGATCAGGGATTATTATAGTTTAGTGCTGTCTTCAAACATGGTTCTTGTGTCTGGATTTCCACCTGGTTATTATATTACAATAATCAATTATTCTTCACAAAAAGTAGTGAATGAATATGTGAAAAATGTTAATACAATTAGAGTTATAATGACTTCTTGCAGTTCAAGAAAGAGGGTCTCCCATCATTTCTGAACCCAAGTGGTGGCCTGTATTTATCAAAACCGAAAGAAATTCACAAGTTTTCTTATCCCTGAAGGAATAACAGCAGATATAGGTGGATTTTTAATTATTTGAGACTGTCCAAAGTAGCATGAATTTAAAGAGACCTCTTAATGATAGAGCCATCAAGAATTCAGTATGGGGCTGTGGGAAGTTTGCAAATTAAATGAGATCAGAATATTTTCCAAATATTTACAGAGTATTTCTGTTCACAGAGGTACTTAAATAAATAATTAATTGCTATCATACATAGAACTGAATTCCTGAATTTTGGTCTAAATTCTTGTACCATCATGGTTTTTCTAGGCCATCTAGTTGACCTGTGAGAGAGCTGGAGGAAAGTAAGTTAATAGCTGATTTCTAATCCTTCAGCCTACTCTCTCTCTGTCCTGTCTCTTGAAAGGGTTTGTGAGGGTGCAACATTTCCTTCTCTGCACAGTCTAATCTGCCCCACTCCATAGCCCTGGGGTAGCCAGAATCTGACTAATCCACAGTGTGGGCTTAGATTTCCCCACAGTCATTGCCACCTCCTGGCTGATTCTATTAGAGCCTGGTTTGTCCTGGCTCTCTTTACCCAGAATTTTTTCAGAGCATCATAGCTACATCTGGATCAGTCTAGATGAAGCCAAGATGCTACAGATTTCTGAAGACAGTGGGGAAAAAAGGGAAAACATTGATCCATAGTTGAGTTTTTAGTATGGCCACTGCTTCCATAGGTCTATAGTTGTCTAATGCTAAAACTGACACCAAATAAACCAGTCCAGAGTAACAAAATCTTGGCAACCTTTTTTTCAGCCTAACTCTGAGCAAATTTATCATATTTGGTGTCCTACTACCCTAAATGACTTAGCTCCCAAACACTGTGATGATCAGGGACATCTGAGAGCCTGTATGCAGGACTTAGTTGGAAAGGAAAATGGGAAAATCTGATTCAGGAGAGAAGAAAAGTGATGGTGACATGGAAACCTTGACATGGGAAAATATTTATGACAGAAGAAATTACACATAACTTATAGCAGAGAGATAAATAAAGAACACACAAAAAACCTCCTAACATACATCCAGAACTTCATTTTGAACCGGTGCAGACAGACAATCCCAACAGGGAATGTGAAGCATGAACAGAAGACAAGAAACTTGCTAAGGAAAGGCAGAACGGAGATCAGGGTAATGAAGAGACGAGTTAAACAAAGTTTTCAAGTATAAGAAGAGAGCAGAGTGGTGGGAACTCTGAATTTCTAATGGGGTGATTGTGGAGGAGTTTGCTATTTGAGATGAACAGTACAGCACTTCAGCATTTTGCAGAGCTACAGACAACATATTTGTGTTATGTTACAGCCGTGTTAGAAACATGCATAATACTAAACCAATGACCATCACCCATTTAACATACACAAAAGCTGTTTGTTTTTAGCTTAGAACTACCATTTCAGAGCAGAAAAAGACATATTCCAATGTCTGCATACATTTCATAGTTGTTACGTAAATCAAGTGCAAAATGCTGTGTTGCCTGTTTTACTGTATACAGATTATCACAGCTGTGTCAAAAGAACCCATGGAGAACTAAAACAGTGCTTGTGACCATTTTATACTTTTTCTTTCTCTTATTATTTACTCAAGCATTTGCAGTCACTCATTCTTCTGGAAACTACCTCTGAACTGAATTTTCCTTACCATCAACTCTAGGAATGCTCAAAAAGGCGTGCTACCATAGGTTTCTCGTTTCTAAGAAAACCTTATTTTTGCTTTTCAACAAAAATAATCTCTATTTCTTCACAAATTCTGTGAGCACTGCTAACAGCAAAATCAGCTGAGCAAGGAATACTATTAACCAGGTCTCTTAGTGAAACATTACTCCCAGTTCTGCTGAAAGGGAAAAAAAAACAAGGGGTAGGACCTGTGACTGAGAGTCTGATAGCAAATCCTTGCCCCCTGCTCTGATGAAATGCTAGATTCACGGAATAATAGACTTGTTTAGACAGGAAAAAACCTCTAAGATCATCAAGTCCAAACATTAACCCAGCACAACCAAATCCTCCACTAAAGTGCCATGTGCCACATCTACACATATTTTAAATACCTACAGGGATGGCAACACTACCATTTCCCTGGGCAGCCTGTTCCAACGCTGTATCCAATCACTAAGATAATCTTGGTGAAGAAATTTTGTCTAATGCCCAATCCAAACTTCTCCTGGTGCAACTTGAGGCCTTTTCCTCTTGTACTATCACTTGTTACCTGGGAGAAGGGGCTGGCCCCCACCTGACCTACAGCTGTAGAGAGTGATAATGAGACGTTAATTTTGAGGAACTAAGGATTTTTAGGAAAGTTAAGATAATAAGTTGCTGAATTAGCTGAAGTAGATAGGTAATCTTTGTTCGCAGTTAACAGAAGCCGGATCTTAGATAAGCTACCCCGGATTTAGTAACTCATTGCTTGTCAACTTTATGTTTATGTAGCTGTGCTAGTAATGAAAAACAAAATGTGGTAAATAGGACATAAGATAGCTGCAGATTTTCTGCTTAAAGGACCAATTGAACACAGGAAACTGTAAGTTCTACCAAAGATTAATTTGTCATGAATGCATTGAAAAGGTAGAAAGGTCAGGACGAGGAAGACTCATCTTACCTCCTCATTTTGGGTGACCCCTCCCCAGAATAGACCCCCGACTCATTTTAGGAAACAAAGTACGCATGCTTACTAGACTTTTTGCCAATTAGCATACGAAGCAAGAAATGGGAGGTGACAGGGGTATGAATATGCATTTGTATTTTGGGTATTCAACACTTTTGTAAATAAAAGGCTTTGTAATTACCTGTGAATTTCGCAGTGCAAATTAGGGAAATATCCCGCCGTGCTGCCCGGCCGTAATAAACATCCACTTTCTAACTTTAAACTGTTAGAGAGTCTTTGTCCGTCACAGTTGGGTATCGATACTAGATCAATACCCATATTTCTTTAATAAGTCAATAAGGTCTCCTCTGAGCCTCCTTTTCTCCAGGCTAACACCCCCAGCTGCTCCTTGTAAGACTTGTGTTTCAGTTTTGTTGCCCTACTTTGGACATGTAACAACAGCTGGTGTTTTATTCCACTTTTCCCCAGTTACAATTGTATTTAAAAAAGGGGTAATAGATCTTCCCAGTTTCCGTGGGAAGTGAAAGTATCAACAACACTGACAGAATTATCAAGCGTCTCAAGGCTACCATGATGGGGGAAGGGAATATAAACATAAAAGATTGACAATGAAGATGATGGTGTGTCCAACCAATGTTTACCATCAGAAGGAAATCACAATAACTTATGGGCATGGTGAGAACTTTCCTCCACATTTGTAGTTTTAATGTTAATAAAAAGAATTAATATACCAAATAGTTGTGAGAACATCACAAGATTTCACATTTAAATAACATTGAAACAATAATGGTAATTAATTTAAACTACAAAAGAATTGTTAGAAACAGCTTTAGGGATTTCAGTAAGTTGCAACTAAACTCCTGGCATTAATAGTGATCATGGGCGGCTCGAGTATTTTTCTGCTCCCTCATGCTGTCAAGCTTGTTACAGTTGTCAAGCACTCAGAGGGACAGAAACCTTGCAGGGAAAAGAAGAAGATCAACAGCAGCAGGTAGGACAGAATCACCCACGCATCATTGCTATGCTTTTCCTACTGGAAAGCATAAGCTTGACAATGAATTATGAAATAATCTGACAAGTGAGTTTTATGCTGGGCAAATTTTAGGATGCTCAAGATGCCATGCTGATAATTGTATCATGTAAATAGGATTGTTTCTGGAACTCTGGACTTTCTATGAGCATTAAAAAATGTATAAAAAGAATAATTTAAAGACTGAAAAATGTTCTAGTGCATATTTTTTAAATAAATGTAGCATCTTTAAAGTGTTAATTAGAACTAAGTGAACATGAAAGGAGAAAATTTTTAGAATACACCCATCTTCCTTTATTTCTCAAATCTCTTACAAAGCAACTATGGAAGGGATTGATTTCTGTGAAACAGAAAAGCATGGTTAGATTTAATGGTATAAACTACATAAGCGTAGATTACCACCTACTCTGCTCTACTACACCATACCATCACGACTCATGGACACTGATTTACAAATGGAAAATGAAAGAACTTGAAATACTCATTTTAAGGAAAGATGGCTCAGTAAGTTGAAATTAGTGTGACTCAGTAGATTTTGCTAGTACAGAACTTGGATTTTAATCAATATAAAATATTTTATCTTAAGTTTCATTATTTTTAAAAAGCTTGTTTGTATAAAAATTCATGACAGGATAATAAATGGAGAAATTAAAGAATCAGCAGATGGTAATGGAGAGAAAAGGAGAGTCATAAACAATGAAATACAGGGAAAAAACCATAAAAGAAAATACTTTTACTGAAATGAGACAGACTCAGCTTAAAGTATTCCTTAGAGAAATGAGATAACCCACTAAGAAGACAATTCTCTTTTGCAGTTCAGCTTAGAATTATCCCAGCACTAGGAAAAACTGAATTTTCTTTCAGTCTATATTCAGAATTCACATTTTTCAGTGAATCTCCATCTCTGGTGTGAGCAGAGAAGACAAGTAAGATAAGAAGACATAGGGTTAAGACTACTCCTAAAATCAGTTATTTTCTTCAGTATTGTTCCACAGTGATGGAAACAAATTTTCACCTGTAGTCAAGTGGTGTGACCTCCAACAGCTACATTGGAAAATTAACAGTGAAAATCTTTCTCTGAAAAAATAAAATTGCAGCCCAACTACTGCAGTATGTCCCAAATCTGTCCTTCTGTACAGAAACCAAAATGCAAGTAACCTAAAAACTAAAACCTTAATGAAATCACATATAAGTGAAACAAAGAGTGAAAGAAAAAGTAAAAATCAGATAATGACACAAAGTAATAGGAAGAAAAGGGGTTTTATAAGAATAATGAATAGAAATATAATAGCCATTACACTGCACAGATTACCTAAAAACACATAGTTATATAAAAACATGTAATTATTGAATAAGTATATATTACAATTACTATCTATTGTTGCACTACTTTCTGACAGAAGTTTTTTTTCTTGAAAGAAGAGACACATGAATCTACAAGATAGTTAATATTGAGGCAACGATATATACTGTTACTTATATTATTGAATTAATGTTTTGCCATTTGCAGAACTTTAGGAGACAGATATACTTATTTTCATGTGTACAGTGTTTTTAGACCGTAAGAACTCCTCATGTTTAAAAAAGAAATAGAGTATACCTGATTAATTTTCAGCACCTATGAAATTGATTTAATTAAAAGGACCTATGAGAAAATAACCTAAAATAGGTAAAACCATACTTTAAGATATATTCTCAGAGTTTCCCAACATGGAAGAAGAGAATTTGAATCATAAAATATAGGCTTAAGTTCTGATCTATAGGTATAATGATACTGCAGTGCATAATTGAAGATGTTTCATAAACCATTCAAGTCCCATACCATGGTCTGCCAGAGAGAACCTATCTGTCTTCCAGTCAGCAATACCACACAGTCAGTGTGTGGTACCACACACTCCCACGCTTTCTATTTTGCCTCGCGTGCTGATAGATTAAATTGCCAGCTTTGTTGTTAACATGAAAATATTTCTACTGTAATATGTCAGAAAAAGTTAACTATCATAATTCCATCATGGTCTCTCTCTGTTACCATCAAGGTCTACTGCTACAGCTTGGCATAGAGTGGGAAATCAGGATGTGGAATCAATTTTGTGTTTTGTTTGTTTATGTGATGCACAAAAACTATGTGAGGCTGTTGCCATAAAATAAAGAAACAGAAAGGTGTGGGTCTAGAGTAAATAAAATACTGCCAGTTAGGCATAACTGAAAATGTAGAGGGGACAGGGAAGGCTGGTATGTACTGAGGACCTGACAGAATTGCCACTTTCATTTCTTTCTGCTGATAGACAGTTTGAAGAAGGGCAAATCAAACAATATCTTTTTTGCTATCACCCCAAGGAGATAAAAGATTGCAATTAAAAAAAAAAAACAAAAAACAAAAAAACCAAAAAAAAAAAAAAAAAAAAACACCAAAAAACAAAACAAAACAAAACAAAACAAAAAACAAACAAAACAAACAAACAAACAAAAAAACAACAGAAACTGCAATTCAGAACTGAGCATCTTCATTTAAAAGCAGCAGGAAGTGTTACTTGAGACAAAGTGGTTCTCATGTGTAGTTCCACTATGTGTGGTTATGCATGAGTATGTCCTGGGGTGCCAGGTGAGCCTCATTAATGTAGCCAAGCTAGGGCTGGCTTAAGTGAGAACATTAGAGGGATGGACAAAAGATGCATTAGTTGGACATTTAATTTTCACACTGTGAAAGCGTATCAGTGGTCCTCCAAATATTATTATTTTATTAGAATCCTTGCTAAGTTAATAGAAACATTTTGGAGTACATTTTTTTTCTTACAAAATACTACTGCTGTTTTGCATTAATAACACCATATATCTCAGTTTGTGAAAGTGCCTCTTTATAGGCAATGGCTCCCAATGAAGCTGCTGGAAATCTAATCACTAGCACATCATTGAGTTGTGTGCTGAAAACAACAGCTTCGCAACTAAAATGCTCATCTTTCCCTATCAAAGGAGTGTCCCTATAGAAGACAGCATGAGTGTTACAGCCAACTCTGAGATATATTGTAGTATATGGTAGTTTAAACCCTGACAAGAACATAAATGCAACATGACAGGGTAATAACTTTTTAATGAAAATGCTAGAGGTCAGGGTAAGGCGTGTCTCTGAATTTTTTCTCTCTCCTTCTCCATTAATATTTGAACCCCTTGTTTTCTTGCATTCCCTATATTTTTTCATAACCTGTTTGCTTTGCATTTTTTTCACACTGTATTTTATGTTACTTATTTTTATATTGGGTTTTGTGTTATAATGGTTTGCCCTGTACTCCCCTGTTCTCCTGGAAAGTGTTTTATTCCAAGGTTTGTCCCTATCCCTCTTCCCTGTCACTCCTCCCAGTCCCCTCCTACGGGCCCTGTTTGTCATTCAGCTGTTCCTCCCAGCTTCTGGAGAGTTCGGGTAAGGACACTGAATGATAGGGCGAGAGCCGAGGAGGTTACTCCCTTTATGTTCCCCATTGGCTTCTTTAAATGTTCCTCCAACCCTGTTCCACTCTCACCTTATCCCTCATTGGGTGTTGGTTTGTCCCCTCCTTTAGCCCCTCCCCTGTATATAAGCACGGACTGAAAGGCCGGGCCAGGACTTGGCAAGAGCAGCTGAACTGGGGCAGACATCCAAACAGGATGGGATAAAGACTGGAATAAAGACCTTGGACTGCCCTCTCACCAAGTCTGACTCCTTTCCTCCACCACAGACAGGGTCTCTCTTGTGATAAAGGGAAATGCCCCTTCACCGGTCCCCAGGTTTTTAGGACCCAGGGGAGTTTTCCTGTCTTGTCTCAGTCTCAAGTAAGCCTGGGCGAAACGGAGCCAGCGGCTCCAATAGAGACAAGCAACAATAACCTAAAGATTTTGATTTCTAGCTTCATCATAATTTTGGAAACACACTGTTAGCATTTACTAATTTTAACTGCAAGAACTTCAAGGATACTTAGACACACTGTAACTCCCATTTGTTGATATCAGTTCTCCTAGAAAATCTTCTTACTGATTTTTCTTTATGTAGCACAAGAAACACAAGAATGGATGATCTTTAAGCTTCTTGTTCTGCAAAGAAACTGCCTATGACAGAGATAATTATGACTTGGGAGATGACTTGCAGTTGAGTCATCTTCCTTTTGCATCACAGTACTTTGGCAAGTGACTATCTTTGGTTACTAGGCTGTCTTGGAATTTTTGTTAGTCTGCACTCCTTATATCAGACCCACAGTAGGTATTGGTGCACTGCAGTTTTAACACACTAAGGCTGGCATTCAGTGGACTTTGGAGTGAAATGCATAAAGCATTTTTTTTATTAAATACTAAAATAATACACATGTAGGAGATAATTTAAGTAGCTATAGAAAGTCTTAAGACTTTTCTTCAGCTGACATGATTTGCTAAACCTGGAAAATGCATTGCAATTCCTACATGTTTCTCAAAATTATTTTATTAATTAATTAATGGGAGAAAAAGTAGGTCCCACCTACATTTCCCATAAGATTTTCCAAACCCATCACCTTTAAGAACTTTGTGTGTAATGGTAGCATCTCCTGAATGTCCAGGAAAGAGGTAGATGGGTCAACTTTGTCTCTCTGTAGGCTTCTGTTTCATCTATCCTCCCCTGAATTTCTGAACTCTATGGCACTCTCTGGCTGGAAGAGCAGGAAGATGGGAAGAAGAAAGCAGGGAGAAAGGGGCCTTCTCTCAGGTCTTTTGGCAGATTATGACTATAACTATGTATTGTTAGATTCTTTTCAAAATGCAAATTAGCTGACAAAGAAGAGATGTTAGCTGAGCATCCAAAGTGCTATTAGTTTATTAAGAATAGGAAAACAGAAAAAGTTGCACAGGTCACAGAACAAAATATGGATATGAGAAATCAGACTTGGTGTTCAGCCTCTGAGATCTATTTTGTATGTTCACTGTCAGCCTGACTCCCACCTGATCTGGGACTACTCTATCTCTTTTCTCACACCTTTCCACAAACACCATAAAGTCTCCTCTGCTACCCTCTTGTGTTTCTAGATCAATTCTACCTTTGCCCAGACACTTTTATGTGCAAATGTTTTATTCTGAAAATAATTCTGTCCATCATTTGAGAATTTTCAGAAGGTGCTGTATCATATTCTTGTTCCCAGACAGAACACAACAGAACAATCTTCTGAATGAAGCAGAATATGATAAATTTCAAGATTAAATCTTGCTCCTGCTCAGCTGTATGGCAAATGACATTTACTTCAAGGGTCACAAGGCTGCACGTAGACTAAACAACAGACTTCCTGTAGTATATGTGGCAGCCTTCATCTCATCCTTACTCAGATCAAATCCAAGGCACAAGGCAAAACTGGTTGTCTGTTATAACCTTGCCTTTTGCCTTGATAAGAGGTGAGGATATGTGCATGCTACTCAGGCTTGGAAGGCTGCAGGAGTCCCTTGCTTTAAAAAGACATTTAAAAAGATATATCTCCTTTACCCATGAAAATGCTGGATTTTGTCTTATTCATACAAATGAAGATCTAAATTTATATGTAAGTTTACACACACATGAAATCCAGAAAAGTATACTTACTCTTGTGTTGTTTCTTTCAGCTTTTAGTTCTGAAATCTCTTCCTCTTTTTCAAGCAGCTGCTCCCTGCATGCATTTAATTCTTTTGTCAGTGCAGCAAATTCCTGTAGAATAAAATTATATATGAAGTTACTCAAGATGTAAGCACTAAGATAACCAAATGCATGTGCATTCTGGAGTTTAAGGATTTAAATCATATTTAGAAATCATCAAGACAAACTAAAATAGCATATGTAAGCTTCAGCATCTTCCAAAATCATTTCAAGTCTAGACATGGCTAATAAAAGGTAACTACTGATTTAAGTTTAGAAACAAAAGAATATATAAAATGATGGCAACATCTCCTATACATAAGCTATCAAAAAGGACACCAGAAGAACAGAACTGGCCAAATTCATAGCAGCAGAGACACATTTCACACATAAGGAGGTTCATCTCAACATAGCCACTTAGGAGGATTCTTGCCACTTCATAAGGCAGCATTTGCAATATGCCATGTGAGAAAAAAGTTAAGGTATTCAGAAATAAAAATCTACCTAATATCATATTAACATGAGTAATACATGAGTTGTGAAAAAAATACTTGATATTGAAGTTAACCATTAAAATTTATTCAGCCATTATGACAGGCTGTGATGACTCAGAACAATATTTTTTAGTTGGAATGAACTTCCTATGAATTAACACTAAAAAATGAAACCAAGTTTTAAGCTGCTCCTGATGTTAAGTTTTATGCATGCAACAACTAGGTATTCTGAAAACATCTTTTAGTTTTCAAAACTTCAATTTAAATGTGTTGAATTTTACCATTGTTGTAACTCTTCAACAACACACATAAATTTTTGTCTGTACAAAGGGCAGTCATAGAGTTATCATTGATTTCAATAAGGAAAAGGTTTCACTCCATATGTGTTTATTTTGACAGGCGTAAGAAATACTTAACTGTAGTAGTGGTTAATTTTATCCATTATAGCAAAAAGATGCTACATATCTCACAAACACAATAAGGTAAAGGATGAAAAGCCTTTAAGATTTGTGATCATATTTTGAGGAAAAAAGAAAAAGGAAATTCTTGAACAACATTGCTGTTTAACAAAGATGTATACGTGTTTTTAAATACTAGGTTAATTTTAATTTGTACAGAACAGTGTACAAGAGCCCACCAGCCCACAATCAAGCAGTTAAACTGCACTCCAAGAGAAAGCAGTTCAAGAAAAAAAAAAAAAAAATGTCCAGGTGGTTTATCTTCTCAGCCAGTAGGATGAAGATGAGACTAAATCTACTTATTTAAGGCAAAAGCAAGCAATTATCTCAAAAGGGCTTGTTTTACTGCTTCTCCTCAAGCTGCAGAAAGCAGCTTTTATCTGAAATAAACAGTTGTTCAACAGAAATCTGGTGGGTATTCCTAGTCCCATTCTGTTCTAGTCAAGTTTTTAAATAGTTAACAGTATATAGTATTATATATTAAAAAAAATTCAAATAAATTTCAAGCGCTATTATGGAAACATGTAACTTAGGGGGCCTTTTTTTTTTTTTTTTTTTTTTTTTTTCCCCCCATTTTTCAGCAGTGGAACTGGAAGCACAGTAGACCTCCATGCAAACTGCATGGTAAGAAAGAGAGTGTTGTTCTGATATCCTCAAAGGATTTTGTTTTAGACACTGACTGTTGATGACATGAACCATATAATGATGTTTTGTGCCCTTCCTACTAATCAGTATTTGCTTTTTACATCCCAGTGGTCAGGTACATTTAAGGCTACACAGTATAGTGTTGCAGTGCATTAATTTGGTTTATATGGTATTTCATTTTTATATTGGGCTTTGTAATGTTCCTCCTATTCCCTGGAAACTGCATCACGTGGTTGGTCCCTGCTACACCCTGCCCATCTTCCCACACTGGAATGTAACCCAACTCTGTTCCACTCCCACCTTGTCCCTGATTGGGTAGTGGCTTGTCCCGGCCTCTAGGCCCTGCCCCCTGGGTAAACGCCCTGGGATGGAGATGAGACAGCCTCTTTCACTATGAGACAGGGATGGGGAAGGAGCTAAAGGGGCTGGAATCCAAATAAAGCCCTGATTGCCCCCCCTGGAGAAAGAGCAGACTGCCTTTTGCCATTGACTTTTGCCTGTTCTCTCAAAAGAACCCCCACAGTATACTTTGATGTTAAACCCCTTAGCTTAGTTTTGAAAATGAGATTTATATTGTGACACTCCTCCCTTGCTTTTCAAAAGTATCATTAAAGCTTCTGCCTGTAGGTCTTAAACTAGGATTCAGAAGCTACAAGTCCAGCAGTGTTATTCTGTTCAGATTTTTTTTTTTTTTTATCTCTTGTCCTTATGGTTATAAGTAATGTTACATACTGAATGAAAAATCATAGTTAATTGAGAGCTAATGATCTCAACTTACATTGAATCAGAATCTTGACTCACAAAACCACACATAAACACATACTTCTCTACACGGAGAAGTGTAGAGAAGGGTGGAGCCTGTATTACTAATTTATATAAACATGGATTAGTGTCTATAACACTTTCAGAGTCTCACAGAATAAACTTCTAGTGTAATCTATGGAGTATGTTGTTGTTGTTTATATTGTCTCATTTCTTGGTATTGTTTCAGCTGGAATTAAAATAGACATTTTGGCATACGCTTGGGCATCCGGATTGGTGACAGGTGGTGGTAAGGAAAACAAATGTCAACTGGTGACTTACAGTTTGAGTGCACTACAGTAAGGCAAACCAGTCTGGTAACCTGCATTTGCTGCTTTCCTTGCAAATAAAAAAAGATACGTTTATCACATTGCACATCTCTGCTGTGCCAAAGCAAGCCTGCTCCCAGTACAATTCCTAGTGCTTTGGTCAAAATAATCTGAAATAACAAAGGAATGAAGTTTGTACTAGTTTGCTGAACAGCATGGAGTTTATTCTTAGGGTAATTTTGCCTGGTAATCTGTGTGTTTTTCCTAAGCAAATCATTACTCAAAATTCTGTTCTCAGAGAGTCCCATACCTAATGTAATGTTGTTTCAGCTTCCAAATACTTTCAGCTTATATTCATAACATCTATTAGCACCTACCTTAGCTGGGATACCTGTGCCCGGTGTTTTAGACTTTGTTACTTGAGTGGCCAACATTTTCCTTTCAAGCATATTAATTATTCAGTTGCTGCTGCTGCTCTCTGAAATTTCTCAGTGCTTTTGACATACCTGCAGTGCAAGCACTTACAAAAAGCCGTCACTTCTTCATATGTCTGGAGCTCAAGTGGCCAACTTCATCTGAAGTACTAGAGACTGCTCATTCATCAAGAGCTTGGAATTCTCTGAGTTGAAGGATGTCAGAAAGAGGGCTTTATTCTTTGTGTTTACATCATAAGCCTTTTACAGGGAAAGTCTCAAAGTAGCCGGAGTTTTCACCAGAGCTTTACAAATTATTATTTCCATCACATGTCTGTTTTCATAAATTAGTAACTAGGATAAAACCTCACAACTTCCAAATAATACTTCCAAAACTATATGTACAACTTATTTTAAAAATAACACCCCTGAAACCAATGCTCCAGGAAACTTTTTTTCACACAGGTGCTATGCCAAACAAAGCATATTTTTGTTTTAACATAACACCCAGTTATGTAATAAATGACATGTGATGATAATGACCTCCGCTCATGCAATTCTCTCGTGTATATATATACAGGGATCAAGGGAATACTGTCATCTGGAATTACTATTTGTAGCAGAAATCTTGCATAGTCAGTGACCATGACAGTCATACTTTGGGAGCCCTGAAGGTAATATCTGTTGCATAACTAATAGGAGTTGACAGGAACAACTGCACTCTTAAAGCTCATATAGAAGCTGTATGGCAGTAAAACTAATTAAGAACTGAAGTGAATTAAAACTCTATGAAGATTATTCAGTTGATTGCACTGGTTTTATACTATATCATGACATCAAGATGTTTGCAATTTTGTTTCAGGACAAAAAATCTGAAAGAGCATTGTTTTCCCCATCTGAATAAACATAATCTCAGAGCCTGTCTTAACTGCTGCTTGTCTTTTCCTCCTGACACTTGGCCTATGAAATTAAGCCTTGAAAGCCAACTGGACAAAAATTTGTAGGCACTAAAAGGACCACTAGGAGTTGCCAATAAGCAAAATTCAAGGATTTTCCTGGTGAAGCAGCTGAAATACATTTGGAGCAGAGGCTGATGGGTGCCTGAGAGAGTGGGATGCCATCAGGACAGGAAGGCTGGCAGTGCTGCCAGATGTGCTGGCAGCAGCACAGGGCAGGAGAGGAATGCTACAGCTCTCTTACCATTAAATTTCTGCCTCTAGGGGCAGGCTCAAGAAATTCTGCTTTCACTGTTTGTTGCTCCCAGGAAAGGCCTGCAAGGTTTATTTTTTATGACCGAATACACATAAAACATACATAAATAGTCTCCAAGTTGAGGGTATGCCACAGAAATGATGAGATCTCATATCTCTGATGCTCAGCTTTTCAGAATATGATCCAGTCCCAAATGAGCTGAAATGAAAGCAGTCTCTCATCATCCCCACAAAAAATAGTGAAATAAAGTAGACATTTTGTGACAGTAATAACAAAAACTAAATTAAAAACAAACAAAATTTCGTTTTGGAGACACTGAGGAGATTCAGCTTAAAATCTCCTCCTCTGGATTTGCCATCATTGAACCACAGTTCATCTCAGGAATGAGTGAGTGAACTGGTCTCTTCATGGAAAAAGAATGGCAGGGCTTTAATTTCTATTTTACATTCAACACAAGCTATGTCAATCTTTGCTCTCCTACAAATTTAGATGTAATTCATTTAACACAGGAAATAATTATCTACTGAAGTTCCCTCTGAGTTTTAACCTGTTATGTATTAAGTTTTCTTCCAATCCATTTGTATGTGAGGGGAGGAAAAAAAAAAGGTATCTTCTTTCCTTTCTTATTATTCTGTCACTGGAAATGTTCTTGGAAATTCTTCATGCCTTTTAAATGACCAAGGATTTATTTTAGCAATTTTGATAGAACAGAGACTTCATCCTTGCTTACTCTTATTAACAGAACAAAATACAAAAAAATTCTGAACATAATTCACTATATATCTTCTTGCTACAAAGAAGTTATAAATTCTCCTTGATTCTAAACTAGGCTGAGTGGAAGATTTTCTCCATCCCTGGTAGTGTTCAAGGCCAGGCTGGATGGGGGTTACAGAAACCTGGTCTGGTGAAAGGTGTTCTGCCCATGGTAGGGGGGTTGGAACTAAGTGATCTTTAGGTTCCCTTCCAATTCAGGTCATTCAATGATTCCATGATTCCGCGATTTAAACAAGGGGGTTTGGTGTCAGTTGTCTAAAGCATTCATTGTTACATTACTGCTCAAAATGAGAGTTCATTTGCACAAAAGTTTTAGGTTGGACATGTACCCTGAAATGCTGTATTATAACAGGACCTGGCTAAAAAAAGTGAAATCTGTTTGGATCTCAGGACAAAAATTTTGATATACATACAAGCAAACTTTAAAAACTGTAGAGTGGTCTCTGAATTAGTCTCTGAAAAATATCAGAGTAGTTTGCACTATGATGTTTGTGTAGAGTGTTTTCTCTACTTCTCCACTAATATAAGCAAAATTGATTGTCTCTGTTATCCACATTTTTTAGGCACTGGAATTTATTTTTTTACCACCTCTTCAAAAAAAATTGGCCACCAGATGATGTGGGCTGGCCACGTCATGTTGAACTACTTTGGCTTTAATATGGAACTGAGTGTTACTCTGACTCAGACCACACTTACACAGATAGGGAATAATCCTTTACAGACAGTGGCTCTTCCAGCAGTTCTTATAGAGACATTTACAGAAACAATTTGAAACACAATTAATGTCTCTGTAAGAACTGCTGGAAGAGGATCAAGGGATCAGTGCTGGAATTACCAGCACTGGTTTAGGTTGCTTAGTGATCTGCAAGACATCTAAAATGTGGGAAGTAAGCTTAAGTGTCACAACCTGAGAGTTCCATTAATTGACAAAGGAAGACGAAGAGCTGCACCAGGGGAGATATAGACTGGATGTTAGGAAACAAACTAAGCAGAGAAGTGGTGGAATCAACCTTGCTGGAAGTGTTCAAAAAAATATGTGAATGTGGCACTTAGGGACATGATTTAGTGGTGGACCTGGCAGTGCTGGGTTGAGAAATGGACTCAATGATTTTAGAGTCTTTTCCAACTACTATTTGATTATTCTAAGATGACAACTAGATTTCTTTTATGAAAGAGAGAGAACTGAGTGTCCTCGTTTCAGCTAGGATAGAGTTAATGTCTTTGCAGTAGCTGTTACAGTGCTGTGTTCGGGATTTGGAATGAGAATGGTATTCCTAATATGCTGATGTTTTGATTTTCAGCTAAATTGTGTTAATCCTAAATCAAGAACCAATTTCTTTCCTTTTCTCATGCTCAGACAGTGAGAAGCATATGAAAAAAACCAGGGAGGAGCACAGCTGGAACAGGTGACCTGAACTGACCAAAGAGACACCACAGAATGTCAAGCCCAGTATGAAAACTGGGGGCAGTTGTTGAAAGGGTGGCTGGTCTGGGTTCAGGAAGGGGAGGCTGATATCGGTCAGTGTGTAGTGAGTACCTGCATTGTGCATCACTTCTTTTTCCCCTTATTCTTATTCTACTTTTATTATTATTATAATCATTTTCATTAATATTATCTTATTGTTGTTATTGTTATTGTTATTGTTATTGTTATTGTTATTGTTATTCTTATTCTTATTCTTATTCTTATTCTTATTCTTATTCCTGTTAACCATTATTATTGCATTTTACATTATTCTCACATATTAAACTGTTCTTGTTCAACAAACAAATTTTACTTCAATTCTCCTCCCCATTCCACCAGGGTGGGGGAGTGACAGAGGGGAGGTTGTTTTAGTGGCTCTGTGGTGTTTCATCTCCAGCTGGGATGAAAACCGTCACATTCAGTAACACAGTGAACTTGAGACCCCATTTTTAATTTTTTTTTCCCCAAAATGTGGGCAGTGACTGAAGTTTTGAAATGTGTAGCCATTTATCCACACAGAAGCACACAGTCAATGCTCTTGGAAGAAAGAAAAAAACATTTTAGAGGCGCAGAGCCCATGTAAACATCTATAAGAATTAGTAATTCCAGTACATTCACTGAACACAAAATTTGACAAATGCAGAACTGTTACATAGCTTTCCATCAAGAAGAATTCCTTCCTTAAATAGCCAGTTGAATCTACATCAGATTTTAAACTAAGTCTTGAAAATATTTATTTATTCAGCCATCCCCTTCTGGGTAGAAGAAATCATCTCAAACTAGTTGTCTCCCTGTGCATGGCCTACTACTGTGAATAAGTAATTTACTCTGATAACTGTGTTCCCAGAGTAAGAGAGACATAAATGCTTTTTTGGGCAAACAGAAAAACATGCAAATATCCTTTCAGTACCTGAAAAAACAAACAAAACCCCCCCAAAAACTTGTTTCTAGAAAGAACCCAAAATAATAGAGAACTGAGGATTATGCTAGATAAAATATATATATCTGATTAAGATCATTCAAGCTTATTGAATGGCTATGGATATAAATATTTTGGTGTAGCTTTGTGAACTATGTAACCTGAATTTTATAAAAATGTCACCTAAATTCACCAGCTGTATCATGTTACTTTCATTATTTTTTAGAATAAGACTACCACAGTATTCAGAATTATATTTTGAAATTCAGTCAGAAAGAAGTTTTAAATGCATTTGTTTATATGTCAGTTGAATGACAGGCATTCTAGATAATGGAAAATTCAAAGATAATGGAAATAACAAACCACTGTCAGGACTTATGATGTAATCTGCCTAATTTTGCTACTCCACTTTCCCTATAAAGATTAATTCCACCAGATTCTTGAAGTCGAAGAGAATCTCCACAACAAAATGAGTATTATGGCAATGGCTCAGTTTCTGGCAAAGATTTTCCCACAAGTATTACTTCAGGAAGAATCTGACATTACAGACAGAAGATATGAGCACAGAAATGCAATGATAGTTTTCACTTGAATCTAAGGCTACAATAATATGAGTATAATTCATATGATTTTAGCAATATAACCACATTTATCCATGTATATGTCTCTAATCAGTACCACACAGCCAAACACAAATCTCTTTTCCATTATTTCCCAAATTAGCTTGAAAAATTGTCATGTAAAAGTGCAAATTTTATGACACCAGCTAAAAAGTGCCCATTTGGCAGTCCTGGCTTCTTCAGACCTTTTTTTTTTTTTTTTTTTTTTTTTTTTTTTTTTTTTTTTTATGAAAAACTGCTAAATAAAGTATGCAATCTGTTGGTTTATTAATATTTTCCCAATTCCTCTATTTAAATAATTTAGATTTGTTGCTCTGCATTATCTGTTGTGTACTGATCTCTAAACTTTGTGCTTTCTGAAGAATAATATGCACCCAGCAGGTATTGGTCTGTTAAAACACTTACAGTAACAATAAAAGAGAACAAAAAGGAGGGAAAAAGCATAATGAAATGAACAAAATATTTTTCTTCTTTTTTAATCTAGAATCTCCTGTGACCTGTGAGACTCTTCAGATTATGATAAGAGATGTGAGTTGACAAAAGCTTAAAAAACTGTCTCAAGCACAAGAGAGTAGATGAGAAAAATTCAATGTTATTTATTTGTAATCCTTAGTATCATGCCATAAAGCTTGAGGCTTCAAAGGACTTGACAGTCTCCACCCATTAAAAAAAGCAGATATTTTAATAATTATATTGCTCTTTAATAAGTTTTAGGTTTTTTGTTAAAATGTAGCAAATCCAATGATATCAAACAAGTCATTCTCCCATATTTATGAACAACAATAAACTTAAAGTCTTTCCTCTTTCCCCATAAAAAAGGCAGATTGAAAATTTAAAGGTCTCTCGTCTTGCAGATCATGTAAACTAGATTGGTTTGGTTTGGAATATATATCACAATGAATGACAATAACACACCCTGTTACTTTCAAATAACACTAATTGTGTCTTTAGTGCTTTGCTCCTGACTGATGGGAACACTGAGGCACAGAGGGTCTATAAGCAACTTAAACATCTGTTGGACTAGTACTGAAAAGGGATGGGATAAAATAACACTCATATAAACATCCATAAACATAATAAAGCTGAATTTGTAATTCAGGTATCTGACTTTAAAAGCTCATTATCTTATGTACAGTGTAGGATGAAACAGCAGACTGGCTTACAATGTGTATTCAGAATGTTTTACTATACACACTGGACTGTTCTTTGCAGAAGTAATACTCATGTGCAACATTGTGGTAGCACACTTTCCAGAAGTGGGATGAAAGTGTCATTAGTTGTGACTGTAGGGATTTTTTCCTTAAATCATGCTACTGTAGTATGGAATGAGTCAGCTATATAATAAGGGGAATTACACCATTGGCTTTTTTTTCCATTTAACAATTAATGCCTTTGTTTTACAGATATTAATATTCACTTTTTCTAAAAGTACATAATTTGCAGATATAGCTATGTTGCAGAGCACAGCACATCATCATTTCAAGTGACGTATTTTAGCATAAAAGACATTTATTCCAATATGCCTTATTGTTTAGATATTGTACTGCATAAAAACTGATGAGAATTTACACCTCCACAGTTGGAAAATTTTTCATCTATCAAGAAATAAAAAGAGCAAAATATGCTCTAAAATTACAGACTATGACTAATTTAAAAATAATTTTATGGAAAATGGGATTTATTTTAGTCTAATTAATCAGTTATATCTTTTTCCAGATATTTAATTATTAAAGACATGAAATGGTCACAGAGCAGTAGAATAAGCACAAAATAAATTGCTTCATTGAAATACAAGACTACAAACTCCCATTACTAGCAGAGAGTCTGATTTTATTCTTACCATCCAACTTTTTTTTTTTTTTTCCCCTCCCAAATTTAAAATAATACATAGTTATTAAAAAAACCAAGCCTGGACAATATGCAGATTATTGAAGTGCTTTACAGACTGTACAATAGCTTCAGCACATCAGTGCACACATACAACCCTCATTATAAGGCAGACTGAGGTCAGTACATAGCCCTAAGATATATGAAGGGTCACTAAAAGAAGCAACATATACTTACCAGTAAACAGAATAGGTCTTCTATTGTAATGATGGATAAGGAATGTGCAGCTTTTTCTGGTGCCCATTCCAGGTTCCTAGCCTAGTTGCTTTTTAGCATCCCTGACTCACTTTCCAAACTCTTTACCTTCCTAGCTTCAATTTGCTTCTCCCCTGAGCAACTTGTTGTTTCCTTCCAGGCAAACTTGACAAAATACAGCTTGACCTTTTCTTCTCTCTCATTTTGTGTAACTGTCCTGACAGTTGTCTCCTTCTCTGCTTTCTCAGCATTGACTGGGTAAATTTTATCCATGATCACACATTCATTTATTATTAATAGGCCAACAAGTGCCCTGTTCTGACTAAGAACCCAACCTTCCTTCCACAATAAATTAAATTTTTACCCTTTCAGAATTTATACCAAACAATTAATATTAAATAATTTAATACTGTTTTCCAGTTTCCAATTTTTTCATTAATTTACTCAGGGTAAGACTATAGAATAAAAGGAGGATGAAAAAAGTGCAAACATTCTTAATCCTATTATTTTGAATAATGTCCAGACATCAGAATATTAATTACATTAGATTCTAACAAACAAACAAAACCCCCCAAAACAAACAAACAAACAACAACAAAAACCCAGCAATCTTTCATTTTGTTTATACTATTGCAATAAAATTTTAAAACTTCAGTGGTGAAAACAAGATAGTCACAGATGTTCATCAGGAAATATAATGAATTGGTAATTACTGTCATAGACTTTGTCCTGAGGAAAAAGATACACTGTAGTTATAGATGCCAAGAAAACCAAATTAAGGAATGGTGTATTCTGCATTAAAAATTGCATAAGCAACAAAGATCTTATTAACGTCTGTGCCTTTTTTGGAAATAAAGGAATAATAAACATCTTAACATTATGTTAACATTCAGACACTGGTTTTGTGGTTTTTTTTTTTTTTTTTTTTTTTTTTTTTTTTTTTTTTTTTTTTTTGACTACAGGGTAGTTGATATAAAACACTTTGAGGTTTTTCAACTCTCTTTCTCTCTCTGCTGTCCCCTTCTCCCCTCCCATTTCTATCTCTCTCACTCACATTTACTGTTTAATAAAATCTGTATCATTTGCTTCGGAACATGATCTTGTTTGCACTTAAATTTGAGCAGAGGTATCTCTTAATAAGCAGATCATAACAAAGCAGGAGTTCAACACATAAGAAAAAACACTGCTAATCAAGAGCTCTCTAGCTCTCTAGCACACAGTGACCGTGTTCAGTAAATATGATATTCACACCAAAATACAGCCTCATTAGCAATACATTCCTTAGCTACCCACTGGACAGGCAGGTGGTCCAGAGGCAGAGTCTGCTCAGAGCCCGGGCAATTCATGCATCTTTGTCCACGTCTTGTTCTTTAGTCCTTCAGGCATTGACAGTGCCTGCGCAATGCAGGGGAACAGTATGACTTACAGAAGAACAGTACCCCGAAACTGGCCACTTCTAAGCAGTAGTGAGTTATCTGTTCTGATGACAAATGCATGCACATCCATGAGTTTTGTTGCATGATTTGCCAGACCTACCCATGAGGGTGTATGATCATCTCACATAAACATTTCACAATAAATGAACTACAAGTAAGTTTTGTTCATTTTTCATATAATTTACATGACTCCACCTAACACTATCCATGTTTCTCTGTGAGAAGGAAAAATCAGAAATTGACAAACACAGAGATTTATTTATTTTTTAAAGTTCTATTTAAAATATTTACTACAAGACTGTGTTTGCTACCTAATCTTCACACACATACTTCAGAAACAGTCAGGCATGTTTGAAGTGTGACTGTCACTTTGAAAACTAAATCATATTTGCTGATGCAGGCCTAGTGCTCTAAACAAAAACTATGCTTCAAACAACTCTATTTGCCTTTGAGGTGCTGCAGAGCTGCTGTTTCTGTTTGAAGTTCATTATTCTACCACGTTACTACCAATTCAATGTAGCATCTGTCCCCTTTTACTACATTGTGTCTATTGATAACTAAATAAACACACATGATAATGTTCAGGTCAGAGTATATGTGACAAATTTGAGCTCTTCTGCTCAGGAAAGTTCTATTTAGGATTGCAGCTACCACCACTAGATATAACGAAGTTATATGAAGGAGATAGAAAATAAAAAAATTATCTTTCTAAGGTAGTATTTTAGGGAAATTCATGCACAATCACAAATGCACACATACAGACTATTAAATACTCTCACCAGCTATGTTTAAATCTCATAAAAAGCTAGACTTAGACTATAATAGTCACATAAATACTACAGAAAATGATACCACACTAGTTCTCAATTCTCTAGGGAATGTATGTGCTTTTCCACTACTTAATTAAGTGTAGTAAAGAAAACTGCTAATTACAGAAAACATGCTATACTTCACAAATATTGATTTACAGATGTTGCAATGCATTAATTGGGTTTATATTTGTAATAAATTTGTCCTTTTCTATCTGTCCCTGCCCAGCAGTGCCCATCCCTCTCACTGAGATGTAACCTAATCTTGTTTCCTCCCACTGAACACTGATTGGGCGAGGCCTCTGGGTCTCGCCTATGGCCTTGCCCCCTGGGGGAAAAAGCCACGGCAGGGGAGGGGCCAGCACTCTCTGGACTCAGCTCTCCATCGGGAGGGTCTCCAAAGCTGAGCAAGACATAAGAATAAAAGCAGAACTATTCCCCCTGAAGTCAGAGAGTCAAGACTCTTCCTTTACCTTCGGCGGCCATCTAGTCTTGTTGGGAAGGCTACAACTGGTGCCCGAACTGGGGCTTGAAGCCACAAAAGGTTCCCAAAAAGCTGGAAGAACCACTCAGAGAGCACGTGGCTGAGGAAACCCACACAGAGACAGACCCGTCAGGCTTGGCATTCACTGTGGAGTCTCCAGATACAGGACTCTACAGGCCACGGCTGCAGTTTTCTTCCTTGGACTCAAAAATCCCATCGGAGTGCTGCAAAAAAGCCCATGACTGGCAAGCTGCCTAAGGACAGCCACATGCTTGTGGAAAGATGACCCTAGGATCAGAGACTGAAAACTCTTTATGCACCAAAGAGGGGTCTCTAGGTAAAAGGAGTGGTTGGGAAAGAAAAGAAAGAAACGCTGGAATTTTGGTGAGTATTACTTTCGGTTTTCTAAGGGAAAAACATTTTTTCTCTGTCGGGCAAGGTTTTGCTTTCAGAGTGAACCTTCAAAGTGCTTTAGAGATAGCACGCTTATTTCGGCAGCCTTGGTGGGGGTGGAACCCCTTTTGGCTTTTTTTTCTCTCCAGCAAGTTTTTTTTCTTTTCAGTTTCTCGGTCACAATAGGGAGAACACAGAAACTCAAAATCTGAGCCAAAAATGGGTGCAAGATTGTCTGCTCCCCACAAAAGAGGCTATTATTACATTTTATATACCTTGAATAATGGCGAGACCCATTGTTCAAAGAAACAGCTTAAAAAATTTACCCTGTGTTTATTTTCTCAGTTTCCACACTTATCATTAGAGCAAATAAGCTCCCCAGAATTCTGGGAGGCTATAACAAAAAAAATAGTTGAATCTGGCTCCTCAAACAATAAAGAAGATGTGAATTTTGCTTTTTATAGCTTAAAAATTAAGTTTGCATTGCAAGAGCAAAATAAAAATGAAAAAAGGCCAGTTCTTTGTGAATTTTTCCCAGCTTGTACCTTTGCAGGCAGTCCGAGTGCTCAAAACTCCCATCTCGGTAATCCCTGGGTGGGGGGGGGTCACAAGATAAAGAGGATTCCTTTGTCCAAAATGGCTGAAGCCACGTGCTCCTGAGCCATGAGGAGCCCTTTGTCTGTCCCTCATTCACTTCGACACCACCCTCTCCTCTGACTCTGTCCCCTACCCTCAAACCTCTGCCCTCTGACTCATCCTCGTGTGACTCAAGCCTCCAGCCCCTCCCTGGCCCTGGTTCCCATGCTTCCCCCACCCACAGTCCCTGTTCCAGCGCCCCAGAGGGGGGTGGGTCGGGGCGCAGGGTGGCGGTGACCCTGCAGCTTGGCATTTCGCACGGGGGTGCGGGGGCTGGGCCCGCCGGCCCCCGGCGCCGCTGTAAACCGGGGTGGACTGTCCTCAGTGCGCCCTGACCACGCGGTGCCGCTGGGCCAGGCTTCATGGGCTGCGTAGGGGCGCCTGGGGTCTGCGGCGATGTCGGGGCAGGGAGCCAGGAACCCAGAAGCAGGGAGTGATCCCTACTTTTCTGCCATTCAATTAGCAACCCAGCCCGATAAGTCTTTCCAACCTTATAGTAAAACAAAGCAGCTTCCATCAGAACCTGGTTCCCACAGGTTCCCCGCCCACGGTCCCAGTTCCCGTGCCCCAGAGCGGGGGGAGGGGAGGGGTAGCCGGGAACCTGGAAGCTGGGAGTGATCCCGACTTTTCTGCCATTCAATTAGCAACCCAGCCCAATAAGTCTTTCCAGCCTTATAGTAAAACAAAGCAGCTTCCATCAGAACTTTTAGTAATATTTGTGGAATGTTTAACATGAGCTATCGAGTGACAGGCTAAGAATAAGGGAACCCAGGAACAGGTCCTGGAGGAGTTGGCTCTGGCTGATGCAGATGAACATTGCAAGGCAGCTAGCCTCAGCCTATCCACAGAACCAGCTCCAGCTTTACATGACATGTTCCAGGTGTGTGCCAGGAAGATTCCCTTCATAAGAGCTCATCCAAACCACAGTTCCAGAGTCAAGCCACCACAAAAAGCTGCTGCTGCAGACACCGTGCTTCCTGTGCTTCGTGTGCCATGGCCACCGCCCAAGAGAGGAACAATGTGTCTCCTTGTCCAGCGATCAGGCTGGACATTGGGCAACTCAATGCCCTTTGAAGAAGCCATTTCTGGACTTTCGGGACAATGGGGGTCTCAAAGGGCTAAAGGGAATTTTTCAAAGAAACTAGAAAATGTAAATGTTAAACTAAATAATCCTGCTCTAACCAGTTCTGCCTTTCAGTAAAAGTCACCAGTTACGATAGTAAAGGATCCGGCGACCAGAGAAACAAAAAGTCCTCATGATCAGGTCACCTGGGGTCGTGGGTACGCCTATGTGTCCACTCCCCCAGATCTCAAGTGGGTGCCAGCTGAGTGGGTGAAACCCTTCATCCCTAAAACTGCAAAACCCCCTGCAGAGGGCCCACAAGTGGCCAGTGCTGCCTGGAGGAGGAGAAAGCGCCGAACCTTCTCTAATTACATTATTCCTTGACAGTGTCTTTCTAAACAGTTTGCACTAAAGGTCATTTTTCTTTTGTAACTTTAAAGGTACTCAAGGTCCAAACTCTGAGCATCCCCCATGAACCGAGCCTTCCTCCTTCTTAATTTAATAAGAAAAGGGGAAATGTTGTAATGCATTAATTGGGTTTATATTTGTAATGTTCTTTTCTATCTGTCCCTGCCCAGCAGTGCCCATCCCCCTCACTGAGATGTAACCTAATCTTGTTTCCTCCCACTGAACACTGATTGGGCAAGGCCTCTGGGTCTCGCCTATGGCCCTGCCCCCTGGGGGAAAAAAGCCACGGCAGGGGAGGGGCCAGCACTCTCTGGCCTCTGCTCTCCATCGGGAAGGTCTCCAAAGCTGAGCAGGACATAAGAATAAAAGCAGAACTATTCCCCCCGAAGTCAGAGAGTCAAGACTCTTCCTTTACCTTCAGCAGCCGTCTAGTCTCGTGGGGAAGGCTACATACAGACATAATCTTCTCTGAAGCCCTAAAATCTTTGTCATCACAAAAAGATAGTTGTCTAGAATATATTTAGTGTATACAGCTGAAATATGTGGGTTGTGTCTGTTTCAGGCAGACACCTTGCTTAGTACTTGTAAATTTGTATTGTTTGACAAGAGACTGTGACAAGGGGAAATGAAAGAATCCCAGGAATAAGAAACAAAGTAGTCTCTGGAGAAGGCTCCAGAGAGTCTTGACATCTACATCCTAGCTGCCCATAAAACACAGTCTCAGCTGCAGCCATGCACCTACAACTCAGCCCAGTTTCAGCTCTCTCACACATACCACAGCTATCTCAGTTTATCTGTAAACTGTCTGTGGGTAATCTGGTAGGAAAAATCCCTCCCTGGGTGTTAAACCAGTTTTTAAAGGTAATTAATGATTCAATAAACTTGGGCAGAGCACCCTGTAGTGTCTCAACCTGCTTGATGAACTGGAAATCTGACTTGGTGTGCCAAAAGGCTTGCTGCCTGCACTATATTTAGTGTGTAACCATCATATTCCTAAAAGTCCTAAAGATATTTATGTAGGTAGTCATTTATTTTAGCACTAGTGGCATTCAAGAAAATCAGTTCATGTCACAGAACTGAAGATAACACCTTGCAGCACCTCTTTTCCTTCTCATTGTTTTCGAATCAATTGGTTTTCAATATTATATAAAGCTGTGTCTTGTCCTAAATTTCCAGCCCTTATTATTTAAAATTTTATTCACAATGTTATGAGAAAGTAATTTTTATTTAAAGAGAAATATATATGTCTTATACCCCAAGAAACCTATGTACTTAAATTCTTTAAATTTTGCAGTTTTTTTCCACCTGCGTTCAATGGCAAAAAAAAAAAAAAAAAAAAAAAAAAAAAAAAAAGAGAGAGAGAGAGAGACTAAAATAATTAAAATACAGCATTTCAGTGTTAATTGCCCCCTTAGATCTTCATGAAAAAAACCTCAACCCCTTCCTCTACCCAAACTCCAAACAAATCAAACTCTAAAGCACTGCAAACATAACAAAACACCTTCTCAGCTCAAAAGCCCCCACTTTTTCAGGCGTGAGAAACAAATGAGGAAATTTTGCAAAAACAGAGGGCATAAAAAAAGTTTTCTATCTTTGCACTTTATATACACAGACATGCAAGCCTATAACTGTATTTTATTTTCAAATAAAATATTTGAAAACATCCCTCCCTCTGATCATGTTGAACTTTGCATAAAGTTTTATTTTCTCTTTTGCCTCAGCGTGCTATTCAACATGATTTTAAAAATTTTGTCTGTTATTGTATAACTTATGTAAACTGTATGAACATACGTGCATGCACTGTTCACTGGATCTTCAGATAACATGCCTAGGAACTTACACATATCCCAGTTTTTACTTAAAAATTAAAAGTTAATTAAATTTCTTTTAAATTATTCTCTGAAGACCTCCTGTGTAATAATTGAATAGTATTTCATAGATATCTTTATAAAACATTTAAAAGCAGACCTTTCTTTTGGTTATCAGGGAACTAATGAGGTAATGGACAGAATCATTCATATGACTGACACCTTCTTCACCCTTACTCTGTGCAGTATCATAATTTTATCTGTTGATGAAATTTCCGTATTAGGTCTTCTGTATTCCAGAAGACTTGACCAAAACTGTGAATTTTAGAAACCTCATCTTTATTATCTGAATGTGGTTAACTCGACATGTTAAGAAAACAGGGAGAAATGCATGTAACAAATTGCTTAACACGTTTTTGTTCTTCTGAGAATATTTGCTGTAATTTGCAATATTGCAAATTCTGTGTGATTGATCAATGAATTTCTACCATGAAATAAAGCTCAGAGAAGAGAGACAAGGATGATAAACCCATGAAGCTTAAAAAATAATTCTGGAAGTAGCCACAGCTATCATATAGGAATTTACCTCAACACTAAGGGGACCAGTAAGTGAGTGGCCATTACTGAAGATAAATGGTTGTGTCAGTTGAGGGTCAACTTGTTGTGTAGATGGACTCCCGTAAAAAAACAGAAAGCCTTATTTTCCTGAGCCAGACAGATCAGCATGGGGGAGCTGTATAGATGGCTCAACCCAACAATTATAAATACTGAGCAAATAGCAAAAGTAATTTCAAAGATAGAAGCAGGTTTAAGCTGACTTCAACCTATGCATTCCCCTCCAGCAACCAGAAATGCCCAGTGTAATGATTTTAGATGTCTCTTTCAAAAGTCAGTCAGGCTTAGAAGTCCACTATTTATTTAACTTATTTGAAGGGAAAAGAACTAAACTATCAAAACTTGACACAGAAATTTGTTACTTTCATGTAGTTTTAAAATATTGATAAACCCAAATATATCATCCCATGCCTACAGAGCTTTGGAAATTTTTGCCCTCAGCAAAACAATACTTGAAACAATTTCTCATTGAGGTCAAATATACTAAGCATTGTCTTTTGCTGATCCAAGTGAAAATAATAAAACTTTCCCTTCAATACTTATGCTATAACATTTCATGTAAAGAAAAAAATATATTTTGTATTAAGTAATTTTTATAAATTTGCAATTGAAACCCTACTTCAAGGTCTAGTATTTCATCCTACTGTGTGAAAGTGCAAAAAGATACATTTTCTTTCCAAAGGAAGTTACAAATTAAGTATTAAAAAAGAAGTAGTAAATTAAGAGGGACAAGGCAGAGACAACATGACAACAAGACAGATAATTGGCTTCAGCTACATAATGCATAATCAATTTTCCTGGTAAATCATCTGGAATGGGAAAAGACAGACATCACAGCCACCTGGGTTGACAAACAAATAGCAATCCCTATGGAGAGCTGAATGATACACTTTCATACAGTAGCATCTAGTGTTTGCTGGGTCTGTATTCTGTGATGTGTGTGCTCTCCTTAATTGCTGCCATCACCTTTACAGAGTTTTGGACCACCACCATGGGCCATCCTTATCTTTATATCAAAATAACATTGTGACTATAAATGCATTCCTCCTTTTTCTGAGTAACAGTAAGGTCTTCTTTCCAGCAAAATGAAGCAGCTCTGAAAAATGCGTTGAAATGCAAGCAGGAAAGCAAGCAAACAAAATAATGGCAGAGATATGAACAGTAACTGAAACTGATGGGAATAAAACTAAAATATGCAAAGAGTAACAGTCTGTAATTCCCAAGTTTCAGCAGGAGCTGTCCATATGAGTGGCAGAATAACTACACTGCAGAAGCCTGTCGTATCACCTGGTTGATATTTAAGGCTCAAGATGTCCTGCAGGGGCTTCCAGTCCCTGGCTCCTTCATTGTGCTAGGAATTCCCAAGATTTTGGCCATAGCATTGCCCCTTACCTTGCCTTCCCTGTCCTGATCTTGGGTAAATGCTTCTGCTCAGGCCAAATAAGTTAATTTACACAATCAGAACACTTCATCTGCTCTGTTTACAGCTGGAGAGTGCATGGTAACATGAGCTGTGACAGGGATAGTATAAAGAAGACCTCATCCTCAGTTTCCTCTCTAGAGTGAAGAATGAAAGCTGTTTGCTAGAGGCCAGTTCGTCATAAAAATGTAATTTTCCATAAAACACTGTATAAACCTTTTTTGTTCCTCAGACATACTAATAAATGAATAACCACAAAAATATCACAATATTTGTCATGTGGGAATAGAATATTTCAAGGCAAGGCCACAAAGAGGAGACAATCACATGCCTTCAGTCATACCTTTGGAGTATTTTTTACTAGCTAAAAAATACAAATACAGTTCACACATCTCCGGTTAATAAAAAGGAATTATACCACAAGATAGTTCTTGAAAACCTGTCTCCTTATCCATCGAGGCATATTTTCTTTGCAGAAGTAACTAAATCTATCGAATGATAAAACCACCCCTAGGTGTATGTCACCTGGACAGCTGATCCTGGAGTTGGAGTTAAATGAGATCTTCAAACTCTGCCACTGTAACAGCTTGGTCTTGTCCTCAAAGGTATGTCAGAACAGGAAAATTAACAGGGATGCTACACTACTTTTGGGCAGGAGGTCATGAGACCAGACTGACAGACTATGTCACAGAGATCACATCTTAAATCTCAATTCAGAAGTACTAAGCAGATTCTAACCTCTTAATCCTAACTTTATCCTTCATCTGCTTTTACCAGTTTCATTTGGATTTGGGTTCTGAGTTAAAACAGATGTAAATGTGTGAGAAAGGAAACAGGAAGAAAGGAAACAGGAGAAAGGAAGATTACCAGGGGACCACACAGACTCGTGACAGACTTTCCAGCTACAGTCCATGTAATCCAGCTACAGATCCAGCTACAGTCCATGAAATTTATGACAAACTCTTGTTCTTTTAAACAACCAGGCAGGTAATTCACATATTGATTAGCTGGATCTAATAGCAAAAAATACATATTGAAAAACTGCATCTTCTCAAATATAGTTATTAATCAAAATTGATTCCTTTCTAAGATAAATGTTGATGTTTACTTAAGATTTTAAAATAAATTGAGTTGAAGTGGTTAGTTCTCTGTCTATCTTCATCTGCTCTAAGAGAAATATCAAAGACATTTATGGAACAAATCAAAATGCATTATGAAATTGGAGGATGGTATTTTAAAAAGAAAACTATTTCAAAGGTTACAGTTCCTAATAAAGCTTCAGTAATGATATTTTCTAGACAAAGTGGTCAAAAATCCTTCTGAAGCTGAATAGAAATGTAAAACTCATTTTGCAGGACTGCAAGAAGAATTAGACCAGTGTAAGCTTAAGCTAAACGTTTAATTAATTTTCTATTTATTTTTCTCTATCAAAATAGTGGTTCAAAGATACTCAGGGCCAAATTTTCATCTGATGAAAATGAGCAAAATAAATTGAAATTGATACTAAATCATTTACATAATTCACCAGAAAAATGAGACCATTTTACAGCTATTTCTCTCACTTTTGAAACCCAATAATACTTTTGGCGAATGCGAATAAATTGTTTTTATTTCTTTGATAATTTTGCAAAGTGGAAACAGTGCTGCTTCTATGCTTATAATCTTGTCACATTTTTGCTTTCCTTCCCCCTCTCCCTAGCAGGGATCATGCCCTTTAAGGGGAGGCACAGAATGATCTCATGACAAGAAGATATAAAGGACTTATGAGAGGAAACCAGCCTCCCAGCACACGCTCTGCATCTAAATCTAATTTGGCATCCATACTTTGAAGAATTTTAACTGATTCAATTCTTCAAAATTGACCTATCTATTCCTCAAGTGCAGTATTAACTGAATCCATAAACCAGGGTAAAATTAAAAATTAGTTTTGATCCTCACCTAGAGAATGTGGTGATGGAGAGGACAGAAGAAATGAAATAAAGCTATTTCTTCAAAGAATTTTTTTCAAATTAGTATTTACAAATGGAGACACTAATTTCTTTATGTAACATTTCTTATAATTTCTTACTATCCAGTTTTCAGAATTATAATAATTATATCAATATATTATATTAATTTATTTATATTAACAGAATTATATTAATACTACTCTGAAACCAGAAATTTATACAGAGACAGACTAATCCTGAGAAGTTTTTAAAACTTTAAATCTGAAAAAGATTATTTTTCCATTTGGATACAATCTACAGTATGTCCAATTGCAAAAATAATAAAGCCAAGAAGTAGCTGAACATGCATCAAAATGAAGAAGTCGTGGTAGTAAAGTTTATGCATTATTTGTCTCAGGAATAATTTATTCATATAGAAATCATATATTTTAAGAGAGAGAAAGTTTAGCAGATCACAGGATGCCTTGCTAGAAGTATCTTCACTAGCTTTCTTTCTGCTCACTTGTCCGAAAACATGTTTTTTTCTTTCTGTTTCACTATTAAAGATTAATAAATATTTATCTTATTTCAAATCATCTGCCTCTTCACATTTCTCTCTTATTCTATAATTGTACTTTTTCCTACATAAAACACAAGACAGGGAGTAGTGAAATAAGAAGCCAGATGATGCTAATAATTTGAAATTGTCTAAAACATGTAATCTGAAGGATAGAGCTATTTAGAGCAAAAATAAATATTTTATGTAATAAATACAATAATTAGATATAAGAAAGATCAGACAAAAATAATTGATGAATGATAGATGTTCCTGAAGGTTTTTTCTGTTTTTGTTTGTTTGATTGTGTTGTTGTTGTTGTTGTTGTTTTCTCTTTTTTTCCTTTTTTTTTTTTTTCTGGGCTTGTTTTATTTACTTTGATTAAAAGGCATCTACAATTTAATCAGAAAATAAGATAGTTGTAAAATTCTTTGTATCACTACCTAGGTAACTTTTGGTGCGCTTACTTCATATGAATGAAATAACAACGGTACAATTCAAAGGTCAGGGGAAATTCAAAATCTACAGAAGGATCACATTCCTATTTCTGGGTTTTTGCAAACATAAACTACTTCACATTGTAGCAGTATGAGAATATAAACGTCCCATTGGAAAGAGATTTTCTCTTAATTTCTTTTAATGGGTTGTCATTAATGCTCAAAGAAAATAACTATGTTGTATTTTAAATATAGTGTGTAGAGTTCTCATGATAGAGATTTTTTCCCATGCATTTCCTTTGGGAAACTAAAATCAAGTTTAATCCTTGCATTAATATTATATTCCATCATTATTGTATAAAGAATTTGTGCATTTTCAGGCAAGTCATGACCTTGAGGCACCAAGGAAATTCAGGACACAATTTTTTGGTGCAAGCTTTTTCCTCTTGGTCTGTCACTTGCAATATAAGTACACTTTCCAATTACTTCTAACTCCAGTCTGCTGTAAGCATGAAACAAGTGCTTAAGTAATACTGATCTTTGAAATAATTTCTTTTCTTTCTCGGGGCATGTTTGTTTCTCCTTCTAGAAGACAACTATTAGCAATTTAATAAACCAGAACTACTGGCTGGGGAAACATTTATGACAAAATTTCCATCTCACCACTCAAAATGTAATATATTGCTATATATAATTACAGTAAAAGGGCTATATTAGAAGAGTGTAAGAGTGTTATTTAAGTGCCAGCACCAGGATTACTGTTGTCTAGCAACTGAGCTCTTACCAAGTTGAGTGGCTGAACTAGCAGTTAGGGCCTTTCTCTTAAAATGTTTAATTAAGTGCAATATATAGCTTGGTGCAACATTGATTATTTCACTAACTTAGAACTAATCCATAAGTCTAAGGAGTTCACAAGTATATTTGGTGATACAACCTCTATAAGTTCCCAAAGTGGAATGAATCATTTTCTCATCGACATGTTAGATATGCCTCATATTCAGCATCAAATCTGGGCTGAACAGAGAACTAGAAGTAGAAATGTCCAGACCACATGACAAGTGCCAGTTTTTATACCATCATTCATAGTTTCGTCTGCTGGAACTCAAGATACCTTAGGAGGGGGCACCTCTCTCCCACTTTAACCATCTCTGAGACACCTTTCCAATAAAACTTCACATTTCCATGAAAAGATCAGTTTTTAGTTGGGAGAACTGCCATTGAAACTTCCTTCTCCACTCTTGCTTCTTCTCCATCTCAGATCATGTTCCTCCCCCACAGCCACCAGCCCCTGTTCCCACTGGTGTTTCTGACCCCCACCTGCTTCTACTCTCCATACTTAATGAATCATAATAGTTTTCCCCCTTCCAGTCCATGGCTGACCTTTCCCATGTAATTATTTATTCTGGTCCAGGAACTTTTCCCCTGGGAGTGCTTCCTCCTCTGCCTCCCCTTGGTTCCAGCAACAGCATCACAGCAGCAAGAAAGGTTCCTAAGCAAAAGCTGTACACCATAAACATTGCATATTTCTAAACAGAAATTTCTGAAATCTGAAATCGGAGCCAATTTATTTTTCACGTGTCCTGGAATGGATGGCATTCTTTTATTCTTTCAAAGGAATTTGCCAACTGCCTTTTGCTAAATGAGTTATTTCCCCACCATTAACAGCTGATAGCTCTTCTGTTTCCCTCTTCTGTGAGACAAATGCAAATTACAGGAGAGTAGTAAAGAAAAGTATCTAGGAGCATCACTCTTACCTAGAAAATATTTCCTGTATATTAGATATCTTCCATGAAAATGTTTGGTCCCTCCTGTTTTCTGGTGATAAGGCTAAGATTTTTCTCAGTAATAATCCAAAGGAAAAATGTTACAAAACCAATGAAAACCTACTCTTCTCCCCAAAGCATAGTTCATTCCATATCTTCATCTTCCTTCTGTGGATGAAGGGAGTTACAGCCTGTGGCTGTACGCTCCCTGCATAAACTGTGCCTCAGAAGGAGGGAAGGAAACAAAACCAACCAACCAACCAACCAACCAAAAACCAACCCCCCCCCCCACAAACAAACAAACAAACAAACAACACACACACACACATGCACACACACACACACACCCACACACCCAAAAAAAAAAAAAAAAAAGAGAGAGAGGGAGAGAAAACCAGGAAAACGAAAAAGGTGTGGAATAACTTAGCTATCATCTGAGAATTGTTTCTTAAAATTCTTTGCAAATGCTACTACAATTCTGAATTCCTGATTTCCATTTTGCAATTTTCAATCTCTCAAATCAATACATTGGGCCAGTGTCAGGCCAAATGCTATGGCAAAGTGTTGGAATGCTTGCAAAGCCATGCCAGGACATGATGCTGTGCATGTAAGAGCATTACCAGGAGGGTGCTGCTGAATATTTGAGGACAAGGACACCCCACTGTTGCCAAGGTGTACACTTGCCAGTGATACACCTCCCCAGTTGTAAAGCATTGCTGATGTCTCTTTCTACCCCCCTGATTTAACACACTCGGCACACCTGACCCACCAGCAGATTTGCCAGTTCATTGCCTGTCATGAGAAATGAAGCAGAGGCAGAAATTCTGGGCTGCACAGTGAAATTTGCTGGCCCTGTGCCAGGGAAGTGAGAGGCGAGGGCCAAAGATTAGTGTCATGCTGAAAATACACAGCTGCACAGTCACCGTCACTGAGAAGAAATTGAAATAGCTTTTCTTTTTGCAAGTTTATTTGTGAATGAAGGAACTCCTGGAGACTTAAAACTATGGAGTCTGTGAAAAGCTTGAGAAAAGAAACCTCCCTGCAATTTTTTTTTCCTTCCACGGACATAAGTAAGACATCTACGTGTCAAGAGGGTCTGAGGCTTGAAAGTGTCAGGGGATCACATAAAATGGGTTCCTAGCTTCAAGTGGTAGGTCACTGTTTGGTAAATTCCTGATTTCTATAAAGGCAGAAAATGAGCTGAAGTAGCTGAGCTGAAAGCTCACGGTGCTTTCATAACAATCTGAGAAAGGTTGGAGGCCTGTAATTATGTTTTGGCTCCTGACTTTTTTCTTCCTATCTGTAGCAGTTCTGGAGTACTTTTTCCTCTTGATCTCAGAAATGTTCCCAACATAGAAAAAAAAAAAATATCTCTCCTTCAGAATAAAGGCATTTGGCTTCAATTTAAGGAAAAAAACCAAACATGCTCTGCTTATTCAAATGAAGAAACTTATTAAAAAAAAAAACAAAACAAAAAAAACCCAAACAACAACAACAACAAAAAAAACCCACCAGGATTTAATCTTTAATTAAATAAAAACTTGAAAGTACAGTTTTGTTTTCATACAGGAGGAAAACAAATATTCTAATATTTTAAGGCTTCTGTATATTACCAAAGCCTTTACCCTCTGCCCCCCTCCTTACCATAATCCTCTCAAAAAACCTCTTGAAATAGTGTAAAGAACTAACATTGCTGGATGGGTGGATGCTGATGGATAAAACCCAGCAATTTTATAGGATGCTGTAAAACTGCTGAATTTGACAAAATATAAACAAACTGCTGTTTTCCTACAGAACTCCTGTAAAAAATGTATACAGATATCATCTATATCTAGGCTAAAGCCATAAAATAATAATAATAAAAAATGTTAAAAATTTAGGCACATTAAGCTTTTTCATTAGTAAATGCATCTATCCAAATAAACAGTCTGAATCACATATGTGGAATTCAAAAGTCCTGGGTACATAAACTCTGAAACTTCTGACTAGCTCAAAGAATTTCTGAAAGTATGTATTTGTTTAGACAAAACAAGCGTGGCTTTTCCATGAAAGAGGAGTGTTACAGCTGATGGTTCAAGAACAAAATGCATTGTGTTTGCGCCTGATTAAAACAAAATAGTTTTCTTTTCAACTGTATGCAGTGAAATATGTTTTCATTTGCTATATAGCTCAATTTTGTTTTACAAACACACAGATTCAAGTTCTGTTTTGAATGAAGAAACGCAGCATGTTTAATATCTGTCACCATTTTCTTTTGTATTTTGCTGTTTACATTTTCATTGTGGACCTTAAAGAGCTGTAAAGAAAAGAAGTATGAGTGCTGCAATTTTGTAGAAGCTCAGGGGCAGGCAGCTACAGCAACTGTATCCACATACAAAGTGTCCTGTCTTTGTGCACTGCTTCCTGTCATTGTGTAATGGCACTGAGATATCGCAGGATGATAGACTGTCCTAAGTGACTCTACATCCATCAGTAATGTTCATCCAGCCATTTTATAATGTATGTCTACTTTGAGCTTACATCTTCCCATATTCTTATCAAGCAATGGTGTGCATGAAGTATACCAGTGGTTGTTTAAAGACCAACCTCTTCAAAAACACAGACAGATAGGTAGATAGATAGTTTGATAGTTTGATAGATAGTTTGATAGATAGAATCATTAGAATCATGATTTGGGATATTTTGCATGAAAGACAGCAAACCCAGCAGTTAATATCCTATTAAACAATACAGAGGAGAATAATCTGCAAAGCATTTTATTACTGTATATAATACCCATTTCTTCTCTCAGCTTCTCCTACATGACCTGTTGATAATAGCGAAAAATAGAAAACAGTTTATGGGGGAATAGAGGCAAGTTGAAGTCCATAATTATGAAGGTGTAAACATAGTAACAGCATACAGATCAGAACTTTTAAAATGTAGGAACCTGTCCACAGAGATGTACCTTGAAAACCACCATAATATCTGAATTCTCAGTTTTTAATATATCACAGTTTCTTCCTGAGCTTCAGCTTTATTGCAACCCTTGCAGTGTGTTTCCATTAAGCAAAATTACATACTGCACACCCTTTATATCTAAAAAACTTGCTTACATTCTTTGTTAATAACATCAAGAAATGTTACTCAGGCTTAAGAAAGCCTTTCTTGATATTTTAGCGTATTTGTCTCATGAACAGTCTATTCTATGTTTTCTTTATGGTTTTAGCATTTCAAACACTGCTTCTAGGTGAGCAGATCTAGAAATATATTTTGGGTCTGAGATTAAGAACCAGAAAAGCAGAACCAAATGCACTGTGCCTTTTTGACTAAGTAATTGAAGTTAATAATTAATTACCATTTATTATTAATGCCATGTAATTAAAATGTTGAACCAGTGCAATATATACTGATTGGAAATTTTATGGTTTGAGGCTATCCTCTGTAGTTATCCCTTTTACAATAGGCAGAAATACAAAGTTGTGCAATTCACAGAAATTACAAGAAACATTTCAGAATAATGTAGCCCAATAATTGAAAATTTACCATGCATTCGAACAATTTCAGCTGCAGATTTAATTCAGCTGACAGTCTTAATGACCACTGTTAAAACTATGGTTCACACAGGTAATTGGGGGGCTAGCATTGAACGGAATTAAAAAAAAAAAAAAAAATTACTTAATTTTGTGCTTGTAAAGTAGAACTGACTTGCCTTCCTGTCCACCCCGCAAGATGCTGGGTGAAAGGCTGAGCGCAAATTTCCACTTTTTTGCTCTTGCTCAAGTGCATTTGGATGACATGTAGATGTTAATAGGGATTATATTCTATCTCTGAACAGGATTCCTTTATAACTAAAAGAAATTTTGGTCATTATTAATTATAAATTCAAAAATCATAGAATAATAAAATGGTTTGGGTTGGAAAGGACTTTAAAGGTCATCTGGTTTTAACCCCCTGCCACTAGACCAGGTTGCTCAAAGAAAATTAAAAGGTCACAAACAATTTTGAAGTAATAGAACAGACTTCTAAACTAAATTGGAAATAGTGCATTTTTCCATGCTCATCCTTTCTGCCATATTATTTTCTATATTACTAGCTATTGTCTGTCTGTATTACTAGCTTCCATTACAAATGGTACAATTTGCAAACTGGAATACGAAAATTGCACTGGAGAAGTTGAAAGTCACATTGAAAATCCAGAAGAAACTGGAGATTAATCATACACTATGTATTGAGGAAGGGTTTTTCCTTTGCACAGAAGCAAGTCTGAAAATGGAATCAAAGAGTACACATCATAGCCAAGAATTTATAATATTGATCTACTCCAGGAATGTATGCAGAAATCCACAATGATTCAGTATCAGATGCAGTATCTTCCAAGAATGCAGTGTAAAGGATTTCTCTGTGTTCCCTTAAGAGCACAAAGTTTCCAGAAAAAAACCTTGTTTTGAAATTATTTTCCCAGATAGGGAAGACAAATTTGCTTTTTTCCAATATCAAATCACAGCATTTTCTCTTTTAGATATTAGTTGCTTTAAGTCAACCATGATTGTTCTTTGATTATTTGCTGTATCTTCAAAGAACTTAAGGGGATGGACGTGTTTATTCAGAATTATCTCTGCCAGTTCCCCTACAAATATGATAATCTTTAGTTGAAAAATAAATGAGCAAACACATTACATGATAAAAAATAGTTTCTAAAAAATTCAGAGCTACATTCTTTTCTCAAAAGTACATCCCAATTTTCATTAATGTTTCCCCATTAATGTATAAGAGTTCAGTTTTGGTCCAATGATTTTTCCATTAACTAGATAGTTTTTGTCTAAAAAGAAAAAATGACTTATTATACTACAAGTGAAAAATTTGCTTCTTTTCTTAACCAGATATATCACTAACTCTACCTTTCATAAGCAATAACTCCTCCCTCATTCTAAGTCATGTTATAAATTTATCTAAGCAAGAAAAATGAAATTACCTTCTTTCCACATTTATTATTACACATCTTCATATCAAAATGCAATTTAGGACAAGGTTAAGTAGAATAAATATAGTCTCTCATTGCTTTCCTTATTTTGTCTGTTGCTGTTCTACTGATTTCAACTGACAGGAGCATTGAGCTGGCTGGGAAGCAAGGTAAATGCAGAAGAAACTATGAATAAATTATCATCCTTTTATTTAGCTGCACCATCTAACAGTATAGAAAGAAATTAAAGCAATCTGGGAATTTTGATAGGCTGAGACCTCACTTGTA
Organism: Hirundo rustica; assembly: GCF_015227805.2. Lineage (NCBI taxonomy): Eukaryota > Metazoa > Chordata > Aves > Passeriformes > Hirundinidae > Hirundo > Hirundo rustica. The sequence continues at coordinate 40,923,474 of NC_053453.1, forward strand.
GTACAATATTCATTGACCCTGAAATAAAAAATGTGAAGTAACCTCGAGATGCACAAGCTTCTGTGGGCAACAAAATATCAAATTCACATAAGGAGGCTTCAGATTTAAATGACGCAAAAAACCAAGATATTCAGAACATACATTAGGGCAGGATATGGTCCTTTGAATGTTATTCTCAATGCTCGTACCAGCAGCAACCGTCATCTGCAAAAAGGGGCAACAGAGATTCTGCTGAATGAAACAAAATTTTGTACAGTACTACAGTATATTTAAATTACACCATACTAACAGATAAATGTGATTATTCAAATAAGCTTATCTAAGAGAACACTGATGTGGCTAAACTGAAATTCACATAAAGAAAATGGAAGTATTGTTACGTCCCCTGGCTCATGAAGTACTGAGAACAGCCAAACAGTAGATCACTTTGGTGTTCCGCACTGTGTTCACAGAAGTGGTCTCTGAAGCACTGTCAGACAGTCTGATAACTATGGAGACCATGGCTTTTACCTGAAGTCTCTACATAAAGCAAGAATTTTACCTGCTTGTGAGGTTTGAAGAAAGTAGGATCTTCTCCCCTATATTCAAACATCTTATGGAAAAACATCAAAATAAATAAACTTATTAGATTACTAGGTACAATTTACCTATTATTTTTTTTTTTTTTTTCATGCTCAGTCTTTCTCCTTGCATCAAGCAATCATGAGTATAAAAATAATAGGAAAGAAGCTATGTGCATCTAAAACATTCAGTTTCTGAAGAATGTATTTTAGCATTGAATGCTATTTTCCCTCCTTTTTATCACTTTCTAATTTATTTCTGCAGAGCCCAATATATAACATTTTTCTTTGGACAGACCTTGACTAGTAGGCAATCAGACCAGGTGGTATTTCTTCAGATTTTAAAATTTACTCCAGAAGAAATTAACAATGGAAATTTTGAAAAGTTCTAGATGTAAAAAACCCAGCAGCTCTAGACTAAACCTTTAAACAATTTCTTTCCACTGCTGAGAGCATATGTAACAATACATACAATGTTCATGCTAATTATAGTTGAGCTTAATAATTTCTCAAAGTAAATACTGACCTAAGCTTTGTTTCTGGGACTATTTTCTAACTCAATAGAGTAAAACTGGTATTCAAAGCAAGCAAAAATATAGTATTTTTAGATTCAATTATTTTTAACATATGGAAAATAGAACTTATTGCAAGACATGTTTTACAGTGAATTTACTATTATAATTTTTAAAAAGCCTGAATGTATATTACAGCTTACTTTTGTAGTACACAAAAGCATACACATTATCAATATACTTTACAACAGCCACAGGCATGTATCCATGTCCAACTATCTTCAAATCACATATTTGCAATGATCCTCATATTTTGATTTATAGCAGTTTTTAAATACCTAAAATACTTTTAAACTTTCAGTCTTTTAAAGGAGGACTATGCAGTCATCTAGAAAACAAAAAATCAGTCTTTTATTTTAAGTGAAACTCCCTGTTTGCTGGCAAGTTCTTGACTTGTTTATGTCAGATTTCCCTTCTTTAGATTTACAGCCTGAGATATTTGAAAACATTTTTATAATGCTATTCTCCTTACTTAAAAGATATTTCACTTCATACAGAGCAGCTACTTTTGAAAAGATATTTTCCATGCAAAGCAAGTTCATGTTAATTCATGTATCATGTTCACATGTATTTATAACAACACTGTTGCTTCAGAATTTTTTAAGGAAAACACAGTACATATTATCTCAGCATGGTGTTGTTTCAAATAAACAATACTTCAGCACAAGTAAACACATACATTATAACTTTTACTTATTCAGTCTCGTGTATCTTTATTTAATCATGGTTCCATGATTCATAAATTACATCTCAATGAATATATACATGTATATATATACACACACACACAATTACTAAAAAAAATGTAACAAATGAATCTGGATTAATGTGTAAATAATTCACAAATTTTTGCACATTTTAATTTCCATATGTCTGATATATGATTTTTCCTGATATTTTTGCACTTATGTTTAAAGAGGTAGATCTACTGTATACTTTTGACTGCTGCATCTGAGCTCTGTTAACTAATTTATTCTTGCTATTCATTACTGTTAACAGCAATATCCTCTAAGTAACTTTATCATAATTTTTCAAATTATCTTGTAAACAATTTTCCCCCTCTTTCCCTTTCTAAAATTGTGATGAAAGACCTAGTGACTAAAGGTATAAAATGGATTCTGTTGAATTCAGTTCTAGCAGCTGATGGGGTTAAAGTCCAGTATTTTGCCTCTTCAGGCCTACTGTGGCAAACTTAACATAGTTGGAAATGAGTGACCCCTGATGCTTCAATGCTGTCAGGCTATTTCCTTATAGCCACAGTAATTTTCTATCCAACTGAACTTTCAATATCCAAAGTTTCAAGTGTAAGAAAAGTGAAAGAAAAAAATATTGCATTAAAAGTATAAATTTTTTGCCTTAATTCTAAAATTGGGGGTTTTTTGAACAATGTATATTGAGGCAAATGCATCACATTGTCATGAAGATTTTACTGGCAATCATTTGAGGTACAAAAATCTATGAAAGAATTATGCATAGAGTAGTGCAGCAATTCCCATTCATGCAAGTTGATAAAATATTTATTCCATTCATGAATGCATCTAATGGTATAGCACCAACTTAGTGTTTCATACCTTAATAACTAGAACATATTAGAATTAATATTAATGACACTTTCTATTACAGTTTGGAATTTCTCCTTTAGGAAATGTTTAACAGAGGAGAAGATTAAAGTTTATCAGATTAGAAAATAAGGTTAACAGGGAGAGAAAACTGAAACTGAATCTCTAGAACATACATATATTCTTGCTTGGGATGAGCACTTTGGCTATTTGCTGTAAACCACATGCAGGGGGACAGATCCTGAAGCTGTATCCTACTGATGGACTCAGAAATGTTTCCAGCCTCCTTTTCATCTTTTGTTTGGATTTCCACATAGAAGAGCCTTTTATGAGGCTTTGACACATCTGAAAACATTTTCAGAAAATGCATCACCTACGAAATGCCCTCTAGGTGCATATACAGCCATGTATGTATGTACACATATGTATGTATGTATACTCCACCTCCTGGAGCTCCCAAGACCATGTGAGAGAATAATCACAAATAATGGGATGCATATGGCCTGCCTTTCACAACCAGATGGATATAATGATAAAGGATATATGACACTATAATTTCAAGTTTCTGTGTAAGCAATAAAATTTAGCTTTACCTAATTCTCTAAATTAACCTATGAGAAGTAGGTGAAAATTCATTAATTCCAACGCTGGTATTCCTAACCTTACAACTTGAAGCAGCTGCATTTTTAACTAGTTAGTTACACTGGGCTTACAAGTGATCTTGCTATCCAGGTTGCAGGGAAAAGAATATATTTTCCTAAACACCAACATCATTAAAATCCAAACCTCCTTAGCAAGTTCCCAGTCAAAGCTCTGGCAAAGCAGGAAATCCTGCACTCAGTTATGATACGAGCAGTACAGCTCTAATTTCAAGGCCACATCCAAAATAAGGACAGGGAATACACAAGAAAGTCAGATTTTATAATCAGTGGTATTGAAAGGTGCTGAAAAATTCAAAGATACTCACTGAATAAACTTAATTTTTTACTATATTGAATAAACCAGGGTCGAATCTTTCCCAGTTCTTTTTGATTCTATAATGTAGATTTCTGACAAGTGGAATCTACTTACTAGAAAATAATGATATTGCTCTCAGAAATTAAAAAGAAATAATCTCCCTTGGAGCAGTATTTGTACATATGTATGCACACATACTATTCATAAATAAGTATTATATGTTTGATGATTATAGTCTACAGGGAAAAAAAAAAAAAAAAAAAAAAAAAAAAAAAAAAAAAAAAAAAAAGAAGTAAGAAATAACAAAAACCATCTGTAAGCCATCTCTATCAAGAAAGCTCTCTGGTATTTATGTTGACCTGCACACACTTTGTCCATGTGAGCACTCCCACTGAACTACAGGGAACTTCCTATCACTGCACTGTGAAATCTACATGCCAAAACTGGCATTAAAGCATACTATATAGAAAGATAGACCTTGCTGTCTGTATAGTAGTCTTGCCACAGATTTGTTACATGACAGAACAAGGTATGATAATACCTCATTAAGTGAGCATTTTAAAGAGACAATTAGATTCAAATATATTTATTTACCTGTATCAAACAAATTGAATTTTCTAATTATTCTTTGATTAAACAATAAAATCACCAGTCAAAATAAAATCTTACATTTATACTACAAAATATTTACACTATTCTTGTAGGAGATGCTTATTACAATGAATAAAGATTCAGAACAGTGATCATATAAGCAGTTTGAGTTCATATATCCATTGCAACATCTCCAGATCATGCCTTTGTACTGTACCAAGGCACAGAAATAATTCAGGCATGTATTCCATCATTAAAAATTTACTTAATAAAAAGACTCTAAAAAGGAAATGTCTGAATAGTTCTTACTCAAAAAAGAAAAATATTGCCTTTCCTTCCTAATTGTCAGAATTTCCTCTGCATAAAAGCCTTTTTAGGCTAGAAGTTTGTTGTTATGGTGTTTTGTTGTTGTTGTTGTGTTGTTTTGTTTTGTTTTTTTATTATTACAAGTGCAGAAAACAAAGAACATGCTCGTTTCACAGAAGCGCAGAATGACCAAGGTTAAAAGACACCTTTAAGATCATCTAGTCTAGCCATCAGCAACCCATCTACCATAATCACCCCTAAACCATATCCCAAATGCCACATCCAGACACTTCTTCTTGAGTACTTCCAGAGACAGTGACTCCACCACCTTCCTGGGCAACTTATTCCAATTCCTAACAACTCTTTTAGTGAAAAAAAATCTTCTAATATCTAATCTGAACCTCCTCAGGAATGGTAACTTAAGGTCATTTCCTTTCATCCTTTCACTTGAGACATGACAGAAAAGCTGGATCCCCACCTGGATATAACCCCCCTTCAGACAGTTGTAGAAAGAGGTAAGTTACCCCCTGAGCCTCCTTTTATCTAAGCTAAACAACTACAGCTCCCTACTTGTGCTTCAGATTCTTTCCCAGCTTTGCTGTCCTTCTTTGAAAACACCCCAGAACCTCAATGTCCTTTTTGAAATTCCATATTGTGTAAAAATATGAAACTATATGAACATTGCACAAATATGGATTACAATACACATTTTTGGGTTACCCTGGACAGTATTATAGTGATTGGTTTTTCAACTAGGTCTGTGGAAATCATGCTGCCTACTCTTTTGTTCTGTCTAATGAAGCATGAACTGTCTGATATTTATGTTCCAGGTTCAATTCCAAGTCATTTTATTGATGACTGACTGGCATGAAAAAGAGGAAGGAAGAAAGGGAGGGAAGGAAGAAAGGGAGGGAAGGAAGGCAGGAAGGAAGGGGTTAAGTGAGTGAAAGAGAAAAATAAAAGAAAAAATAAACTAACAACCAAAGAGACCTACAATGTTTTTCTGCACTCCCTGAAATCCTGCTCCTATAATCAACCAACTACCAGAACTGTCCCCAGCCTATAGTAGTGATCTCTCTTCTCCAGGCTGTGAGGAAGGAAGAAACAGCAGTTCACACACATGTACACACACAAACACATACACATGTACATACTTCTCTGCAAAAGACAAGTATGGTTTAGGAAGGTGTGTTAAGATTGATGCTAAACAGTGCCCATGGTCCTTGGAGAACAGACCTGATAAGAGATCCAGGTTAGATGGAACTCGAGCACACCTGAGCAGCCTATACACGTGTCAGAAATCTCACAGATCTTGTGAAAGAGAGAAATCTCAAAAACCGGACAAGGATCACAGGGACTATCAGAGTTTTGTTAAAGACAAAACCAACTCAAAATTCTGGAAACACATTCAAAACACAGTGAATTATACTTGCTCTAATTTGAGAACTTTGTGTCCTGTAGTCTCATTCTTACTATGTGACTATAGCAGACAGAAAAGCTAAAACCATGCCTAAATAATTATCTACAGCCTAATGAAACTTTGATTGCCTCATAAAGACCAGGTGAAGCCTATTCAAAATCTGTTCCTGTTTCACTCCCCAGTTTTCTACATAAGGAAAAAAACAAGAGAGTTAATCACTTATTTTGCAGTAATGCATGTTTCCCTCATTTTCCTGAAGCCATGTGCCAGCACATCCAGTTTCCTTCAGAGGGACAGTTTGCCCTCTGATCACCTGGAAGCAGGGTGAGGAGAAGGAAATGTGCCCTTGGATGAGTGCAGAATGCAGACCCTGAGAGCCATTCTGCTCTGCCTGGGCTCTGGAGCACTCTGCAAAACAAGTACTCTGTATGACTAGGAGCAAACAAAAACGATAAACTGGTACCTCATTTATAACTATAACTTCATTCCACAAGCCCATCAAATATGGCTAACACTGTTCACACACCTTTTTTTCATAGTCTGTCCTCTCAGAGAAAAATATGTAAAGACAAATAGGTATCTGCAGTCTGCAAAACATTTTGGTTGAACTGTTCTCAGTTTGATTTTTTCTTTTAAGTGTTTATCCTACTAGATATGACATTGCTGCAAAAAATTCAGCTTGCTCTTGAAGATAAAAGTGGGACAGGCATAAATAGTGGTAATTCCTTGGGGATTTAATGCTACTCTGTTGGATCAGCTTGCAAGCAATCCGTCTCACTGTATAGCACTTGGCATGTCCTGAACAGGTCGGGGCTATCACATAAAATCCTGCTGACTCATTATTATTTAAAATAATCTATATTATAACTTGCCACTAGCTTTGCTAGGCACTGTGCAAGTATAGCTCTTGAGAATATTTCTTTTATGAACAAGCTGGGACACATGAGCAATGTTTCCAAGCACTCCACTGTTTTGCTTCATTTGCTTTTTTATGTGAGTATAGAAGCCTAACTTACAGATTTCAGGTACAGTATTTTTCTTTCCATCCAGTTTTTTGAGATACCAAAGGACACCCAAATACCAAACAAACCTACAGCAGTACAGTGATGCATTCACAATTTACACACAGTTTCAGGAACTGAGAGTGATTATGATGCTGCCAAGCAGCCGAAAATATAAATTAACAAGATTTTGGTCTTTTTCTCTAGCTGTTCATAATGCTTTGGGCAACAGCCAGATGTCAGAAATCAGTTCAGCTTCACATTAATGTAATTTGAAAAATGAGCAGCGGCAGATGCAGGCAGCGAAACTACACCTTGGAAAGACAGACCAAAGGTGGAGGATTATCAGTGGAGAGGAGTGGAAGCACTTACATACAAAATAAATAAGAAGCTGTAAGTGAGGAAGAGCCTGAATCAGAAGCCTCTTTTTTTACTGTCTCCTGAAAGAATCTAAAAATTAGTGTATCTATGGGATTGAAAACTATTATTTGCATTAGACCTTAGATAGTTTCACCTTTTTGCACTGCAACGTGCCTGAATCCTTTAAATAATCTTGGTGCAATAACTAAATAACAAAATAACTTTTTGACCTGGTGCCTTTGAGAAGGGACCCCAAGCAAAGTATCCCCTGTGATTTTATACCCTCACAGTTGAAGCGGGGCAAGTCTGCGAGTTGTGGGTTCCTGACTTGTCTCTGAGTTTCTGTCCCCAGTCACTGAACATGCACACCGAGCTACCTACTGGGAAACTATTCCTCAACACTATCTTAGGCTGAAATGCTTATAAAACTGCTTATTCCTCTCCAGTAAATTGTTCAAATGTAGTTTTCCACATTTGACAACTGCCCTAAGTTCTAGAGGTAGACAAGCGAGTCTTTCCACAAAACTTTTCATGAGAAACAGTACTGAGGATACAATGAGGATACATTCAAAAATGAAATGAAATTCTAATTTTAAAGGGAAGAACTGAAACAATTTTGGTTTAAACTAAATATAAACCTTTGCAAGTCAAGAAAGCATATAGGACTATTTGTCTTTATGTATTAAAACACCATGGTTATCCACAATAACTTTTTAAAACTGTTTTAAACTGTCACTTTTGACACTGATTTAAAACTCAACACCACACTGACTGAAAGCCTGAATTTAAAATGCTCCAAGAAAATAAGCTTTGGGAACTATTTTTTTTTTTTTTTTCTTTTGTTTATTTTCTCCATATGCAACATTCCCTTCAGCTACTTGAAGCATAAATCAGACCACATTTCCTCACAGAGTATGTTGGAAGAGTTACATCTTTTTAATGAAAATAAACAGAAATTGATGTTGAAAATCTATTGAAGATAATGACAAAGGTGCTTGAAGTTGTATACACCAGACAACTTGAGGAAAATGAGTGAGGCAGCTGGGTACATCCATGACTCCCATTTTCTTGGCTATGCTGCTACTAGGCCCTGATGCTGCAGCAGGAGTGGTCCAGGAAAGAAAGGGTTTCCTGATCGCTACGATCTTCCTTCTCTGCATATGGATATTTTACCTAGCCAAGAACACATTTTTCAAGTGTAACAATAATTACGCCCATATAAAACTGAGACAACAGCACAGGTTAAAACGCTAAATTCAAGAGCACAGACTTCACTGACTACAATGAAAAGAATGTAATAAAAAAGAGTAAAATACTACTCTGGCAACATTTATTCAAACAGCCAAAGAATTAACATCAAAGCATCACTGGTTAATATTGGCTATATTTTTTTTTCTGTCTCACCTCTACAGCAACATGAAAGACTCCAGATCCAGAAAAAAGCAATCTTTTTGAATACATCAGACTGCAAATATAGACAAATGTATATATAAAACCCACAGGATCTAGTTTGCAAAGCAGAGGTATTTTGTTGATTAGTGTAAAAATCCAAATTTAAATCATGAGGACCTGACAACACTACTAATAAAATTTTGTAATTTTAATAAAAAATAGAATTGTTTGACATTATCTGGGGCCTTAAAAAAATGCATCTTTCCAATGTTTATTTTTGAAAAATCAACATTTTACATCTTATCATCGCTGAAAAGTCAGCAAGTATAACAACCTGCCATATGATTACATCTATATGTTATGTGTCCTTCAAGTATTATTTTATAATCTATAAAGTGTCCATAAAACATGGTGAGAAAGGCAGAAGAAATATATGAGCTAGTAGGGCCCAGAAGAAACTCCATAAAATACACAGCCGGTCATCATGATGTAATGAAGATCTTAGCTTTGTTAGTAGGGCAGATTTCCTAACAGTTGAGAAAGGGCAGATCATAGAACCCTGATCAGTTAAAAGACCAAACCTCCACAGAAGAAATTGAGAGAGCACAGATGAGTCACTACCCACTATGATAGCGAATCTGTTCCAAGAAAAATGAAATTGAATGATTTGCACACCTTATCTAATTTAAATGTAATTCAGAGTACCTGAAGTTAAGAGCTCAAGATTCCTGATCCCTGGGCAGAAAAACAGATTGCTTCAAAGGCGACACAATACCTGAGTTGATTACCTAAAATTAGATGATTTGAATGTAGCATTGCCCTCTCTCTTAGCTAAAAATCCACCAGCCTTGCTTCCTAAGGAATGACAAGTATAGACAAGGCATTTTCTTATTTAATTGCATTTTTTTCTTGGCAAAACACAATACTTTGCTTCAGAAAGTTGTTTCCTCACCATTGTAGCATCATCACTGCTCACTGACAAGCATGGGGAAAGAAAACTTTAGCAGGTGTAAATACAGTGGACTTTCTGGTTGGTGCTGAATATCACAGAACCATGTAATGGCTGGGGTTGGAAGGGACTTTAAAGATCATCTAGTTTCAACACCCCTCAATGGTCAAGGACACCTTCCATCGGACCATGTTGCACAGAAGTCCATTCAGTCTGGTCTTCAACACTTCCAGGAAGGAAGCATCTACAAATTCTCTGTGCAATCTGTTCCAGTGCCTCACCACCCTCACACTAAAGATTTTCTTCCTAATATCTAATCTAAACCTACTCTCTTTCAGTTTGAAGCCATTCCCCCTTGTTCTTTCCTGTACATGCTCTTGTAAAAAGTCTCTTTCCATCCCTCCTGTAGGCTCCCTTCAGGTACTTGAAGGCCGCAATTAGGTCACCCCGAAGACTTCTCTTCTCCAGCCTGAAGAATAAAAATTCTTTAAGCCTTTCAGCATAGGAGAGGTGCTGTACCCCTCTAATCATCTTGAGACCTCCTCTGAACTCATTCCAACAGGTCAAAGTCCTTCCTGTGCTGGAGACACACCACATCTCTGACAGAGGGAGGCTTAGCTGAGTTTCCATTCCAAAATAAAATCTAGTTGCTAACTATTCATAAAGGATACATTCAGATACTAAGAAAATGTCCAGACCTTCTCCAAAGCACCAGTGACAGCGTTATTTTCCTTAGAGTGTGCAAAGTATGTTAAAGGTTTTAACTATAGCAAATTTATTCCAGCTTGGAAACACTCAACCACCCCCCAGCCTGCCTCCCCCACCCCCTGGCCCTCCTCAATTCCTCTCAGTAATAAATCCTTCCACCAAGGTTTCCTGTATTTCATATGCAAATTAAATTAAAAAGCTAATTTTTATCTAAACTTCAGTATAACAATTCCACAGAAAGCACAAAAGAAAATATGTCTCATAGGTATTAAGAAACTGACAAAAGCAGTTACAATTGCAAATATGCAGATGACAGTAAATTCACCAAAAGAGATATTACAGATTGACTGCTAGCTACTAGCCTATGGAAAACAGAAAGTAATTCAACTTCATGCAACTTGAAATGATTCAATAAAGTTTTTTGCACTGTGATCTAAACTACGTTGCATCAGCTTGCACATACCAGAAGTTGTGGGCTTAAATGGTTGCCCTGGTTAAGCAAACTCACAGGAATATCTTAAAAGGAATATCTTATAAGCAGTGAAAACAGCTCTTGCACTTGGTATGGGGAAGGAGGAAGGGAAACAGTGACAACTCTCTGCCAGTTTCGGTTTGCAATAGATGCACAGCTGCCAACCCCACACCTTGGAGAAACCCATAAAATGATGTTCCCAAAAGTGGAAAGCCAGGAGAGCTAAAGGGACTGAACATTCCTAAATTTGAGTATGCAAATGCAAGTGTTTCTCTGGCAAGTTCCCTCCAATTGTGAGAAAACATATCCAAGGGTGATAGTTCTCTACAGTCCTGAAGACCTGGCTTTTGAAATTAATCTTACTGGTATCAACAGAAAGGGTGCAGTGCAGTGAAGCAACTCTTGCAACTAAAATCTATCTTGAGTTAGCAGTTACTTCACTGATTCTAAGGTGTATTTCTTTAATCATAATAATTTTTATGGATATGGAGGCGGTGTTCTATTACGATGCACTATGAATTTTTCCTTCCCTTCCCTTCCCTTCCCTTCCCTTCCCTTCCCTTCCCTTCCCTTCCCTTCCCTTCCCTTCCCTTCCCTTCCCTTCCCTTCCCTTCCCTTCCCTTCCCTTCCCTTCCCTTCCCTTCCCTTCCCTTCCCTTCCCTTCCCTTCCCTTCCCTTCCCTTCCCTTCCCTTCCCTTCCCTTCCCTTCCCTTCCCTTCCCTTCCCTTCCCTTCCCTTCCCTTCCCTTCCCTTCCCTTCCCTTCCCTTCCCTTCCCCTTTCCCTCTCCCTCTCCCTCTCCCTCTCCCTCTCCCTCTCCCTCTCCCTCTCCCTCTCCCTCTCCCTCTCCCTCTCCCTCTCCCTCTCCCTCTCCCTCTCCCTCTCCCTCTCCCTCTCCCTCTCCCTCTCCCTCTCCCTCTCCCTCTCCCTCTCCCTCTCCCTTTCCCTTTCCCTTTCACCTTCCCGCACCTTGCCTTCCCACACCTTCCTGCACCTTCCCGCACCTTCCCGCACCTTCCCTTCCTGCACGTTCCAGCACCTCCCCGCACCTTCCCTTCCCACACCTTCCCTTCCCTCCTTCCTTCTAAATTCAAAGTATGATTAATTCCTGACTTTTTTTCAATTTATTTGTTTCTTTCATTTTGGTTCATGGGTGTTCATGACATTAATTAAAATGGGACACTGCAATTTTTTGAGTTGAAACATTATTTAAAATTGTAGCACTATTCACAGGAAGTAAGCTCAGGAAGAGTTGGTTACAAAACCATGATGACATTTAGTCTATACTTTATATTTCAACTTAATGTTGCAATTTAATAAGTCATGTTTTGAATACACTACATTATATTTCAACAATAGGGAAAAGCAAAGCTATGAAGAATTTCACCATTTGTGTATTAACACGTTCTTGAGAATGTGTTAATACACATTCTTCCCAACCATTAATATACATTCTTCCCAACCATTCTCCAGACAATGACTTGGCTTATGTACTTGTGTGCATCAAAGGAACACTGACAGAAGACAAGGTTAATAATATATGAGTCAGAAGGGTAGTGGTTTTAATCATTACCACAAAATTAGTTGTGGAACACACATATGTCATTATATCAGTACATGCATTCCTTTGACAGCCTTAGCTATGACTATCATGTAACTGTACTTAACAGAATTATCTTTTTTAGCTCAGAATCCCATTCTTATTGTCAAAAGTTTTCCCTCTTTTGATGCAATTTCAACAGCTTTCTTGTTTTACTCATTCATCTGTCTCAAATAAAATGATGGGTTTAATGATAAGCATCTGTAAGAAAAAGAAAATCCAATACATTTTGTACATTTTGCAACCCTATGTGATACTGAGTAGTTCAAGAGCTTATAGTGAGAGAAATGCCTCAGTGTTTCTACAATAATATGGTAATTTTAAGGAATCATAGTTACAATTTCATGTCAATTTGTTTTGCAACCAGTCTGTTTCAATCATCATCACAGTAAAACTGAAAATAAAACATTTTACATGCAAATTTGTTTAAGCAAGTTTATGTGGTTATGCAGCATCTTCAGTTCCACAGAATCATAGAACTATGCCCATAGTTTGGGTTTGCTGTTCAGGAGTTTTGATGCACTTGAAATACTGCTAGAAACTACTGAATTGTTACAAAAAAAAAAAAAAAAAAAAAAAAAAAAAAAAAAAAAAAAAGTGCATGACGTTCCAGTGCAAGTTTAGTTATCCCTCAAGCATTAAATCTGTCTGTCTCCTGTGACCCTGAAACATCATCTCTCTTTTACTTCTGTCTTAATTACTAAGAACATTTCCGCTACAAGACTACAAGTCAAGATTTAAAGGATAAAGCTACACACCGTGTCCTATGAACCCACAGTTGGGGTCTCACAAGCCAGACAACCCTTTAGGCTGTGACAAGCTCAGAGTGGAATGGTTTTCCTCTGGTACCACACTGCCAAACAAACAGATCAATTCACTGTCACTATAACAGTGACTCCAAGGTGACCAGATATTGCAATGATGGGCTGCTAAGAGACTCAGAAAAAATTGAAACCTTCTACTTTTCACTTTCCTGAGGGATTAAAATTAATCTTTTTCTCTTTTCCAGTTTGTGTAAGACTCATCAATGTATCTTCATATTTGAACTTCCTAACAAAATTTTGCCAAAACAGTAAAATACAGAAAGAGTACAAGCAATGCTTTTTACCAAAAACCTCATTCATATAAAAGCCGAGTTGGGTCTGTTACTCCAGTGATTTTATGGTTGTAAGTTTCAAAGATGGAATGTCAATTAATAGATATGGGCTCCTCTGTAGCCATCTATTTTTAATTCCATCAGAGAGGCTTAGTGTTAAATATGTAATGGAAAAAATGTCAGAGGAAAGCAGATGGGATAGCTAAATTTTCTTTCACTGTGTTTACACAATGATGATTTTTTTTTAAAATCTCACAGTAGAAAAACAAGAATATCCCACTAACATGTAGCAATATTCCTCAGCACGCTTTAGACAGGAAAATGCTAAGCTCAGATCTGGTTTTATCATTAGGTAGCCTGGCAATAGTAAGATATTAGATAAAAACCTCACAATGTACCAGTAAAGGTTTGAATCTACAGTCAGTGCCAGTAGTTCCCAAGCTTCAGGTGCTGCTCAGGTGTCCAGGCTGAAACACCTCAGTGCATTCATCTGGAGCCTCCTGCTCCCTCAGTGCATGTGTGTACATTTTATAACTTACTCCTTACATGTATAAAAGCAGACAAAGAGTAAGAGTTAAAAAGAAGCTCAGCCCAGACACAGAAACTGAACAAAATATCCCAGCCATGAGAATGGCTGTGCTGTGCCATAGAAAGCCCCTGAATTTATCCTGAATTGCCTTGCTCCAGAAGGGAAAGCAGCAGAGCTGTACCGGTGGTATACAATCTCTGTGAAGAAGGAGCACTCACCAATCGAGGAACAACCACAGAATAACATGATTTTGGATATAAAGCAGGAATTTCTACATTGTTTTGTGCCGTGCTATGCTGAAATGTTAGCTTCCTAGGGACTGCAGTCAGCTGTATAAATTCATGGGGCTCCAATAGAGAAGATGAAATTACTCACACCTCATAACAGTTGTCTCTAAGTTCTTGGATGACTCAATTGACTCTTATTACAACCTTCAAAATTTAAAAAAATCAGAAACATGCATTTAAAAAAATTTAGGCAGAGATTCTTAAGTAAAGCTTGTTTAAAAAGTAATTTCAATAATAATACTGGTAGGGGGAATCATTTGCAATAAACATGTTGTAAATTAATGTTCTGTTTGCATATAATGGTGCAGATAAGAAGTAATCCCTACAGCTGCCAGAAGAGTAAAAGAACTTACTGCTCTGAGGCAGTTCTGCTGACTTTTAAGACATATGGAACACAAACATTAAACCCTTGCATGCTATGGAGAATAAAACCATGCCACCCACGTGAGAAAGCCTCTCTGAAAGTGCTAAATTCAAAAGGCAGGTAAGGCAATCAAATAAACTCATTCAAAATATGTTATCCATGTACTTGATCTTCACTAAAGAAGACACAGACTGCAACTTCTCAAAACCATGTTGCTTGTGGCTAAAGAATTCCCTTCAGATTTGTCTGCTGTTTCAACAGAAGTACAAGATAATGAAAAAAACATGAATGAAGCTTGCTCATTTTTCACTTTCAAGATCAGCAGAAGCAAGCTCATCTATTCTGGAGAAGTGAAACAAGAAACTTAACTAGCTTCAGGAATGTTATGAATGAATTTATGAATTATCAGAGTTCCTGCCTCAGGTACTTACTTATTTGCAATCATGTAAGAGACAAACAAACTGCAACTTTTACTTCTTGATGAGTATAATTTCAGGTTACTTATAAATGCATCCTGAAACCTGATTTCCAGCTTTAGGGCAACTATCATGGGTTGGCACAATTTTGTTTTCTGGTTATAGAGAAATGTGAGATGTTTTTTCCCTGTCCTGATTGTGCAGTGGTTTGGGGGGGTGAGGACAGGGACCTACCAAAAAGCTGGCCAGGATATTGGCAGCTAAGTTGAGCAATGGGAAATGTCAATGCGACTTTGGAGGGGACATTTAAAACGAATCTGCTGCTGATCGGTTCCCTCTCGCTTTGGAATCAGCCATGAGGTAACATCGTGGGTGGCAGCTGGCCCAAGTCGGGCCCTGCTGCCCCTCTGGGTGGCCGGGCCGGGCTCAGCCGGGCCTCTGAGGGCCACTGCCTGCACAGGGAGGGCCTGGGCCAGCTGAGCCCCTTTCCCCTGCTTGCCGCCAGGAAAGAGGGGTGGCTGCAGCTCGGCAGTGCAGGCCACATGCTTGGACTGCAGCAGAGAGAGGGGGCCAAGCCCCGGCCCAGCTTTATCGCTGCTGACAGCAAAGAAAGTCAGCCTGCAGCTCCATAACAACTCTGAGCCGAGCCACCCTAGATGAGACCAAGGGGTGGAAAAAAGGACATCTACTAGCTTCCTCCATCAGCACAGCTTTGCATTTCCTTCAGCCTCCTGCAGCCCAGCGCTTGCATGTGGCCCTTGCTGGCCTGGGCAGATTTAACCCTTTACTAGCAACATGAAACTTCTAAAGCACAATTCTTCCTTAAAAGAAAGAAGAAAGAAAACAGAGGGTACGTAGAACAGACACCGAATGAAGTCAGTTAGATTAGAAGTGAAAGAACTAATAATACTGGAATAGGATTGAAGAAGTGGACATTTTTAACCGGACTTCTCTAAGGTAAACTATGGAGAAATGGACTGTTCTTTGCAGCATCTTAGTGTTGTTGGGTACAATGCTATTGTAATCAAAAATGAAGACTGATGTAATTGAGATTTATTTGGGAACTTTAAAGCCCCCACTCCTGGGTTAAAAGGAGGTCTCAGCCTTTGAGACAAAGATGATTTTAGACTAGAAGAAGTATTTGTAAATAGTACCCCAGATACACTGAGAAGCTTTGCTGATAGAACATCACAGGCTGTGAAAACTCCGGGCAGCAGCAGATGTGTGACATTGAGAGCACTGGACTATTTTGTCTTGTGGCAAACATCTTCATAAAAAGATCTTAGAGAGACTCTTCTCCTAAAAAGTAATGAGTAATTATGTCTAAATAGTGAAACTGACTGAAAATCCCAAGTTGTGTCTTTCTATGTTGTTCAAGAAAGCTAATAGTTTGTAAGAGGAGAAAAACATGTTTTAAAGTGTCATGATGTTTTAGTTTAAGTTTTCTTTTTCTCAACTTTTTTTTTCTTTCATTCTTTTAGTGTGTGTTAATTAAACTATTTTTGTTCATTTTTAAGCTTAAGCCTGCTTTGTTTTTTTCTCCTAATTTCTCCCTCCCACAAAAAGAGAATAAATACTAAAACCCCTACAGCAACATAAACCACAAGTGATGTCTTGAAAATATTTCAATGCTTGAGTACCATTTTAAGTTAATTCCAGATAAAAAATATTTAATTTTTCTCCAAAATTTCCAAAATAGAGCTTGGTGAACTATCCAAGGTATCTTGGTGATTATAAGAATCATTTTTGCTCAGCACATTATTGCCATTAAATGGATGTAGAATAGATATGTTCAGGAAAACTTATTTCCTGCTTTCAGGAAAATCTGTTAACAAGTACTTCCAAATGGTTGATTTCATAATCTTTTAGTGCTCAAGATTATTTAACAAATTAATATCTTGTTGTCAGTACAATCAGCACTACTACCAACTCACCTCATTATTTTTAAGAGAGAAAAAATACTGTCAAAAAGTTCTGTCACCCCAAAGACTGTAGCCAATGTACACATCCTTTGGAGTTAATACACAGTCATTTATAGACCTCCAAAAGTGCCAGAAGTATGAGGTGATCATAAAAAAATAAACCATGTTACATTTGGATCTGATAATTTTCCAAACACACAAGGATACTTTGCTGTACTTGGTGCATGAGCATTCTGAAACTACACTTAGGAGAAAGGGCTGGTTTAAAACAACTAAATCACTTCCTTCAAAGTGAAATATTCATACCAATTCCACTACTACTAATAAAAAATTCAATTGTGATATGCAGTGTTGTGCATTATTTGGGGTTTATATTGTATTTCATTTTATATTGAGTTTTGTAATGGTTTCTTCTGTATCCCCTGTTCTCATGGAAAATGTATCATCAAAAGATTTGTTTCTGCTCCTTCTCCCCTCCCATTCTCCCACACTGGGAATGTAATCCAACTCTATTCCACTCCCACCTTATCCCTGACTGGGTAGGGGCTTGTCCCTGCCTCTAGCCCCTTCCCCCTGGATAAATGCCAGGGAACCACATGGAAATCTCTCTCTGGGCTCTTGGGATGGGGACAGGGATGGGGACTGGACTGAGCTCCGGACCCTGTTGGGGCAAGACCCCAGAATAAAGCTGTGATTCCCCCTGGACCAAGGGCAGACTCTTTCCTTTTGCCATTGATGGGAACCTGCTCTCTCTAAAGAAAAAGGTTCCAGCCTCTCTGAGATCTTTAAGACCCTGAGGAAAAAATCCATCCAGCTGTGGTTTCTCTCTCAAGCTAGCCGAGGCAAAAATGGAGCCAGGGCTCTGGGAGAGAGAGAGACACATCCATGCAGGAATCTGTATGTGTACTTTTTTCCATGTCACTTCCAGATATGATATGAAAAAACTTGCATGAAAAATCTACTTACACTTTGAAAGGGGAATGAAGTATCATATCTTCATCTGCTCATGTTTTATTATGGTTTTGAATACTTAAATTTCTCATTGTTCTTTATTCTTCCGAATGACATACTGCTGTCACCTGTCTAACAGGATCTTGTCTTTCCTAAATTACTTTTGAGTATTGAGATTTTAGAGTATAAATTATAGTTCTAGAAACAAGAGAGATCCACTGATGGTTAACTGAATTGTGAAATGTGTAAAATGCCTTAAAAGCCTGGAAGTTCCAGCCATTTTTTCCAAGTACAACAAGCATTACATGTCTTACATAGTAACTATGTACTCTTTTCTGTGTTTCCATCTCTGTTCCATCCTTCCCTTAATTTGATGTGCCAAATTTTTACACTGTGCACTCTTTGTAATCAGTATTACATTTCTACCTTGCCTGGAACAATGGGACCTCATGCTTAATTAGACTTTTTCAGTAGTATCACCGATATTGAAGAGTGTATACACTATACAGAGCCCCAAACAGTCCAAATATTTACAAAGTCACAATGATGAAAGTACAAAAAAGTTCTTAGTAAATATTATAGTTACTTCAAGGTCTTTACCTTATAATAAAACCTTAAAAATTAAAGCCAGCAGGGATGGATTAAGAGGGATCCTTCAGATTAGGGATCTGTAAAATCATGAGGCAGAAGTGGAGCAGCAGGCAGCATTTCTGGGCAGGGTTGATTACTGCTGGCCAGGCACCCATCACAGAGAGCTTAACTTCTGTGTTTCTTCAGGAGTTAAACAACTACAAGGTTGAATATTGAGTTTGGACATATGGAAAAAGAGGAAGAGTCCTTTGTATACATGTTCAACCGGCAGATAACTGTTTCTGACAGTGGAAATTAAAACCTATTGAACAGCAGCATTTGCACAGTTAGGGTAAGGCTGAAAATATAGATTGGATGGTTTCATTTTACTTCATAGCACAAACCACTAAAAAGACCAAACAACCAAACAAAACCAAACATTGTGAGAGGCAATGGTACGAAGAGTGTTTCTCAATTTCTCAAGTACATGAATAAAAATATCCACTTAATTATATATCTTATGCCTCTACTATATCCATCGTATCCTGTACCTTCTCTGGGCTCACATAATCCTCAGAGGAGAGCAATTTAAAATAAAAAGTTATAAACAATGTAATCTAAAGCTTGCATTCTACTTTATTTTATAAATTAAACCCAAAATATTATGTCTAGAATTTCTTTCCTGTAGATTTATCTACAGGAACAGAGAGAAATAATCAGAATGGTAATTTTTTTTTTTTCCTCACATAGAGAAGGGATAGTTGCTGTTTTGTCATGTAACAGCTCACCTTTTCTTCAAATACTGTAAATCATTTTGCCCAGGGATAATTTTAACACCTGAGAAGTCTCCCATTTAGATTCACAACTTTAGAACTGGTACTACTTCCACTTTGTATTCTCTTGCAGCCTTGAAAGTAATTTACCAATGGCCTGCAGGCATCGTTCCATGCCCACTTCCCATGATGCTGCTATTATGGCCTCTTGCCTTTCCTAAGGACTTGGTGTTAACTAACCCACAATAAATTGCCTAACCTGGCTTGCTTGTGCTTTTGGCTTGCACACACTCTGTGTCCAACCAAAGCACAACCAAATACTGGCTGGGGCCCATGGGAACACTTAAGGTTCAAGTCAAAGGGAGGCAAATACAGATGTCACGTTCTGTGACCACATTTGTGTCCCCTTCTCACAAGCTTCAGGAATGTTTGACAACTTTATGCTACCAGAATAATGTTTGAAAACTTTATTGCTAATGTTTAGGCATCTCAGCCACTTTTTAAAACCACACCGCTCCTTATTTATTGTTAGTGCAGTACTGGGATACATACTTGAGACCAAAGGCTTTTTGACAGCTGCCAGTGTACTGAATTTGCCAGAAATCACACTTAGTACTTGTTCACAGCCTGTGTTTGATTTAGGTTTTTATACACACACACACACACACACACACACACACACACACACATATATATAAAAAAATGGAAAGCAAAGGATATTTTTGACATAATCTTCATCATGCTGATTTCAGTTTTTATTTGAATATAGCCTCAAAAGAACTTGCATATATAGCATGAGAGTGGCCATTAATACCTCACTGAATAAACACTCATGCAAATTCCAGCTGTAAATATAGGTTAAGTCTTTATATTGTTAAAATCCTTAAGTACATATCAGAATTCTGTGTGCATCTGCTTGTCTAACATAAAAACGTGTCCATATATTGTTATAAGAATTTTTAACAGAACAATTTTATTGTGGAATTAAGTCAGACAGATCATAATAACAGAACTCTAGGATGTAAGACATTTTGTAATTTGTCATGAGTTAGTACAGCTTGGGTTTTTAGTTATAGAAGAATGTAGAATAATTCTCCAGGTCAGGACCTGAGAATTGCTTTAGAAAAGACAGGGACCTATCAGAGGGTTAGTTAGAATACTGGCATCTGTTCTAACCACTGAAAATTGTTAGCTACGACTTTGGTAAGTACCATATAAAACCCCTTAATTTCCTGTAGGTGGAGCCTTTTCCTTCTTTCTTTTGACCAGAGAGAGGCAGGTAACATCGAGTTGGGCGTGCTGCTCCCCCCTTTTTGGGGGGAGCTGGCCTGAGGCCTGGCCGGATTCTATCGGCTCCTGGGTGAAGTGAGAGGGAAGGAGAGATTGCTGTTTTGCAACAGCCACTTTCTTCAGACTTCTCTGGAGCAGAGAGAAATCTCTACTGGGCCCCTGATAAGAGCTATGGGCACCATTTAAGTTGAGACCACCCCGATTTACACCGAGGGGTGGGCTGAGAAGCCATTTATGATCCTGCTTGGTTTTTGTGATTCCGGACTGCCGGGGTGCTCTGATCTCTGATGTTTCTGTGTGAGTTCTTCCTCCCTCACCAGTGTGGCCTTGAAAATGTAACACCACGAGCCGCAGAGAGAGAGAGACAAAGACTCTGAGCAGATTTAACTCTTTCTTAGCAACATGAAGCTTCCAGAGCTTAGCCCTTCTCTGAGAGAGTAAGAAAGGACAGACTGAACATAAAGAACAACAGCATAAAGTCAGTACAGCAAGAGTGAAAAGACTATTCAGGGACAGAGGGTTGAAGAGTTGTTCCATTCTTACTTGAGCCATGGAAATGAGCTCTATATTTAAGTCATTCCTTTAAATCATGGGGAAAGATATGCATTTGAGGAGATGATTGTTTAATTTGTGTGTGGATTTAAGCAAAGGTGTTTGTGATGAACTAAGTAATATCCTATAAGATGCTTGAACAGAGATAAAGATGAGTAGCCCCCTGCCCCAGTGAAGAAGTGAGAAGATATCCCTGAACCTTGAAGTGAAGAATCCTTTGCTTTGGAGTTACTCATCTTTAAAAGGTGACACCCCAGTATGCAAAAGTCTAAGACCCATGACCCATAAGCAGCTTGGGAAACTGCTCCTGGGAGGGTCACAAAGGCAAGTTTCTCCGGGTGGTTGTTTTTGTGACAGTTTAAAATCCCCAAGAGAACTGTTCTAAGTTGTCAGTGGGATCCATGCCTCGAAAAGATACTCTTCTCCTAATGAATTGATGAAAGACTATTATCAGATAGTGAAACTGACTGAAAATTACAAGTTTTGTCTCTTTATGTTGTTTTGTAAGAAAGTGAATAGTTTGTAAGGGGAGGGAAGAGTGTTTTTGAAGTTTCATCCTGTTTTAGTTTTTTTCACTTTTTTTTTTTCTATTCTTTTAGTGTATAGTAATAAACTATTTGTTCATTTTAAGGTTGAGCCTGCTTTGTTTTTCTCCTAGTCTCTCTCCCACAAAAAAAAATAAGTACCAAGACCAAAATTTAGTGAACGTGAAACCACTACAAGCGCTTACCCATGACTTGTTGGCATTGCCACGGCTTCCATCACCAGCTCTTGAAACAGAAAAAATATAATTTGTCCTAGTTTTTCCATTAGTTGTAGTCCACAGTAGTATCCAGCTTTAAACTTCATATTCTATCTGCAGAATTTTACTACCATGGAGAGTCAACTACTGTAGTGATAGAGATATTGCAGCAGAGGAAGTCAGGCTTTTGTGCTTTGTGTAAAAGGGTCACAGCTGGCACACACAGAAAGTCTTCAATATTTATGTAGAAGTTCATTCAAAATACATGCACAAACACATTAGGGAGGAGCAAAACCAGAAACTTGTTCCTTCCCATTCAGAGAGATGACGGCAATCTTACAGAGGAAGGTTGCACATCTGTTATCTCCTTGTTCGGCAATCCCAGGTCAGCCTACAACAGCAAAAACTCTCATAGATTACAGAGATGCTCTTCATTCAATTGTTTCATTTAAATATGCAGTAGGTATATGCAGCATAGAATTTATTTGGCTTTCCAGTCATTGTATGCAAAGTTGGCCAGAACGTGCCAGCTTAAGTGAAACTGAAGAACTGGTCAATTTTTTGCAGTCTCAGAGGAATCCTAAGGTTATCAGGAATGTTGGAGAAACTCTTAGGTAAACAAGGTGTTAACTAAGTAGATAACAATAAATGATGGAGGTATTATTAGGGGCTATAAGACAGCACTTGGTTGTTTTATTATTTTTTCACTTCTGCTGCTTACTTCCTTATCACTGTTGCTCTTCTGTTGTTGCAAGTGAACCCCTAAGTCTGTTTTTCACCTAGTTATTGGATTTTCTCCAGCAAGAAGAAAACCAACTTTGTTCAAGATCAAGTGCCTCATCACAGAAAGGTTTTATTAACTAGAGCAGCATTCACAGCACATGATATTTAAACTGGTTTTCAGAAATACATGAAAAAAGCTTCCCAAAAAAATCACAAGGCTATTTAATCTGTTCTTGACTTTCACTGCACCACAAGACCAGTTAAAGTCCATTTCAAAAGGAAGATGGCTCGTGCTCCAGTTCCCTTATCAAAGAAATACTTTGACTGAAGCTTCAATTTGCTGCTGACAGTGATGAGGACAGGAATACCATTGGCAAAGGACTTCCCATGAAATTTAGGACATAGCTGGATTAATGGAACCATTCCTGCCCTCTCAGTTATTCCTTCTTGCTTTCTGGATATATTCTTACACTTTAAAGCACTCTTTGTGATTATTAAAACAGGTTTTTCCTTACAAAAGTTGTAAGGTTACTTGTCAGGGGACTTTGACAGCCCGAGTTCCAAACACATTCCTGCACTGTCTTTACCAGAGGCAACGTGCAGTAGATGACACTCAAGTTCGCCATAGAAAATCTGATAGTTATACTGAAAACCAATTTCCCAAATTTAGCCTGAAGTACATGCTGTGCAGGAAATTGGATGTGTTTGGGCAGGAAATTATGGGATGTCTCATTTAAGAAATGTGTGTAAGTAACAAATTTTACCACTATTACAGTATTTTGTAAGTCCAAGGACACAGCTAGTACTCAGAAGTTTTTCTTGCCGTAAAACAAATACTGCAAGTGAAATAGAATGGATCACTGACTTAATGTGTGCACTGTGGATTTATGTACATACCCCTTCCCTAAGCACAGTTTACTTGATTCCTAAGGAATATGTATAACATATTACAATAGCGGATTTAGCAGAATGCTTTGAAAGTTACCTGATCAAGCAGATGGATGTGTAGCTTGGAGAGACAGAATTTAATTTAAAGCATGCTCACATTCTTACTTAGAATTGCAAGGGGACATTTTGGTAGACTCCCACTATTTGGTGCTTCTTCCACCTTCCTAGCTGAAAGCAAAAAAGTCTTCATAGAGAAGTCACTGCCATAGGACAATGTATTATTCAAGTAACTAATGTTGATGCTGAACATACACACAATGTAAAGACACTAACAACAGTATCTAAATATAATTAGAAGAATTAGCACTTCATACATCATATGAATGGCATTTATTAATTGTTATATTAAGCTGTGAGATCATCCTGTGTCCCGCTGTGGCTTTGTACACACACATCACTGAATTCTGTATGGAACTTCTAGCCTCATTCAACATATTATTTTTAATATCTAGAAAAGATCTTATATAAATTTTTGCCTGTCCTCCCATTGTCTTGACAGTTAATCTACTGCAACGCCTACTTCCTATCAGTTAATTTTACCCACACATAAAAAAAATACAACTTCAGAATATGAAGAGGCTTAGAGGCTTAGTGAGGGATATTATTGGGAAAGGAGATTGTATCTTATGATTAAGAACTAAAACTATATCAAATATAAGGGAAATTAGAATCAGAGTAATGAAAACTGAACACTACTTGTTTAGTATGGAAGCACTGCATTGTTGCAGAGTGGGATATACAGGAGTGTCAGTTTATCACATAAATCAAGTTAGTATATAAAAAGTCAGCTTTCATTTTTTAAGACAGTTGCACAGGTCAGTTTTGTCAGAGCTAAATAAACTCTTTTTTTTTAAATTCAAAAATGCTATGGCTGAAATACAAGGAAGCTTGCTGGAGATTAGCATGCGTTGTAACTACACAGTACCTCACAGAGTCTCTGAGTACCAGCAGCTCAGTGCAGCTGTGCCAATGCACTGTGTGGGTACAGTGAGCATACTCTTCTCTGAGAGAAACTCTCATGGCATCCAGAAAATAAGCAACAAAGCTATCACTTTTATGGAGTGATGGGCAGAGAAAGACCTGCCCCTCAGCTTTCTCCTGAAATATAATTTGGCCTAAAATTTAACAGTACAATTCTCTTAGGCTGGCGTCCTTACCCCAGAATATATATTTTTAAAGGGGCAGATTATTCTGTAACTATATAAATACTCCGTATATTTGATACACCTATAATTTAGGATAGAATTTAGTCTGCAAAAGAAAATAAAATATGACTTTGTGCTCACCAATTATAAGTTTCCCTCAAAAGCACTGCAGTGGACTCAATTATTCCAAAATAAAATTAAGATAATTCCAGATATTCATTGAACAAAAAAGATTACATCAAAACATTTTTGACATTTAAAAAAATTGCTGGGATTAATTTAACATTTCCCTGTGTCCCTGAATTATCACCACAACCAATAGTTACAATACTTTAGGCATAAAATTAATTCATAATTATGAATAATTTATTAAATTCTATACATAGGTGACTCGTAGCAGGCTAAGAAAGTATGAAATAGTATTCTAATATTTAAATACTGAAAATTAGGAAAAAGGGCCTTGAGGCTTTACATTGTACAATAACCTCATACAGATTTGAGGGTATTTTGATTTTGGAAGAGAAGTTACTGATTTTCTTTGGTCTTGGTACATATGGAATGTCAACAGAAAAGCACAGTATTTGTAGGAAGCTTTTCTTAGACTTTCTCTTCCCTACAACTGCCAATTTCCAATTATATTTTCCATATAGAAGGCAGCATTTATAATTCGGCTTGACACTAAAATGCAGCTATTCAAGTAAAGTTGCAAACTACAAAAGTCTTAGCAGCTTATCTTGTATTAGAAAATACTGATAAACAGATAGGAACAAAGAAATTAACTACTGTATGGGAAAGGTCAACAGAATAGTTTCATGATTGTTATTAATTGCAGACCTGAGTGCCTGCATTAGGCAAGGAGATAATTTCATTATTTTACAGAGATATGCCCAAGAGAGTCTTCTTTTTTAATCTTAATTTTCTAGGGAGACTTGGCATTAAACAAAAAATCAACCAAACAAAAAACAACCAAATTCCAAACCCTTCAAAACCAACTGTTCTAAGAATTAAGCGTATTAAACATGTTAGAAATTGTCCATATCAGTGCAACATCACTGAAGAAGCTTAAGGTCAAGCAAATGTATTATTCATTCACTATTATGAGCTATGTGCTCTTTCTAAATTACACTCTGTAATTATTTTTTACTTTTAAAGAGTATCATTCATAAAGCCAATTAAAATTATATGATTAAAATAATCAAAATTTCTGTACAACATCCCAGAGGGCAACTGCAATGACATGATAAATCACACAAGTTTAGCAATTCAAGACTTTATATAGATTAGAAAGAGGTCATCAACTCAAGAGAGTGACAGAGTGCAATTCTGTCAAAGAGAAAATCAAAGCAACTTGTTCGCTGTTTTTGGGGGGAAGGGGTGGGAATACTAATGCTGTATTAATGCTGTAATCACAGCTTGAGGAGAGGGAAGCCATAAGTATGATCTTGTGGAAGACTCTCTCTCCCTGATCTGGAAAGCTACTCTAAACACCCAGCATAAGCAGTGTAAATACCTTCCCCAGTATTGCACTGAAACACTATCAGCATAAAGCATTGAGTGAATTAAACAAAAATTCCTCCACCACCAAAAGTGGAGATGCTCAAAACTACCTAGTATCTATAGAAATCAAACTTACATCAATTTAGCACCTAATTTTTATCAGATTTCACAAATAAAATTTCTCCCCTCAGCTCTAATGCCCTTGACAGACCCATGGTCAGACTTTGCCTTCAGGAACCCAGAATAAACCGCTATTCTGACAATATTTTTGTAAAACTGTTTTTTTCCAGTGATAAATACATTCCAGCTTATGATCTTGAAAGGTTCTCACCATTATGCCTTTGTTTCAGTAAATTCTTTTTTGTTTCTATTTTAACATAAACATTTTTTTTTAGACATAATTGAAAATTTCTTCTTAACTTCTATTATCCCATGTGTCCATCTGATGGAACACAAATTAGACATTTACATAGCTTTACTTTTTAGAAAATATTAATTTGAAAGAGGGTTGTCCAGTTAAACATCCTGTGAAATAATTTTGTCTTTTAAAAGGGGCTGGAGAGGAATATAGGAAAACAGAGACATCCAAGGAAGTTACTATCATCTCAACACACATCAACACTTTGTTTTCTTCTCTATGTATCTATCTACCTTCACGCTACCCTCCTGGGTGTTTTCAACACTTACGTCATATGCTCACACAGGTAAAGTTTTGAGAATTACTCACAAATCATGATTTTGAGTTTAGGGAACTGGCAGTTTTTACTCTCCTAATAATTACAAGGTTTATAATCTTCCAGATGCTGCATAGGAAAAGCATGAAACACCACATAGGACTAAGTGCTCATAGGAAAGGTTCTCTTAAACCTACAAAATTATAGGGGTAATCCTGAGAGGCTCTGCATTTCTGACCTATATCCTCTGTGTCATCTTACTGCTTCTGCAGTAGGTGTAGGTGTAAACACAGCCCTTGCCACTCCATTACTCTGCACCCCTTGCTCTCCTGGAAGAATGAAAGAGGGAATTACCAAAATTCTAGTGCAGCTTTTCATTTGGAATATTTCCAATTCTCTGAGGAAGCACATGACGTTCCACAGATGCTCCTGAGTTTTAGTTCCAGCTCAACCTGACATGCTGCCTCCAGACCAGCAGACAGATCTGCTGAGAGTAATACACTTGGAACTTTTCTTAGGTAACACTGGAAGGTCTACAAAGCAAAAAACCCTGTGTTCTTTCTCAGCATCAGTGTGATTTTTAAGAAGTCATATTTTATCAAATGAATGTACTCTGAAAGACATAACTTTTTAAAAACATAGGAACATGTTTGAAAAGTAATTGCTGTTCATACACAGAGTCAAACAACAGGACCTAAAAAAAAAAGTGTGTATAAAATACATTATTTAAGTGCTCAAAAGATGTGAAAATGCTCTTTGTAATTCCTTCTCTCCAATCCCTCCCCTTTTTTATTTTGAGCAATAATGCCAAAAAAAGCATGTCTTTTTCTCATTTTGAGGCAGAACACAGCCGTCTTATTTCGTATCACAGGTACATATCCCATCAAAAGGCATTTTTTTCCCGCAGGGCTCAAAATAAAACTCAAAAAACCAAACCAAACCAAACCAAACCATAAATAAATAAATATTCACCCCAAAAATATACCTGCAAACAAACCACAATTACACTGCATTAGGTTCTCATTTGCTTTCTACACCCTTTGCAAAGCTACACCCTTTGCAAAGCTGACACCAGCACACAGGTGCAGCAGTTGGACCAGTTGGAGTCCTGGCAGAAGATGCTTTTTCCTTCATTTGGGATGGTATCCAGCTAATAGAAGTGAAGCTCTAATATGCATCAAGATGCATAAAAAAGCAGAGTCACAATCATTCTCCTAATAATCTCTAATTGTGGTGCGCAGACAAAATGAAATTCATTTCAGCAAACAGCATAGCCTACTGCTTCATAAATCAGGCACTGTTGTCTTTTTCTTTTATTTTTTTCCTACAGAAGTGCTTTATGAAGCCTGAAAATCATTCTCCTCTTGGTGAACTCTGTAACACTGAAATTGCTAAATATTTGCAACTGTTTCCTCATTTGAGGAAAAGCACGTAGATGTGTTCTGCAGAAGTAAAGAAGAGCTGTAATTACTGCAACTCATCGGTGGGACCTACAGCAGGGTAATGACAAGTGTTCTGGCCAGCTGTTCTACTGAGCAGTTTTGAAAGGTGGTGTTACAGTGGATTACAGGAGAAGATGTCATTAGAGGGCAGCTTTGGGTTTTCCCTGGGTGGAAATCTATATGCTAACATGTGTGTCCCAGTAGTTCTAGGACTTCTGATAGTATGTAGCAAAACATATTTCAGCTTCTCAAAATACAAGAAAAAGTATACAGTACATATTTTGCCTTCTGTGAGGAAAAAAAAAAAGGAAAAAAAAAAGCCTCTTATGGTTTGAGCAAATTTTGTAGTGTATGGACAGGAGTAGATTATAATTTTTTTAAGGCTTTGAAGTAATTTTAATAAAGTAAAAGCAATATTTTATGTTATTGAGAATTTCCATTGGTCATTTCACCTTAAAGTCTGAGTAAATTATCACCGGCAGTTAAGTAACTCCTTCAAACTTCCATGCGAATGTATTACAAAAATAGGTACATTGGGATTCCATAACAATCTTTCTCAAATCAGTCTGAGATTGCTTTTACTATATGAACACATAAGATTGTCTTATTTTTTTTAGGTACCTAGATAAATTAGGGTGGTTTTTTTTTAATTACAGCTTAATACAATTATCTAATGGGCAACATCTTTGTATTATTTATAATTAAGAAGAGATCTTCCATAGAAATTGGGAAAACTGTTTTTTATCATAGATAACATCTAATTTATATTTAGCACAATAAATTCTGTTTAAATTCTATGCAGAAGTCCCTAATGATTTTTGTTGTAATTTTCTTCATAATATTACATAACTCATTTGCACTGCATTGCTTTCCAATTACTCTGCTGAAGTACATATGTCTGAAACATATGTCCAACTTTTTCAGCTGTGTGAGGGTTGTTCAGTACAGTAATCTCCATCAGTTTAGTCAATTTAACAATCCCCACTGATCTCTTCACATAAAAGGTTTAAGGACTTTGAGCTTAGGATCCTCCTCACTGTTAGCAGCAGAAGCTCATTTAAAGTATTCTTTTACTCTAGGTGAAACTAATCCCTTGTCAGAAAGTAACAAAGAGTTTTGCATTTCATACAACTAAACAAACATGCACAGAACAATGACTAAACACCAAACCAAGCCCATTGTCCTGGTTTGGAGACAAATTTGGGAGAAAACCCCTGTAGAGGATCCCTCTGGGAAGCAAACCCAAGTGGCCCCTCCCTCCAACCAGTCCAAAAAAAAAACCTCTTTGGAGAAAAGTGGAAAAAACTATTTTACTAAACAAACAAAGTGCATAAAAGTATAAAGAATGAATAATATGAAACAATAAAACCTCTCCTTCTGAAGTGAGATGGCAAATTGAGAAAGTCCTTGCCGTGGGTGTAGCTCGGCTCTCTCTCTCAGTCTCTCCTCAGTCCCAGTCTCTCCGGCACTGCTGGAAAATGCCGAGGTCCAGGCCCCGGTGGGCCGCAGGTGCAGCCCCCAGTGCTCCCCTGGGTTTTCAGTCTAGAGCAGGTTTAAGCAGTTCCAAGAAAAAAGGGAAAAAAACAGTCCAGGGAACTTCTCTGCCCTAGCTAGCTGAAACTAACTAAAAGCAAAAGGAATCTCTGTCCTGCAGTCTCTCCAAGCCTCCGCCGAACACGCTGTCCGCAGAAGAATGTGGAGGAGTCAGGCAGTTTTCTCAAAAAAAACTCCGTGCTTCTCCTTGCTCTTAGAACCAGTCTTAAAGGCACAGGACTCAATATACAGCACAAACAGAACAGACGATTGGGGATACAAACATCATAAAGTTACCCTAGGACACCCATAAATAACAGTTCCAGAGGGCTTCACTCAGATTTCATCTGAATACATAAGGACTCTCGAAATGCCAAACTGGCCTAGACCCACAAAAGCAGCATGACACAAATAGAGGGCAAGGCTTAAATTACTGGCCACAGCTCTCTGCAATACATACATGAAATAATAACCAGGCAGATGTGGTGGTGCAAAAGTTGTTTTATTATGTTTTTAAGCATTTTCTGTAGATTCTTGTTGTTGTTAGAAGAAGTTGTTTGTAATGGTTTGTTCCACTGAGCCCCCGTTTTATGTAATGGTTCCTCCCCTATGAGTTGTTTTATAACTGGTCGCTTTCTGTCAATCATCCCATTCCCCCACCTGTCCCTGTCAATCCCCTCTGTCTCCTCTTGGGCGCCCTGTCTGTCACATTGGGGCCCTTCCCTGGCTTCTGGAAAGATCCAGGGGAGGCGTCGAGTGGCGCCTGGGAAATCCCCTTCTCCCCTCTTGTGATTGGATCAAGGTTTAAGAGTTGACACCCCCTGTTACACCCCCATGTTCCCTTATTGGCTGACCCGTTGTTGCCACCCCTTGATCCTCCCCTATTTATAAGTTGTTGCACAGCTTTGTTCTGGGCCCTCTCTGGGCAGCAGTTTTCTGAGGTGGAGCTCCTTGTTGGACTCCCCCTTAATAAACCACTGTTAACCCTGCTCGAGAGAGTCGGCCCTTTGTCCATTGCCGTAGTCGTGACACCATCGAGTCCAGTCGCTGGTGTGAGGAACCAAGGCCCTATAGGGAGGAGGTTGCTTGCCCTGCCTGCAACCCCGACCTACTCGCGTCCACCGCAGTGCAAGGCTGAGCTAGCCTGTGGCCAATGCCTGCCAGGCGTGAGGGACACGGCGACAGGCAGAAGGTGTGTTTATCCAGATCCTGGTAATAAAAGCACATGCATACACATGTGAGCAAATAACATTCATTCCCTCGTGGATCACACTGTCTGTAAAGTACTTCATTTATTGAACCTCCTTAACCTTGTTTCCTAAGCTTATTGTCCATCAGCCAATTTTTACCTTTGTCTCTTTGTATTTTTTCATGTGACTACACAAGAGCTTGTCAGCTTTTAATACATCAAGTAGCCTGCCCTGAAGGCTACAACATGGTTGGAGCACTAAAAGTACTCTAACTTTGTAACACCAATAATAATTTCCAAGAAAAAACAAATAAACAAACAAAGAAAAAACTAAAAAGGAAAACCAAGCCAAACCAAAGGACTTCTAGACTTCTAGTCAGGTTTTACTGTATCCTTTGGGGTTTTTAGCTTCTATGATCAAAGGAGTACTGTGAGTTGGAAGAGTATATTTCAGAGATCTTTCCCAGATACAAGGCTTCTGGTAGCAGCAATCACTATAACTGCCTTTTAAATGTCTGAAAAACCCGCTGCGTTACGTTTGAAAATAAATCAGAATAGACATCCTGACTTGAAGTACAAACACTATCATAAACAAAACCAAAACAACACCACCACCAACAAAAAGGCAGAACAAGTGGCACTAATTCAGGGAAGTGACCTTACTGACTGGATGCCTGGGATGGTGTCCCTTGGACTTCTGTAAGCCTGCAAGCTTTCAGACACAGCTGATAACTGTTTTACCAACACAAAATTCAGAAACCAAACACTAAGGTTCTAGTATGGGTACACAAAAGGCATGAACCACCTGCAGAAAGGAAAAATGGGTACAGTGGATTACTAGGTCAAACTTTCTGATACCTTCTTTCCTGAAAAGGCACTAATATGGCCCAAATGCTGAAATATACTACTAGTAAAAAGCTGAACACAGGGACTTCAGGTAAGAAAGACAACTAGATTCATCTTTTATCAGATATGGAAAGCACTTATGTACAGGCTACAGTGTTTTTTTCTGAACCAGATTCAAGCCAAAAAAAGATATGCAGATGGGAAAAATAGAGATGGGCAAAAATGAAACTCCTTAGCTGTGTGATTGAAAACTACCCTGTATAATACAAAATGCACAAACATTTTTCTAATGTAACTATCTTTATTTGTCAATATGACACTATATTGCTCACTCTTTCACATAGTATCATGCTAATATTTCAATTAAGTAACTTTTAAAGATACAGATTCATGACAACTGGGAAGTGAAATAAAGTATGTGTTTAATGAAATATTTAGTTCAACTTAGAACATACTTTATGCTTCCTTTTCAAATTGTTTTTGTTCACCTAGTCCTTGTTTTGTATGAGAAGCAGTTTCATAATATCATCCATAGCACTCTCTAAAATTCCTACAGAGCAATAAAAAGATTTCCCACAGCTGCAGCTATCAGCAAAAACATATCTATGAATTAGACCATACTAAAATGTGGGTCTATGTTGGTCTAAGTATTAGAAGGAGGATTAATTTGTATGTTCCTACTCATCCTATAGTGTCCCACTTCCTCAAAAGATGACAATGAAAGTTGATCCATTCCTATTTAACTCACAGTACTGGTTATTTGCCATGCATGGATTCACAACTGAATCCATGCACAATAAATTGAGAATCAGAATTACAATGTGCAATTTTAAATTTCTAATCCTGTTATTTCTTGTTATCTATGGCAATTATGTTCCTGTTAGCCACTTAGACATGCTTTGCATTTAATTCCCTTTTGGCCTACAGTGAACTTTGAATTTAATTCTTGTGATAGAGACACAATTGGATTTATTAATGTAGTTCTACCATTCAAAAGAGTCACACACCTTAATTATAACAAACTTACAAACTTGCAAGCTTGACACCCCTCGATCTACTCAGCTGTTGGATTATATGCATGTCCAGCTTGATTACATACATGGTCTCAGACCACAATGCTCTGAGACGGTTGTTTTCTATGCTGAAAACATAGTTCATCATATTTCAAAATCTGATCAATGAAACTTCTCATATAGCATTATTTTAAAATGAGCTGTAGTGACCAGTGACAGGACCTACGGGAATGGCAAGAAGCTGTTTCAGGGGAAGTTTAGGTGAGATACTTGGAAAAGATTTTTCAGTCAGAGCATGGCTGAGCACTGGACAATGCTCTCAGACATATGGTGTGACTCTTGGGAGTGTCCTGTGCAGGATCAGGAGTCAGACTTCAGTGATCCTTCAATGAGTGAGTCCCTTCCAATTCAGGATATTCTACAATTCTGTGATTTTTTTTTTTTTTTTTTTTTAATCAGAGGATGTAGATCTCTGAAAAAATCATCTCAATATAATCACACAAAGGAAAAGGTCTTTGAATTGATCTTTCCCATATTTTTTAAAAACTAATTATAGTCTAAAACATGGCAAGGACATTTTGGAGACAAACAGTGATTTTACCAGCAATCTGCTCCAACAGCTTTGGAAACAGACACATTTATATGCACAGGATTCAGTCCAGGTTTACCTATTTACAATCAAAATTCCTCTCATTTTGTTAATATGTTTTTCAATAACTGTTACGCCTTACATACAAGGTATCACTCCATGATGCCAGATTATCCCACATCATGGTGTCTCACTGATTATCTATATTTCAATGCCATTACCATCTCTCAAACGTGCCTTAGAATTGACTGTTCCCTAGATATTTCTCTCTTTCATTGCATTTTTAAAGCACAGGCTCTAGAGGCTAGTGTGTTTTTCCCAGCATGTATTGATACTGAGAGCAATATGAAACATATCTTCAAGTCAATCCAGAGAATGAGAACATTTATTTGATAAGTCTTTGTGTACTTCAGTCGAAAAACCATCTACAAAAATGTCTCCTCTTTCCAGAAAGTTGGAAAGTCACTTTAAAAATAAGACTGCTCTAGTTCTTTTTCTGCAGTGGGTTTTGGCAATCTGTCTTATGTCCCCAGAAAAGGCTCTATGGAGGAGCATTTTTTTTTTTTTTTTTCAGACCTTTTCTTTTGAGATTTTCTAGGAAAGAAAGGCAAATGCCTTGCCTCTTACTAAGAAGTCACAAATGAAATTAACAGTCCTTGGTGATGTTTCCTAAGGAATTTGTCACAGCAGTGACAGTGGGTAAAGGCAGTCTCTTTAAGCGGTATTAGCTTTGCATAAAACTTGAAAAGGAAAAGAAGGTTATCAGTTTTAAATGTGACACAGAATGAGGACCACATTATATGAAATGGTTCCATAGCCTTAAAGAATTAATGGAGTCCCTTTGACAGTGCTAATTGCACTGGATTGTTTATATCCCTGACTTTACAAGCAGTCTATTAATAATAGCACTATGTTGGAACTGACCAAGTGCTACTTAAGTTTCAGAGAGAGCACTGCTCTTAGAGGTCTTTCTGAAACAGCACAGCCTTGTCATCAATAACTCACTCTGCATGCTCATGGACATCTAGTTGCAGCAGCTCTGCTAACTGCACCTCTGATACCAGTACATGGGGCAAAAAGGTCTCAGGAAGGCTAATCACAAGTAATTTCGAAATAAAAATAGTGACATTTAAAGCAGTAGAGAAAGTAATGCATTCAATGGCCCTACTCCCTGCCCTTCACATCCTCAATCTAATCACATCAGAAGATTAAAAGATGAGGAAAAGGGTATTTTAATCTTATCTTGCCTCTGAAGATTGACAGAAAAGGAAAGTCAAGTAAATTGTCTGAGTCTGTATGAAAAGTTTGTAACAGTTTTTCAGGATCACAGCTCAGTGGCTCAATTTAACTGATTCAAGAAGCCAGTCTGTTTAAGTAAAACATGAAGATTAACCCTTTACCTTAGATACATTTGACATTACCTCAAAAATACAGAGCAATGTACTGTCCAATATCCCTCAATTTAGTTTGTGTGCATATTATAACTGAGACCAGCAGCAGCAGCCAGAATCTTTGTGTTCTTTATTTTGTAAGGGTGGAGACACACAACTCCAGATCTCAACAGTAACTTTAGAGTTAGTAATTGCCTTAAATAATAATTAGTGCCTGGTGCACTAAAATGGCGACCCACTTTGAGGTCACCCTCAAGAAACAGGAAAGGATATTTCTTTCAAACTATTGCAATATTGGCAGTTTCTGTGGGTGAACAATGAGATGGAAAAAGGAGTAAATGAGAAACATTCAGGTTTTGAACAAACAACAAAACGGTCTTGCATGAGAAATTCATGTTTTCCAATCAGGCTGCTGCAGTGGAATAAAAAATCCAGAGAGGCTAAGAGCTAAAAAAAAAGGCTAAAGTGCTGGACAGATTATCCATGGGCAGCTGGGTGCTTCCAAGGTAATGCAGCTATCTTGTCTGGTAGGACATTCTTCAGGTCTTACAATACAAAACAGCGTGAAAGGAAATCACCACAGCCAGAGTTCAATGGGATGTCACTCACAGCTCTGTAATTTCTCCAGCATACAGAGGCTCTATTTCCTACACCACAGAGCTTTCTTCCTGAAAGGTCTTACATATCAGTAACAGTGCATTCAACAGAAGAGCATGTTGCACTGCATATTTTTCTGACATGTCTCCCCTTTTTCCTGTATTTCTCTTATTCAAACAATTGAACAATGAAGAAGAAGGGCAGAGAAGTTGCTGATAACACAGACAGACCAGCCCATGAGAGAAGCACAAAAGTATAGTAGTTTGTCTACAGCAGATACCTGCTTCTAAAAGGGGAGGAGTCTGGAGTGGGGAGGAAAAGATGGGGAAGAGCAGAACAACTGTGCATCTGATGTATATTGCTTTCTTCCAGAAAAAGTTCTATAGTTAAAATTTAGAAAATAAATACAAATAAAATTGCATTGTGATCTAAATTAAGAAAATGGAAAAGTGATTGGAAAATAGGATTTTTTTCCCTACTTTTTCTTTTCTATTTTTTTTCTATTTTTTTTCTTTTTCTAATCTAATTTTAGAAAATGCTTCCTACCTAGAGCTAGGCTTCAACTATGTAATAACTTGAGTTTCTTCAAACCATTAGCTCTCATCAGTCTCATGACTGCCTCACTCTAATTTAACTGTTACATCAGTGCCTGGCAATAAAATGTCCTGTTAAGCATATGGTGCGACAATATTCCAAGTCTAAAACCTTCTAACCTTTCCATGCTCTTTCATGCTGGGGTGGAAAAAAGTTCATTAGATAAGTCTAATGATAATATTCATTCCAAAATATCTGTTCTCAGGACAGCATGTAAGGGATGTAGTGGGAAAAAGTGTAAGATGAATAGAGAAAGTTGAAGGTGATCTATATAGCTTTGTACTATTCCATCAACACAAACTTTATTGATAATAACATAGCAAATAGGTTTAGACCTAGAGGAAGTGGTGGCTTTTTTTCTTCCAATAATATTCAAAATGCTCTCACAGATCAAAGTGTTTATTTTTCTAATAGATTTTTAACTTTTTAATTCCTAGTCTGATAATATGCAATGAATTAGAATCTTCAGGCCTAAATTAAAATACATGAGATTGATCAAAAGTGAGATAAAAATATTTACTGATTATTCTGGGCAGGTTTTTTGCATACACTGAATTATGTGAAAAAAACATGCTCGGACCAGTGTCAGCAAACTTCCCACACAGATGTTGGAAACCTTTTCACTGTTTAAATAAAACTGCCAGTTCACATACTGTGGAATATAAAAACCATCTACTGAAAAAGAAAAAAATATATACTGTATCATTTATCTATTAATGAGACATTTTTAAAAACTGGTCCTGTCTTTAAAGGCAAGCATATTAGACCATGACTAAGACATACATTTTATGTGCAATTCCAACTGTATATTTAATACAAAGAAAAAAGTTTCTTAACTCTACAGCTTAAGAAATATACTTTGAAAGCGACTAAAATAAGGAAAATATGGTATACAAACACAACTTGCACAATCTATTTATGCAGAGAGGGGAAAAATATTTGGTCTTTCTAGGTCATTCATCTAAAAATACTTTTCATAAGTGCTGAGGGAAAGTGGACATAAGTTCTGAGAAGGAAAAAACAGCAAGAGAAATATTCAGCAACCAGAAAAACATAATGGATTTGTTCTGTAGTCCTACATTGTTACTAATAGCATTAAAAAAGAAATTGAGACCTTAGAGTTTATTTTTTTTGGATTCAAGAGAGATAAAAAAGCCCAGACCCTGTAGCTTAACATTTTGGTTTGTATTTACAGCATACAAAACAACAAAACCCTCCTGGACCACAAAGACCCTCTAGGAGAAGCAACAGAAAAAGTCTGTTCTTAAGACAAATTTCAAAGAAGGGAAAAAATTGACAGAAGAAATCACTGGAAGATATTTCTAGTTCCTAAGAAAGGATGATAGAGGTTTGTAAATTCTTCATCTTGCTGTGTGTACTGTTCTTTATACAATTCTATTTGTGGCAGTACATATGAGTTTTTTTTTTTTTTTACTTCATTTTTAGACATAGACACCCTTTGGAAAAGTGAAACTGCAAGTCAGTGGAGGTAGCTAAGAGAGTCAATAAATCACAGATCCATGCTGACTACTTTTTCTGCCTTTTTTTCTGACACTATCCTGCATTTATTCTCCCTCTCCTAGGAAAAGGAAATCAGCTAATTTGCTTAGCAGCACTTTTCAATTACCAGTAAGTTCTCAACAACACTGAAAATAAAGTACAGGTCACAGCAGCCTGTTTATTGTTGTGTCTTTGCTCCTTGACAATAAACAGAAAGCATACTATACTTCCTATCTTTTGGAGTTCTTCAAGAACCACTTAATGTCAGTTGCAATTTTTCCATCTAGAAAGACAAGTATGCATCATAGCGAAGTGAAAATTGTAAGTGCAAATAAATTCTAATACTTCCAATTATGTGTTTAGTATTGGAAGAATATGGGAAATAGAAGTTCTGCATAATTGTGGGGAAGTTCAAAAAACACTATCTGTTTTTAATATCATACCTTTACTATTGCTAATTTCCAACAACTACAAACAGCAGGACAACAGACTTTTTTTTTTTTTTTTTTTTTTTTTTTTTAAGTAAATGTATCACAGAAACTAATTACAGAATAATGTATCTCTGTACCTATGTAGCTATGGTCAGTGCTGGCCAAGGCCCCTCATACAACTTATAATTTAGATACAATACTGCCATCAAATTCCAGCATTTCTAAGACTGACAGAGTCAAATCTTAAAGCCTTATAAGTTTAAATCAGAAAGATAGTGACACCAAAATATAACTTTTTTCATAAAAAGGATAGTGATGCTTCATAATTTAATGTGTATTTGATTAAAATCCAACAACAAATTATTAATGGAATACTAAATCTTGGAATATATATTGATATTATTTCATATGAAATTTTATACTTAAAATAGTCAGAAACAGTTCTAAGGAATGTATCTTATATATTTCCACCAGTTTTTCTATAGAGCAGTATTTTTTTTGTGTAGTGTATCATTTACACAGGGGCAAACCTTTGGGGGCTCATAGACTTTGAAAACACTGACAATCTGAAGAAGACATGTCAGCCTTTATCATCAATCCTTCCTTTAAGACATGTAAAAGGTTTCCTCACCAGTTTTTTTATTCTGAATACTTGCAATTGTGTTACCCTTACATCATAAATGGTAAAAACTATTATTATTATTACCACAGCAGGACATAAAATGGAAATGTCCGCTGTACCCCACAGAGCACAAGAATGTCAATTTTCAGGCTGTGAAGGAAGCTTAAATTTCTTGAAGTATTTCTATCTCTTAAAAACACAAGATTGTGCACAAAATTTTAGCTTTACTTAAAAAAGGTAGAAGCAGGAAAGGAGGGGAATATAAAGAGAATTATATGCATTCTTGTCACTGGTCTGAACAAAGGAAGACAAGTAATACCTTATAGGAAACAAGCTTTAGTTTTTGTTTAATTAGCAAGTTGAGAAGCATGGAGATCCAGCTGTTTTTTCTAGGTGCTGCAATAAATACTATTTCTTGGAATTGTGGGTCTACAAACAAATTCACTCATTCTACTGCAATACCCACCTAATGCCAAAGACTATTTTGACCCAGAAAAAGCCACTGCACATCCTACTGTTTTACATGGGTCCCAAACAGTTTTTGCTTTAATCAAGGGAGGTTTGGGTTTGGTTTCTGTTCCAAGAATCAGATGGTTTTAGAGTCTTTTTGCCTTCTGCAAAGCCCTGAGCTAGATGCAAGAAAGAGACGGAGTCTTCAGGTTTTGATTTTTAAGGTTGTATGCTCTGTTTATTGTTTTTTATTTTACAATTTTTTCAGTGCCTAACTAAGATCTGTGCCGCTGCTTGGGCATCTGATGACTCCTCTGGGACTGGGCTGAGGTGTTATCTTTTATACTAATTGTTACATGTTCTTTATTTATCATTATTTGCCAATACCTATCACTTATACTAAACAGGTCATCTCTACTTTGACCCAATCACCTTAAACTACTTTGTGCCACCGTCACTGCAGAAGATGGAGTAAAGGAAGAAGAAAGAAGAAGCAAGAGACAACGCCCAAAATCCTCCATCTTGCTCCCATCCACTTCCATACTAAAACCTCAAACCTACTGTTTTTTCACCTTGTGATAAGCTAAACTACTATCTTTCACACTCTAGTGGCTTGCAATCCATCTTGCAGTGCAGGAAGCCTTTCCCATGGACTGGCATCAAAGCCAGTGTCCTTCTGGGCTCTGTGCCAGGGTCCCAGACCCTCCCTGTTCAGGTCCCAGACCTCCCAGGATAGCCAAAGGAATGCCCTGGACTCCAACAGTTTGAAGCCAGCTAATATTTGGAAAGATAAATTCCACACAATCCCTTTGACAATGAGCTGCATTTTCTGCCCTCTGTAAGTCATCCTTGGCTAACAGACTGTGGCACTTTCTGCATCAAACAGTAAAGCAGGAGATCCTCAAGAGTTCTAGTCCAAGCAGCTCACTTCAAAAACAAGGCTATTGAAATATCTGAAATATTGAGAAAAGGTTCAATTAGATTT
This sequence comes from Hirundo rustica, assembly GCF_015227805.2. NCBI lineage: Eukaryota > Metazoa > Chordata > Aves > Passeriformes > Hirundinidae > Hirundo > Hirundo rustica. The sequence continues at coordinate 40,963,580 of NC_053453.1, forward strand.
GCAGGAGGTTGTTTTTTCTTATTAAAGTATAAGTAGGTCAGTATAAACCCAGACTGAAAATTTGGAGTCAGTGTAGTTTTCTACTCTGTAACAGACACTGACCAGTTCTTCCTCTCTTTCTGGACAGTAACTCTCTAACTTTACTAAAAGTCCTTGGATATTGCAGTTACACACACTTGGTTTCTTTAGAAAATTACAGTCATTATTTCTCAGACCTGGTGAAATATTTTCCGGACAGCTGCTTATCTAAATCCATTGCATTTGTTTGCTACAAGCTGCCCAACTCCACTGCTCTAGAACAAAATCATTAAAGAGTTTAAGAACCTAGTAAATCCATACCTGTATTGCCTCACTGTACAGGTCATAGCCTTTGTAAGCTGCTGTAGATCACTACTATAACCGTCACAAATGGTTTGAAATAGCCAAAAAAATCTTCAGTTTTCTGTTCTTTCTAGTTCCATGTGAGGGAAAGCTTACTTTTCAGAGACAGAGGAAAAAAGGTGAGTTGCCCCTCAATCTTTTCTACCTGATATATACTACTAGTTGTATTGTATTTTTAATTGTATTTTTATTCAATGGCTGCACTTACAAAATCTACCATCTTCTTCAAGTATGGAATCAAACAGCATGTCAGAAGAAAGAAAACTGGGGTGGATTTTAACTCTCAGTACTATGTGGTGAAGTCTATAACTATTTTTACAATAAGGTTTTAATAAGAGAAATAATGTTAATTTTCCATAACTAAACTGCTCCTTATGTATTGTTTGTTCAATACATTGTTACTTGAAATCTGCAGATATATCTCTCCTAATCACTTTAGAAAAGTGAAAAATTACATTGAATTTCAGAAACAATATGCTCAAAATTATGTCTATTTTTCATTCTTACAAATTTGAGTGAATTCTTTTAAAAAAAGCAGAAGTCTTTGTATTTAGTAACTCTCAAGATAAGACAGGATGTACAAAATTTGAAGTTTTCATGTAAAAATTTGTTCCTCAAATTGACCCCTAATAACACTTCTTTTTATCCAGAAAAAGGACAATAAAGCATTATAGGGCTAACAATATTAATACATGCAGTTTTTCAAGAATACTACACCATTATTTATTAAGACTGATCTCTTGATATGTAAACTTTGATATAATAATTTTGTTTTGCTCTCTCAATTCTTGGCAGATAGGATTACATCAAAACTATTTTGAAAATTACACAGACAGAAGTTTTCTTCAGCAATGTAAGTAAAGTAAACATACCATAGAGACAGTATTCAAATTTAAGGCAATTCTACTACAAATATAAATGAAAAGTATTTTTTAGATGTATTCATTAATGGAAGGTGGATATAAAAGCCAAAACTACATCTGATCTTCACTGGAAATGCCACGCTTGCTATGGTTATATGAATATTTAATATAAAAAAAAAAAAATCAGTGAATGTTTTTTATTTCAGTATAAAAGAGACATTTTAGAGAGTATGATACAGACATAGCAAAATAAAATTCTGCAAGAAGGGATCATACAACTACACATCAAACCTTGCTACACAAAATATTCATGAAGAATTACCTATTCCTCCTTAAATTTTCAATATGCAAAAATATGAGATAAGTTCAAAAAGAAACCAGATAATTACTGTAAGTCAATCTGATTTGACCAAAAATCAGAACCAAAAAAAATGAAGATAAGCATCCTCAGTTGCTCATATAATCTTAGAAACAAGTATGTTTACAATAGTTTTTATCCTTTAACAGTACACAAAAAAGAGGCTGGTGTATCTGCAAGCAGGTTTAGAAGTCTGGATAGAGCTTCACAGTACAGATATAGAATATCAAGTGAGATGAACAGTGGCCTGAAAGTGAAGGTAAAATATTTGTATTGGAAAGAACAGTGCTCAGAGTATCCCAAAACACTGAAAAAAGAAGGGAATCTGTATTTCCTTTGAACTTTAATCCAAATTTATTTTTGAAAAAAGAAAAAATAGAGCTGTATCCTCACTTACCAAAAAATGTGTCTTAGTTGTTCTCACCATTTATAAAATTTATATAATTGAGATTACTTTTAGCTCTCACGCATTACACACAGACAGGTATGAGCAGTAAATAAAATAATAATGTCAACAAGCCTGCTAGGTTTCTCATGGCCAGATAAATTCAGTAGTGAATTTTCTGAAGAATCTCAAACCTTAGTTTATGTAAAATCTTCAGAGCTGTAATTAAACTCTGTCAGGAAGTAATATAACACTGTTATTTGGAAGAAATTAGATGGAAGAAAATAATGGGTTTTACTCTCTATTCTTACACTGGCTTTCTGCAAACGTGAGGTGAAAAATCATAGCTAATATGTCTGGTTTTCCCAAACATGCAGAACATATGGAATTAAAAGTTTCTTATTATTTCTTCAGTAGATTATACGATCCAGTCATACCATACTGTATATTCAGCTGCTATCTGAATAAGTATTTTTGTCATGTTCTATGAGATGATAAAAGTACTGTAACTATATCAGAACTGTAAGTGGAATAACAGCAGGCTAAATGGTGATAAAGCAGCTGGTACACAAAATGAGTGTGACTTAAATTTGAAAATATCCATATCCTTATTTGTGCGAGAGAGAAATGTAATCCAATTTGTGATTTGGATCTCTGATGCTGCAGCTGCCATAAGAAAGCTTCCAGCATATTCTTCAACCATACTACTCTGCATTTTAGCTTCTCAAGATCAAAATGAATGGTAATTGCCTTCTTGGTAAAATCCTCTCTTTATAAAAAGCATTTCCTTTCTCTAAGTTCTTCCTTTTACAAGAACAGTGATCTTCAAAAGAGCCCTTTGCCCAATTGCAGATATCTAGATTTGTTACAATTTTGTTAGGTGAAGAGGGAATTACCAGAAATTCTTTCCTAGGTGCTGACTTGACAGGCAAACTCATTTGGTCTTGAATTACTGGTCAATACACCTCATTCCCTTGTTCTGGCTACCTTTGGGAAAAAACAAAAACAAAACCAAACAAACAAACAAACAAAAAACCCTAAATATGATTTTCAAGTGCTTAATTGCACAGTAATTCAAATTTCCTTTCAGTGGCTTAATTGCAGATTTAAATTCAGATACAGTGGCATTCCTGCTTTTCTAGTGAAAGCTGTGACCTAAAGCAAAAACCATGACCCTTGACCATCTGGCCCTTGGATTTTCACCTTACAGCTCTGAAATCCTCCTTCTTCATTGATGGGTGTTCAGCTAATTGATTTTTTTATTGAAACTGAAATCAAGAATTTAAAAGCAGCTTTCTGAAATCTGTTATTCTCAGAATGAATCACAGAAAGGAATCATGCAAACAAACCAATCAGCTCCTACTATATGCTGACTTTCCCAAGCACATTGAAGGTCAGAGGTCTCCAAGAGGTAGAAGTCTTTAAGTGAAGTTTGCTTCACTTAGATAACAAATGAGAATGATTAGAAAGAATTGCCTGGACAGTCCATTGTTTTCTGGAGAAAAGGAAGGTAAACTCTCTCTCTGATCAGATTTTTATACAGCCTTACCCAGTGATATTCTAAAAGGAGTAAAAAAGCTGAGGAATATAAAAGTTCTATTTATAGAGCTCCCAACTTATCAGATAGCGTGGAAAGCAGATTTTGAAATATGCAAGCATTTCACATAAATCATATTCCTACCTACAGGAGTAGAGGTGTGATAAAAGACCAGCACACAAGGCTAGACTCCTTCCTGGACTCTATTTCAATGACATATCAAGCGCTTCAGCTGTAGTTCCACCCTGACATTAGGATTTCATTCATTTATTATTTTACTCAGATGCCACAAAATAATCAGTCTTTGGCTGATTGTATGTATGCAAAGCAAGACTAGATTGCCATACCCTCAAATTTGTCTGGAAAAACACAAAATCTTTTATGAATAGAGTCAGTAATTAAATAATACTCAACACCATATTTAAACAGTCTGTGACAGCTAATGACAGCTGCATAGCTGTAAGAGCTCATGCGTTCTCAGAGATATTTTTAAACTCTGGCTGCTGAAATCCCTCAAAATTACAAAAAAACCCTCCTACTCTTAAAAATTCTTTCAGTGCTCCAAAGATTTCTGATGCCCTGCCATTTATAACAGATTCCAAAGTGCTATTTTTTCATAGTCAAATATATGTATATGCACACAAGCACATATTCAAAATCATGTATATATACTTGACATATATTTACAGGACAAAAAATAATCCAGTGAAAAAATGACTGTATAGGTACTGTTAGAAAGATTTCTCGAGTGAATTTCTCAATTTCAGGATAAAGGATAAAGATTTATGAAGACATTTCAAAATAAATGTCAGGAAAAATCAACCTTCTACACATCTCACATACATGCTGAATTACTGGCATACTTCATGTGGTTTACCATAAAATACAAAATATGTACTATTTTTAAAAAGTCAGAGGTCTTGAAGGCAGAAATGGATTAATTTACCATTGACCTAGAAACTGCTCCAAAACACTTCTGTTAAGTGTCACAACATCATTATGGCACTTCTTTAAAAATAGAATCAATTAAACAATTAAAATACAAAAGTCTTGCAGTGAAGGCAGAAAACAGTTGAGAGCCAGCAATGTTTGTCTATGCTACTAAGCCTGGTGACCACACAAACTGAGCTACAGGTGCACCTGCATGCACCGCTTCTCTAAAAATGTATCTGACAATTGATGGAATAACAACTTTACTGATATCACTTACCTTGAGAGAAAATTTTTACCCTAAACTTGATAGATAGCAAATTTACAATCAGACTTTAGTCCTGTGAAGATACATGGATGCTTATAGTAAAGGAATAAAATAAATACGTGGAAATCAATAGTCTATCATAGATGGGGGATATTTATTTTTTAATTTTTTTTGCAGTGTTAGGATCTTTATCAAGTTAGTAAAGTTATTTTACTACATAAATGGACAGATAACTCATCCTTTTAATTTTTATTTTACAATTGATAAATAAGAACCTGGATTTTTTCCATAAGCATTTTCTTTGTACTTCTTGAATTGCCTTTTCTTCTTAAATGCTTAAAAAAACCAAGTACAATATTGTTCTAATAAATCCCTTCACAATTACTCTAGAGACAGAGTCACAGACCATGGATGGAGTCATGATGATTTAATTTAGTAATTCTGATTGACTGAGAGAGTGCAAACTGCTCTTTCCCCAGAAGGTTGTTTGAAGAGATAAATTCTCGGTACAGCCCACTGAACATAAATGCAAACAGGATCAGGAGTTGGTGTTAGAGGCTATAATGTACATCAGATCTCCCTCTTTATAAAGGAAAGCAAAGAGCTGATGCAAATTGCAGCAAAATATAGACTATTAGGGGGAACATATATTTTCCCTTTATTGCTATTTTTAGCAATAACATGTAAAAGTTCTCACAGATAAACACTGAATTTAAGTAGAAAATGCCTTTATGAAGAGAGAAGGGCAATTAAGGCTAGATAAGCAAATGAACTCTTCCACTTGCTGAATAAAAAAGATTATTTTACAAAGATTAGATACTAAATTTGACAACAATAAATTACTGATTGGTCTTTGCTTTCAGAGGTTAAAGTTTCCCTCTAAAAGTTGCCTTTCAGTGATAAAAATTCTTAAGTAATGGAAGGAGAGTTGGTTTATGAATCTCCTCACAAGCCAAAAAAAACCCCCAGAGGATGAAACTTTGCCCAAATCTCAAACTTGCAGTGGAGCTGGGCTGCTCAAAAGAGGGAATTCTAACACATTCCTAGTCTAAGGAGATGAATGTACACACTACTGTCATCAGATGTGCTGATGTGATTTATTTGAGACACAAATGTTGATGCTGATCTGTTCCTTCAAGCAACAGATGTCTGTATATGCCTAGTTAGTGTAAGTTCCTAATTTCATTTTTTAGCTAAGCACAGTTTAGCAGATATTTAGCTTTATGCTTCACTGTTCATCACATTGCTAGCCAATCTATCGAAGGTTTCAGGTCAACAGAGGCCATATTATGTTTTCGAACCTTACGAGATACAGAATCACAGAATCAACTAGGTTGGAAAAGACCTCTGAGATCATCAAGTCACCCTATGACCTTGTCAACCAGACTATGGCACTAAGTGCCACATCCAGTCTTTCCTTAAACACCACCAGGGATGGTGACTTCACTGCTTCCATGGGCAGCCCATTCCAAAGCCTAGTGACCCTTTCTGTGAGAAATTTCTTCCTAACCTTCAGGTCCAACCTAAACCTTCCCTGGCACAGCCTAAGTCGTTGGGCTCTTGTCCTGTAGCTGGTTGCCTGGGAAAAAACCTAACCCCCACCTGGCTACAGCCTCCTTTCAGGAAGATTTAGAGTGACAGGGTCTCTCACTGAGCCTTTTCTCCAGGCTAAACATCCCCAGCTCCTTCAGCCTCACTGGACTGGTGTTCTACACCCTTCACCAGTCTTGTTGCCCTTCTCTGGATGTACTCCAGCATGTCAACGTCCTTCCTAAACTGAGGAGGCCAGCACTGGACACAGCACTCAAGGTGAAGCCTCACCAGTGCCAAGTACCAGGGAACAATCCCTTCCCTGCTCCTGCTGGCCACACTATTCCTGGTACAGGCCAGGATTGGCCTTCTTGGCCACCTGGGCACACTGCTGCCTCATGTTCAGCTGCTGCTAATCAGCAGCCCCAGGTCCCTTTCTGCCTGGCTGGTGTCCAGCCAATCTGCCCCAGCCTGTAGCCCTGCATGGGGTTGTTGTGGCTAAAGTTCTGGACACAACGCTTGGTCTTGTTGAACCTTGTATTGCTGGATTCAGCCCAGGGATCCAGCCCATCCAGGGTCCTTCTGCAGAGCCCTCCTACCCTCCAGAAGATCACTATACACATCCAACTTGGTGTCTGAGACTTTCCTAATGGTAGACTCAATCCCCTCATTCCATTCATCAATAAAAACATTAAACAAGGTCCAGAGCTGATCCATGGGGGACACCACAAGGGACCATCCACCAACTGGATGCAGCACCTTTCACCACCACTCATTGGGCCCATCCATCCAGCCAGTTCTTAACCCACCCAGCAAAGGGTCCATTTGTCAAAGCCATGGGCTGTAGCTTTTCCAGGAGTGTGCTGTGAGAGACAGTGTCAAACACTTTGCTGAAATCCCAGCAGACAACATCCACAGCATTCCCCTCATCCACCAGGAGGGCCACCTTATCATAAAAGGAGATCTGTTGGTCAGGCAGGACCTGACCCTCCTAAATCTATTCTGGCTGGGTCTGATCCCCTAGATGTCCCCTTGAGGGTGATGATACTCAAGATAATACAAAGCTGTTGACTGAGTCAGCCTGGAACTCATGTTCCCAACCAAATGAAACAGAGGTTCAATTACTAACCTGAAATAATCATCTGTGTCTACTACGAACATAAAAGTATGGCAAGAAGAATCAGTTTCCATAACAGTGTAAAAGAATTTTTTTCTTTGCTTTATAAAAACCATATATTAATAGTTTTTTATTTGCACAGAAATGTGAGATGCTAGTAATAATTTTCTCCATATAATATTTATTTTTATAATAGAGTCCTAAGAAAACAGTAAAACACACTCCAAATAGCATGCATGGAAGAGATTAATCTAAAGTGACTGTATGACATTAGAGAATCAACATAGTCTTTATCAAGAAAGTTGTATTGACAAAGGTTAGCTCAACATTGGGCAGCTTATGTTCCTCGACTCCTTCAAAGAAATACTCTCTCCCAGAACCTGATCTGGGACTGACAAATCTTGGCCCTTATCCTGAAATGCTGTGTATCAGGTCCTGCCATTAGAGAAATCAAGCCTACATTAGTGTTTTGTTTTCTATCAGGCAAGCTGAAGCAGAATTCCCTATTGTCTCAACTCACTTCGGTTTGCATCATGATTTCAGGTGCCTCAGTACCTCCTGGATAAAATGAAACTAAAAGATGACCTGTGAGAGTGAATCTGATGCTTTCCATCCCTTTGTGGATGTATAGCCTGAGGATGTGATGACCTATTCCAAAACAGCTTCCCGGTGATGACACAGACTGACTCTTGACTTTTACCCTGCCACACTAGCTATTAATGGAGACATAAACATACGAATCCAAATCAAGTACCTTCCCTTACTCCATGGTTAGGCTCAGAGCACCAGAAAATCCCTAAAGATAACTGCACCCTCAATGCATTTTCAGAGCTACTGACATCTCCTCACCATCCTTAGCAAAGCTTTGCTCAGTGCCAACACTGTTGAGGCTGATGGCGTAGACAGTCAATCCTCACACTGTGCCCCACAATGCATGCAGAATACTTAATCAAAAAATAAATAAAAAATAATTTATGCTTTGTTAGGCCCATCAGTAGAAGTAACACATATCATAGGAATAAGCACTCTTAGTCATGCAGAACTGTAAAACTCCTCTTAGTGTAAAAATAACACAGAACACTTCAATGAATCATTCATTCTAATTCTTCCAGTGAAAATAATGAATCCATATTCTTGTCATTAGTTTACATCTTTGAGTGAATCACAATTCAACTGAATTATGCCAGCTGTCACTTTAAAACAATCGTAGCCTCATGGTCCTCCATAAATGTTCTGCTAAGCATAACTGCCAATTGAATATTGAACTAGATGGGATAGAGGAGGCAAAATAAAATTTATTTACTTAAATCACTACTAAGAAATTTAGGATTAAAAATATTGTGATGTATATTAACACTACTGCATTCAAAATGAAAATACAACCTCATAAATAAAGGTAAAATTATTTACTTTCGTGCTTCTATCACAGTAATTTCTCCCCAAAAGACATATCTATAGACATAGTTCTTCATAAGTTCCTCAGCAAAAACTTTGTTCACATCTCAAAGTATTTAAAACCATTAAAAACAATTAAGCACTTTGTTGCTTGCCTTCGATTGTAGGATAGTTCAAGTATGCCAAGTATTTTGCATTTTCTGCTTTCCTCTGCTTTCTTTCCTTGCTTTAAGACAAATGTAAGTGAAAGAAGAAATTTTCAGGTAAATCTCCCACCTTTCAACATCCTCAGCTCATGATGTTGATAGTGAATAGATTCCAAGTACCAGGTAGGCAACAGATCCTTGTGCTTTACGAATTTCTAAACAATCACCTTGAGGACAAAGTGCTTTATGTAATATAAAATTAATACTGTTCTAGGATGGTAGCATCCCCTACTTGGTCCAATATGCAGCAAGTCAAGAAGATGGTGGCAGTATTATCTAGATCTGAGACAGCTATTAGGAATAGGTTTGAAATGTACAATGAAATCAGCCAATCACTTACACTCTCCTCTCAGACAGTGATGGGAAAGTTTCCTCAGTGCTGCTTAGCAAGATTGGTAATATTCACCAAGGGAAAATCCTTGCCGTTTCCAACAGATTATCATCACAATTTATGCAAGATGTTGAGAACATTCCTCCACAGAGAAACAGTCTGTGCTCTCTCAGAACAGGCTATGCCTGTTCAGTTCCAGTTTTCCCTGTTAGGAAAGTATATTATCTGAAACTCTATACACCTTGTATTCAGTTGGGCCAACCAGTATCAAACCACCATTAATGCGTAATAACCCTTAGTATCCTTACTAGTCTGGAAAGTACCAGTACATTTCTTTATTTCCCATGCAAATTATGGTAGAATAATCCAACACTGAAAGCTCTCCTGAAATAGAGGCAGAAACATGGCTTCTAGCTATGATTCAGAAACTGTACCATGATCCTATTTTTGGAATAGGAGTGAAGCACTGCTATTGCTATTCCTCCTACTGGCCCCCTACTTTTATTGGTCACATCCACTAAGCTGCAAAAGAAACAGCTCCCCTGCTTCTGGAAGAAAAAGAATAGGTACTTTCTTTGTCTCATTATATTGTAAAGTAGAAGTGGCCACATTCCACATGACAGGAATTCCACATAGGAAAGTTGCATTGACTGCACTGCTTGGTTACTGTCTTTTTTCAACAAATAAAATAATGGTATTATGTAGAAAAAATGTTTTTATGAAAAGCAAAAGCAAAATCTACATAAATATTTTCTTAAGACAAAGACTTATCTTTCTATTTTGTTGTATCTATGTATTTAAAAGATCCTGTATTCTTCATTTATTCTACTTGTATTTTTTGAGTAAACAACATAATTTACAAAGTCTCTACTACTGAAAAATAATATGGCCGTCCTGAGCTCAGTTACTTTCTTAATTGATTTGGGTTGGTTTTTTTTGAACATGTGTGTATGTATGTGTATACAGCTTGTTTCGACTTGAGGCTTTTGGCAAGAAGGATTAGTTTTCCTGATTTCTACTACTGTATTCATGGTAAATAGGTTTATCTTAGAACCCAAATGGTTCTAATTTTTTTCCTTAAGCAACCTGTGTTTCTTCCCAGAGAAAGATGAAAATGTAGATCAAAACAGTCAGCTAATATTCAGTAAAGTCACCCTTCCCACTTCACTGCATGCAGAGCGGATGTATAAAAAGTATCAGACCATTTTATTGATTGGCTGGAAAAATAAACTATTGAAAACATGAGGCCATGCTGCACTACTGATTTTTAAGCAGGAGGAGGGTAAATGGTGGGGCAGCCCCACAGCTGGAGCAGCTCTCAGCACAATCCCAGCTAAAACTCAGAGGTCAACCAGAAAACAAGTACCTTTTCAGAGATGGTCTATGTGGCACAGGTGTGGATTGTGGTTAAAACACTGTCTTTATGAGGTCTGATGGCCACAAATTACAGTTCTCTGGCACAACAGAATTATGCAAAAGGAAAAAACCGACTCTGGTGCAAACAAAATTATTTCTCTATCTATCCAATTTAGTAAAATGATTAAACTTATTAATTACCAGTATAGCTGAACTGATTAAAAAAGGCTCACACTCTCCATTCTAGAAAGAACTCAACTAGATTAAAATTATTGTCAATTTATTTGGCATAGCATGTTTTAATGTATAAAATTTTCAAATATTTCTCCTTCACAATTTTATTGTTGTGTACAGAGAAAGTAATATTTTTGATTACTGTCAGAAACACACTGCATTACCAGATCTGCATTTGAGTAGAAAAGCTCTAAGTTTGTTCACACCCAATATCCAGTAAAAATACATGCCACAGAATAATAAATTAAAATAATACTAAATAACACTAACCTTGAATGTGAGGCCATTTGTTATTTATTTCTGAATAAAAGAGCCTGTAAGCATACTTCTCACACTACTCTGAAATCCCTAAATTCCAAAACTGTATAAAACTCACTTATATAGCTATAAATATTTCCAAGGTATTTGCAATGCAATTCATTTTATTATTGTCTCCTGCCTTTGACACTGCCCATATTTTTTTGAAGACCTTTTTTTTTCTAGACAGTAAAGCATTGGTCCAGCATTACTATTTTTCGCCACTGTTAACATGTCAGAAGTCTTTAAAAACTACTTCACTGTCAGCTTTTCTGCCACTGTTTTTTTATATTCACTAACACAGGTTTCAAAGCTTCTGAAGGCCACAGCAATCTACATGATGTGCACAACTTCTCCCACACCAACCCAGTTACTCAGTGGACTCCTGTTATAGCTGGCCTTTCAGTGATGTTCACTATCATTACTGGTACAAGTTACCAATTGGTTGAACTTGCAGTTTTCACAAAGATCATGCCCCTAGAACTTCTACATTATGTTTGTGAAAAAAAAAGGTACTGTGCCAGTGCCATAAATAAGAACAGAAAAATCTTTATTTAGGCAAAACTAGGGAGAAATCTCACACCTGGCAGAGGGTAGCTGGAAGGAGCTGCCCACAAGCTCAAGGCAAGACAGATTCCACAGTTCTCCCATGGATGAGGTGACACTGGTTTGAAAGTATTGCTCTCTTCTGCATGTGGCATATTTTCTGCATGTGCAATTAAGTCTGCATAGAGTAGGAACAAAGTAATCCAATTTTACAAGAATTTTGTTGTGCCATGAGTGGTGAGATAAAAGGTGACTAATAACCCATCTCCATCACCTGGAATTAATTTCTTTTCATAGCACTGGGTTATTCCTGCGAAGAAACATAAAAGCTGTTTTCTTTGATACTAAATTATGTTGCATTGAAATATGTGAAGCAACAAAATAGTTGAAAAGTTATAGCCTACTAAACAAGCGTAGCATGGCATGGCACACCTACTAACTGAATGCTAATAAGTACAATTACGATTGCTAACAAGATACTCTCTCTTACAGAAGTGTTTTTTTGTTTAATTTACTATTTTCATACAAGATACTTGAAAGAAAATAGAATAACTAAAACAGTAAAAATCAGAAGTCCTGGGAATAATTTAAATTACTAATATAGATATTTATAGAACACCTAATGAGTACATCTAGAATTTCTTGTAGAAAGAATCGGGGGGCGGGGAGGGGAATGTTTCCACAGAGCTCAAAGTACATTGTGTACCAAAAAGTAACATTTTAACCTGCATTCTGTTAATTTACTGTTTCTTAGTAACTTTTAGTTGCTAAGAAGTAGCAGCCAGCAGAAATCAGTATCATGGTGATAGATATGTTTTATGTATAGAAATGTTTCCCAGTTACACGGTTTCACACTTTTGATCAGCAGTGTACTTTGACTGTACTTCATATTATATTTACAGCTTTATGTCACATGAGTATTTTATGATTTCTCTGCAGGCTTTGTTATTTCTTTATGGACCTTCTGATCATCAGACAACTTTTAAAAATTGCTTCAACCTCTCAAGTTTTTGGAAAAGACCAGCCCTCACTTGGCTACTTCTTAGCAAAAAAAGACTGCATTCTAGTTGTCCTAGGAGTGCATTTATAAAACACAAATCTCACCTGACTATAAAATGGGCTAGTATTTCTTCCAGGTCTTTAAAAGTTTGAGGTCAACATTTATGGAAACTGTTACTATATAGTGCTGATTTCAAAGCTAAAGATTCAGCTGGAACCATGACACCACGTACTACTGCAATTTGAGGATGTTTTTTCTCCCTCTACTGCACATGCCTAGTTTCTAAGTTGGAACCTATTAGCAACTCCTTTTACTTTCCATTTAGGTCTGTGCTTAGCTCTGGGCTCTAGATGTGAGCTTAGCTTAATAACTGAAATTTGTAAGAGCTGGAAATACTGTTCATAGATACTGAAAAATAGTCCTTTTGAATTTGAATTCTGTTGAAATAAACATCATGTATATTGTAAAGATACTTTAAATGTTTAGGAGTTGTGCCTGTTAGTATTCACATGTGATACTGTATACAAACAACAACAAATTACTGGATATGACAAAGACCAACATAAGATTAAGTTGTCTTTAAATGACCAGAGCAGTATTAAACAACTTTCAGAGGCAAAATCTGAAAATCTGAAATAAAGTTCCTTTGTGCTATGCTTTCATAAATAAAGGAGCAACCCTCAAGGTCCCAGTTGAATAAAAATACTTTTTTTCAGTGAATGAATGTTTCCAATTTCACAACCAATACTCAAGTTTAAACGATCTCCTTTCTAATCCAAACTTTTCTACCTGTTTCATCATTATATGCAAATAACCATTAAATACAGAATAATACAT